>NC_079167.1:54832946-54865446 GCF_947568905.1 Ostrea edulis
ATTTAGATATATAAAATACATAAACTATCTTATAAAGTTTATAAAATCTTCTAGACATTCATTTAGATATATAAAATACATAAGCTATCTTATAAGAGTTATGAGGTATCTTATAAAACATATAAGATGTCTTTTATGATTTATCAGATATCTTATAAGGTACATAAGATATCTTATAATCTTTCTTTTGTAAGATATCTTATAAAAGTTATAAGTATGGCACACCGTTTTTACATTTATTCCTCTAATATATATATAGAGCGCCAAATTAACATAAACTCAAATAATTGAAGATATTTGAGGATATCATCAATTCAATCATTGTTCTCTTTAATTGATGCGCGCATTAAATCAATTATTGTTCTCATCAAATCAATTAATGCGCGCAATGGACACATCTCATGTTTTTAAAGTATACAAAATTACATGCATTTTTGTCTTCTTTATGCTTATAGTACTTTTAAAAAATTCTAATAGTTCGTTCGCCGAAATCTTGCGATAATTAACCATAATACACACTTAAATCTAAGCCCCGATTTCAAATAAGTCTAGTTAATATTGGTAGGTAGTCACATGGTACAGTGACGTCACATGCGCCTTTCGGGTTGTGAAAGTACTGTGAGATATTATTAAAAACTCAGCTTTTAGGGGCCTAATTTATTCACCATGGGCAACATTTAAAAATCGATGTTGACAAATGTTCCGAGTTTTATATGTTTTCGCCACCAGTGCATACAAATAGCGATATAAATACCCAAATATAGCGAGGAAAGCGAGTATGAAATTGGTAATATTGCGAGTAAATAATGTTTATATGGGTCGCTGTCTACAAACTGTTTGATAATGTTATTCCTTTATACATCTGTAATTGTCGCTGTTTTTCTAAAATAAGCAGTGCAATCATTATTTATTTTTGGATTAGACAAATTATAATACGTTACATTGTTGACAACTAGGCCCTATTTATAGCCAAGCTACATGTACTGTCACGGGTGCATTTCAGAAAGAAAGAAAAAGAAAAACACACAAATCAATAAAAATAATCAAATTTAAAATGGAAATCACATTATTTTATTTTGATAAGCCAATCTAGCTTACCGTATCATTATTTTTGAATTGTGATCAGCACATCGTTGGGAAGTGGGAACACAGCGTTATACTGACGCACTCTTGAATGATTTTACGAGTTCAATGAGAAAATAATTTTATAATTCAAGTTAGGAAATACAATATTCTATTACTTATTTCAGTTATTTTGTATCATTAATTTTTTTGTAAATCTACCAGTTGGTAGAAACTGAGAGCACAAGTTACATTGTATATGTTGTTACAAGGTGAAGGTCAGTTGACCTGAGTGTGTATTGAATTTGGAGACCAAAACAGAATGTATGCTGTAGGCCTACCAGTGCTTATAGCTTCGATATATTCATTTTCTCGCAGTTTATCAGGGTCTCTGTCCAAGCGGTTTTTGAAAAGGTGACTGGGTGTTTGTTTTTGAGGTAAAGTTCTTGCTCCAACAAAAAATTATCCACGTCTTTCTTCTCGTACCTTCCTTCGAAAAATTGAAAAATACTCAGTCTAAATCCTTTCTACCGACAACTAGTACACCCGAGCACGGCACAAAACATCTTGATACAATATTATTTATAAGCTGTTGACGTGATCATTGGTTTTTTGTCGATTAAATCTATTCTGTTTATGAAATGGCTGATAGATGTTTTCAAACCCGAGGGCACATATGATGTCACACATAATGGCGCGTAAAAAAAGCGAAAGTAAGTATGCATATCGCAAGATTTGAATTTCATCGCTTTCAAACTCGAAAACTACGCAAAATATTCCTTTAATGCGCGCATTAATTCAATTATTGCTCTCTTCAATTCAATTGATGAGAGCATCAATCTCGTAGAAATATTGCTCCCAATAATTAATTTCGAGTTCGGTATAAATAATTTGATGATCTCTTTAATTCAGTTGAAGATATCTTTGATTATTTACAATGCTGCTGTATAAGGAATTAATGCGCGCATCAATTCTTTTAAAGAGAGCTACAATTCAACTAAGAGATAATTAATTCAATAGTGGATATATTGAATTGAAGATATCTTTAATTACAGAGTTGCTCTCTCTAAAAGAATTATTGCTCTCTTCAAATGAATTAAAGTTGTTCTCATCAATTGATTTAATGCGTGCATTATATCAAGTGTTGCTCTCTTCAATTGAATTGTAGCGCGCATCAATTCAATTGTTGATATCATTAATTCGTTTGAAGCGATCATGAATTCAATTAATTATTTGAAGAGATCTTTAATTAAATTGTTGAGCGCATCAGATGAATTGATATCTTCAACTAATTGAAGATATCTTCAATTATTTGAGTTTATGTTAATTTGGCGCTCCATATATATATATATATATATACATATACATATACATATATATTTATATATATATATATATATATATATATATATATATATATATATATATATAACATATCTCATTAGATATGATATATCTATATAGTGTGTGTATTACAAAGAAAACTCATAAAGTTTATGAGAAATCTTATAAAAATTCATTTATGAGAAATATATTAGATATCATGTTTTATAAAATAGCTTATAAAAATATTTTTTAAAGATATCTTCGGTTTTTTATAAGATATCTCATAAACGTTATAAGATATCTTGTTTAATCTACATGATATCTTATAAAGTTGATGAGATATCTTATATAATTTTAAGATATCTAATATAGTTTATGAGACGTCTTATAAACTGTAAATTATTTGAGATATCTAATAATATTTATTTTATACCAATTGTTAGACTGTTCTTGATACACTGATTTTGACTATGGATCAAGATATAGGGCTCACAGCGATGTGACCGGTCGACAGGAGATGGTTACTCCTCCCGGACACCTGATCCCACCTCTGGTCTGTCCAGGGGTCCATGTTTTCCCAACTCTTAATTTTATATGAATTCCTTATAGGAGTTATGAGATCGATCACTGTACGTTATCTTCGGCTTTCATCTTATCAAAAATAGAGGATATCTCATGAATTATATAAGATATCGTAATAGAGGAATAAACATGACATGTTATATATATATCACGCCGATACACTAATATTATTGTTTATTCACCAGTCAAGGGCCCTCGGGGGTGGGGGCATGTACGGGTTTATAAGCAATTAATTATAACACTGAAAATACAAGAAAAAAAGTAGTGGGGGTTAGTGCCTTGAAACTGGAGCGACAGGGCGAAACCCATCGCCCTAATACTTAAATTGCAGGGGGTGGGGGGGGGGGGGTGTGGGAATGGGGAATTTACGAAAACTGTGTTCATTAGAGCAGCGGTCATCTGTAGCTAGTTAGTACTTCCTCGCAGACCACGGGTTATACTTTCCATGAAATATTAACACGTAGTTTGCAACGATGTGGTAAATGGAACAGCGAAGTGTTCATCTTTGAACGATTTTGAATGGCTACACGCGGCTATCAACACCTGGGCAGTGGTGATGGAATGTAAATCTGTCAAACTAAAACATATCAAAATGTTCTATGCATGTATAATTTACAATTGCACAACATGTAAATCAAAGCACAGCTTTTAAACATATAGCTCAAAAAATATTTTATTTGATGTTGTGTCATCGGGTTATAGACAAAGGGAAATCATATTAGTTACGTATCAAGAAGCTAATGGAAATTTGTAATATGAGCAACTTACATGTGTTCACAACAGTCTGTACCCCAGGTCGTCGGATGGTATTCTATCGAGAAATGTTGCTAAGTAAGCTCCGTTTTATCTAAAGTTTAAAATTCTGTAATCTTTTTTTTTTTCCATTATTTATTATTTTCCCTACTTTATTTTATGTAGTAGAGTGTATGTTTGAACAGATAAATTGAACGCATGTGGTGAGGGATGACCCCCACCCACCCCTCCTTACGATACAATTTTTGAAGTGCGGAGGACATATATTTTAGGTATCTTGTTTAATTTTCTGTTCCCTACGATTTTTGGGTGTAACTTTAAATAGTGACCCCGTTGAAAAACGACCCCAGGGGTCATTTATCAACGGATGTTTGATCAAATTTCAACGTTGAAAATTGACCCAGACCGTTAATTAACAACACGTATACCCTCCCAAACGTGAAATTTTGACCTTTGTTAAAATGACCCTTAGAGATAATTTCTGGTGGGGTCAAATTTCAACACTGAAAAATGACCCTCAATGTACAAAATGATTTCTTTACAGTCCACATCTCGGGCAAGTGGTGAGGTCAACATTGAAAAATGACTCCAAATATACACAATGTAGGTTTTTCGTACAGTCCGTTTTGATATGCTCAGGACAACCTCTTTCACCAAGGAGGATCATGCAAGGGCGAGGGACTGTCAATATTCAATATTTTGGCTAATAAATAAATTTGAATGCTAAAATTCATGAAAAAATCATGATTTTCATCATTCTATTTGTACATAATGCATAAAGTGATTTACAAAATGAATATTTATTTGCACTAGTACTTTCAATTGCTCCTTTGCATAATGATTAGTACTTGATTACCACGTGTTCATTGGGAGCGATTATATTTGCCGAAATCGCATCCTCTCCACCTCTTTTCTCCATGAAGTAAAGAACATTTTTAAAAATATTGAGTTGAAAATTTCTTTACTTGGAAAGTGTAATGCCCTTATTCTTATCTTGATAAAGTTATAGCCCAGAGAAGATTCAACGCCAAGGGAAGAGAGACGAAGGAAAAGACAAAGTAAATTCCTTTTAGGGGTTAAATTTCGCTTGCCTGGGAAACGATGACCCCTTGGGTGTTTCTCTCTCATTTTTTTCTCTCTCTTTCTTTTAAATAATCCATTTTAAACATTCATATTATGTATGTAACATTTAATTAAGTAGCCGTTAAAAAATAACCCCATTACTGATCAAAATCTGTAACGCTGATCACTTTTCAACAACCGTTTTTAATAAAACTTTAACGTTAAATTTTGATCAACTTTTAATGCGAAGAAATGACCCCGGGGTCGTTTTTCAATGGGACCAATGTTTTTTGACGCTACACCTTTAGGGAAATTAATTAACACGAGACGTACAACACCTTCTTTATATCATCGTGTCTGATTTTTACGGAAGCCCACTAAGCTTCTAATAGCTACCCCCCCCCCCCCCCCCCCCCCCCGCGTTATATTGCGTAGTAACTAACGCGTCATAATGTGAAAATATTCTATACAAATACAATAACGCAATAGTTTCGTGTAAGAATGCGGTGGTTTTTTGTTTTGTTTTTTTTTTTTTATTTTGCGCAAGTATTTTTTTGTTTTGTTTTTTTTTGTTTTTGTAAAGTAAAGTAAAGTAAATTTTATTTAAAGTCAGCACTGAATACATACATTCAACAAATCAAACACATGCTCTGTGGAGCTTTTTAACCGACTATCACATATATCAAAGACAGACACATGGCATGGCATGCATGTACACATATACATACACGGACATGTCACAGATTAACAAAAGAATACAAAATAAAAACAAAACATTTCATGCAAGAATATACAGATACGAAAGCATAAGATTTAGAGGAAGAAATAGAATACTACAAGCTTCGAAGATCTCGTAGATTTGCATGTGGTACGCGTGTACTCAGTATTGTTTATTGATATATACGTGACCTAGTGGTTCTATGGCATTATGTTTTTTGACCTATGTTGGGAGAGTTCAATAATATTAATGAGAGGGGATGCCGATCCTCTGTGGCGGGAAAATATGTTTCTAGTTTAGCAGCGCCCCCACCGGGATGAATTTACGTTGTTGTTGTGTCAACGTCTTATAAACGTTCAAAACAATTAATTAAGGTGGGTCCTTAGTCCTGGATTTTGGGGGTTTAGGTAGCATTTTTTTTGTTTGGAATCAATAAATTAACATTCAGAGTAATGAAAAAAGGCAAATTAGGTAAGGATTTCCACATTAATTTTCATTACAGACACTACTGAAGTCATATACCCCTATGTAGATTTTTATGAAATTCATTGGAAACAGTTATTTTTCTTTATTTTAAAATAAAAACAACAAGAGAATTTTTTTTAATTGCATTTATTTATCAGGAAACATGTCAATAACTAAAACACTTGTCATTTTCAGTATGTCCATCAATAATAATAATAACAAGTGCAAAATTATTGAATTAGCGTTATTCTCCAAAATGTTAAAAAACGAACAAATGTGGACACAATTTCCTTATAGCATGGTTTACATATCATTTTTTCTCTTTATATTAGTAGATGTACATCTGTTATAGTTATTTATGGAAAAAAATTCATACCTTTCCTTAATAATTTCAAATTTATAGCTTCTAGAGTATGTATACCCCCATAAATAACCGAAGTCTGGCACCATACAGCTGAGCTATTCAAAATCACTCATGAATCAAAATTTTATGTAATTTCACGAAAAGACACAGATAATGATTCCTTATCACCTTGGTGAAATGTTTGTGAAAAATAAAGGAAATCTATCACATAATGGACTTAATAAATAATTTAATGAAAAATGAGTTATTGTCCTTGGATTCAATATTTTGAAACATATCATTGACTATTCAAACATAACTAAGACTTTTGAAATATTTCATGGCTAACATTTATTTTTAAATAACTATTGAAAAAGACTCCAACAAAATTTATGTTCCAGTCATTAAATCATTGACTTTGCAAAATCTTATGACGTCACAGGAGTGTGGAACTACGTTAATATGGTGTTAATTAGAATTTTAATCAACAGAGGAAGTGCCAGACTGGAGGAAATACCAGTGATCGAAAGTTCATGTGGAATACAAAGGTGCGTGCCGCTCACCCGTCCCCTGTAGCTTTAAACTGTTCAGGGCCTTGGGAGGCATTTAGCGCCTATTTTTCATAAATATTTAACTTAGGAGTGTTTTTATTTTAATGAAATAAACAAATCCTACATGGACATAAAAACCGTGTTTATAACTGTTATGATCAGTGAGTCAGATGTATTTTAATTTAAAAATGTCCAGTGTTAATGCTTATGTGATAACTCTTTTCCCGGTGTTGTTGAAATTTGTTTGCATGTATTGCCTTCTTGATGTATTTTACATTTATATAAAACTTACTTGTGGCTGTTATTTTATTTTGATTTGTCAATGATTTTTAACTTTGTAGACTGTGCTCTGCCTTTTTCGGGGAGACATGTTTGTGTATTTGTAGCAAAACCTTTGATCTCAATAAAGTTGATGAAAACGTATATTACACTAATTTTTTCTATGAATGTGTAGCACTGGTGTATACATGTTTTGTCGTGCTCCGCCTACTGATTTTACTAACTATTCCTCTCTATATTTATATCTTCAACGTTTTTGTCGTCAATATATTTCCCTGTGAATGCAATACAGATGTGCGTGTGAATTTTGATAAATATAGTAAGTCTGTTTTAGGGGACTATCTAGAATTCCGAAAGAAATGAAAATAGAATGGAAATACATGTATAAAGAATGAATTTCAGTTTGAAAATACAGGAGGGTATGGACTGCAACGTTTTGCGTTCATCGTAACCTAAGCTAATGCTCTTCATGAAGTATGCTGGTGTAAAGCATTGCAGTTCATGCCCTCGTGTAGTTTTTAAAAAGTAAATTTATTTCTAAATTGAATGCTCAGAAACACAACTTCATGTTTAGTGACATTTAAATTGTTTGAGCAACCCTTTTGATTCTTTTTATAGATTTTTTAAAAAAGTTTTGCTTGCTACTATTTTGTACAACTTGCATGCAAATGTTAAGTATATTAGGAACTCGTTTTTGTTTACTGCACAGCAAATACACTTGAAAACAGTTTATCACGTACTAGTTTGCATGTTATTTGTTCAATAATTAAAAAATTTAGAATGATTAACGATTTATTTTTTAAAAATCATTTCTGGTTTTTGTGCTTACTTGGTATTCCATCCTATAACTGATATTTTTTTCTGAGATCTTGCTGAAGTTTAGTTGGAATACTTCTGATATTTACTTGATGCATATTACAGTTATATGCATATAACATTTCTGTGCAAAACTTGATTGTAGCTACTAATTTTATGCCCCCTTTATAAAAGAAAGAGACATTATTTTTGGACCAAAATGTTGGGCCCGGTTGTAGATTAAGTGTTGTCTGCTTAACATTAAAAACAACGTGCTTGATAGTTAGGAGACTTGGTACAGTGTTTGTCCCTAGAGAGAAAATTACCCATGTTTATTATCAGGTCAAAGGTCAAGATCAAACTACAAGTATTTAACAGTAGGCAAATTTGAAACATTGGATTCTCTTAAAGAGTATGACCCTTATTGATTTTCAGGTCACAAAACCGAAGGTCAAGCTGAAGTATAATTTGTACTAACAAACATGCTTCTGCCCGTCAGTACTCTCAGTACTTTGATTGTATACGGCACTAGTTGTTTATGAATTGTAATAATAAGACTTTCTATATTCTTAGTAATTCTTAATATAACGAATGTCTGAAGTTTTAAACTATGTCTGAAACTTAACTAGACATAGTAAAGGACAATACATGTATACACATGTATATGCAAGGTTAAAGTGGTGGGGGTGAAAGGTCTCGGTGTATTGTAAATTATTTAACAGAGTGAAATGTTATGTCATTGTTGAAAAAAAAATTCTGATAACATTACAAGTAATGTGTTCCTTAGGAAAGTTCATGCACACTGCCGAGTCAAGATGAACCAATCCAGTCTAACAAACCATGCATTAATTTCTAGTTCATATGTGTTTACTGGAAAGAGTTTAGAAATAAAACAACCGCAGTGGATGAAACGAAACAATACAACCATAGGGTAAATGAAATTAAAAGAAAAGATACAAGATGAATGTTTTAAAAAATAATATGGGTTTAAGGTAAGATTTTATTGAACTTCAATCATAATCTATATTCCATAAACGACTCCTTATTGTTAGGTCACTCATGTGTAGAAACACCAAATTAACATCAATTCAGATATTTGAAGATAACATTAATTATTTCAAGATATTAATTATCAATTCAGGTGACGAGCGCACAATTCGATAAAACATTCCTATGAATAATTAATGATATCTTCAAATCTATATTATTGCGTGTATTAAATGAATTGTTGATATCATTAATTATTCTGCTGAACTGATGCGCACTATAATTGAATTGTTGCTCTCTTCATATGAATTGATGATATCAACAATTGAATTAATGCACGCTATAATTCAATTGAAGAGAGCAATAATTCAATCAATGTGCGCATCAATTCAATTAATGCGCTCAATAATTGAAATTATTGCCCTCTTCCATTGAATTCTTTTACAGTGCAGTAATTCTTTTACAAAGAGCAATTCTTTAATAAGAAACGTCTTAATTCAACATAAATGATATCTTTAATTGAAATGTTGCTCTCTTAAAAAAATATGCATGCATTCATTCCTTATACAAAATTGTTGTAAATAATTTTAAAGATATCTTCAATCGAATTAAAGAGAGCATGAAATCCTCTATACTGAACTCCAAATCAAAATTTTACGGGCAATAATTCTGCCACATTGATGCGCAAATCAATTCAGTCGATAAAAGCAATGAATTATTTGATGCGCACATCATTTTAATTATTGCGTGCAATAGATGTAATTGAATTTATATCTTTAAATTATTAAATATGTCTTCAATCATTTGATATTATGCCAATTTGGTGCTCCATACACACCAGCTGAAGCTCAAGTGACCTTTTCTGATCACCTTTTGTCTCGTCCGTCTGTCCGTAAACTTTTCACATTTCCATCTCTTCTCCAGAACAACTGGGTCAATGTGATCCAAACTTGGCACAAAGCATTCTTGGGTGCATATGAGAGACTTTCAAGTTTATTAATTTCAAGATCCATGTCCCTCTTAAGGTGAGATAATTAGCAACTTGTTAACATAGAGCCAGGTCATTCAAAAATCCTTTTCTCCAGAACCACTAAGTCAGAAAAAACACAACCTTAAGTTAAAGCCTTCTTAAAGAGTGCAGATATAAATTTGTTCAAAATATGACCCATGGGGATAACTTGGGGCCACAATAGGGGATCAAAGTTTTAAATGGTAATATGTAGGAAAAATCTTTTAAAACCTCGACAGAAACAACAGCGCCTTGATGAGTAATTATATTGAAATATGCAAGCATCCTCATGTAGTTCCTATTCAAGTCTTTTCAAATCATAAACGCTGTGGGTATGGTGGGGCAACAATATGGGATTAAAGTTTGATATTGGAATAAATAGAGCAAAACTTTAAAAATCAAGAGCAGCAGGATCATGATTAGTCATATCAATTAGCAAGCATCCTCAGGTAGTGCAGAGTCAATTTTGTCCAATTTGTAGCTCCCAAAGTTTAATATAGAAATATTTGATAAATTCTTTACAAAATATCCCCTTTCTTACAAACAGCACATTAGTCATGCTAATAATAGGCAGGCATCCTTATGTAGTGCAGGTTCAAATATGAGACACTCCACTGTTTCATTCTAAAGAGTGACATACCATTGTTTCATTCTAAAGAGTGACATTCCACTGTTTCATTCTAAAGAGTGATATTCTGCTGTTTCATTCTAAAGAATGACATTCCATTCTGAAGAGTGACACTCCATTCTAAAGAGCAACATTCCACTGTTTCATTCTAAAGAGTGACGCTCCACTGTTTCATTCTGAAGAGTGACATTCCATTCTAAAGAGTGACATTCCACTGTTTCATTCTAAAGAGTGACATACCATTCTAAAGAGTAACATTCCATTCTAAAGAGTGACACTCCATTCTAAAGAGTGACACTCCACTGTTTCATTCTAAAGAGTGACATTCCACTGTTTCATTCTAAAAAGCAACATTCCACTGTTTCATTCTAAAGAGTGACATTCCATTCTAAAGAGTGACACTCCATTGGTTTTCTAAAGAGTGACATTCCACTGTTTCTTTCTAAAGAGTGACATTCTACTGTTTCATTCTAAAGAGCGACATTCCACTGTTTCATTCTAAAGAGCAACATTCCAATGTTTCATTCTAAGGAGTGACGCTCCATTCTAAAGAGCGACATTCCACTGTTTCATTCTATAGAGTGACATTCCACTGTTTCATTCTAAAGAGCGACATTCCACTGTTTCATTCTAAAGAATGACATTCCATTCTAAAGAGTGACATTCCACTGTTTCATTCTAAAGAGTGACACTCCACTGTTTCATTCTAAAGAGCGACATTCCACTGTTTCATTCTAAAGAGCAACATTCCACTGTTTCATTCTAAAGAGTGAAACTCCACTGTTTCATTCTAAAGAGTGAAACTCCACTGTTTCATTCTAAAGAGTGACATTCCACTGTTTCATTCTAAAGAGCGACATTCCACTGTTTCATTTTAAAGAGTGACATTCCACTGTTTCATTCTAAAGAATGACATTCCATTCTAAAGAGTGACACTCCATTCTAAAGAGCAACATTCCACTGTTTCATTCCAAAGAGTGACATTCCACTGTTTAATTCTAAAGAGTGACACTCCACTGTTTCATTCTAAAGAGTGACATTCCACTGTTTCATTCTAAAGAATGACATTCCATTCTAAAGAGTGACATTCCACTGTTTCATTCTAAAGAGTGACACTCCACTGTTTCATTCTAAAGAGCGACATTCCACTGTTTCATTCTAAAGAGCAACATTCCACTGTTTCATTCTAAAGAGTGAAACTCCACTGTTTCATTCTAAAGAGTGAAACTCCACTGTTTCATTCTAAAGAGTGACATTCCACTGTTTCATTCTAAAGAGCGACATTCCACTGTTTCATTTTAAAGAGTGACATTCCACTGTTTCATTCTAAAGAATGACATTCCATTCTAAAGAGTGACACTCCATTCTAAAGAGCAACATTCCACTGTTTCATTCCAAAGAGTGACATTCCACTGTTTCATTCTAAAGAGTGACACTCCACTGTTTCATTCTAAAGAGTGACATTCCACTGTTTCATTCTAAAGAGAACATTCCACTGTTTCATTCTAAAGAGTGACACTCCACTGTTCCATTCTAAAGAGTGACATTCCATTCTAAAGAGTGACATTCCATTCTAAAGAGTGACACTCCACTGTTTCATTCTATAGAGTGACACTCCACTGTTTCATTCTATAGAGTGACATTCCACTGTTTCATTCTAAAGAGTGATATTCCACTGTTTCATTCTAAAGAGTGACACTCCATTCTAAAGAGTGACATTCCACTGTTTGATATGATCCATGCATACCAATCATCTATGATGTCTTCTGTTTGCCTTCAGATATAAAGAGAGCAGAAAGAAGATGCATGTATCAGCCTTGGATACCTGACTATGTCCAGCCATCATAACATAATCTTACTAAATTAAAACAATGCAATAAATGAGCAACCTGATAAAGATTTAACACTGTACTTTTATTATAATGTTGTGTATCCAACCAAAAAAATATTGCATGACTTTTACTGATGGGCATGTATTATGGATATGAAAATAATACAGGAATGAATAAATTGAACATCATCACATAATTAATGTTAGCCATGGACAAAACATCATGCTTTCCACGAAAACAATAACATTCTTCCTTTCACACAAATGTGACTACTAGAACAATTTAATGTCCTTGTACTGTCTTTTGAAGCTTGCTACAAACTTCAGGAACATCATTCAGAATGTCGAAATCATCTGCTCCTGGAGAAGTAATGTACTGGTTCTGTTGTAGTCTTCATGCAGACATATTAACTGGCAGTCGCCTATTGTTCTTCTTTTACACAACCAATCGATAGCTCACATATCTCCCTGCAGTCTCTGAATTTCTAATAATCTTTACAACCTGAATTGAAAATTGAAAACCACATTTAGCTTATGTTCAGTTGTTTTCCATTTGTAAAGACCAATCACTCCTCATTCACTTTGCAACCCGTAAATATTCGATAACACAAACATAAATAAAAAATAAAAAATCTTTACTTTAAAGTCAAACAAACAACAATGAACATTAGCTATTTACTGACTTGCGTGGGTGTTGGCCTTAGGGGGTCATTTTGTGTAAGGTAAACGGAGGAAACCTGTGTGTACGAGCAAGCAACCAACGTATCCTCTCACATTGATTTTGACTGCGGATAACTCCGTTTACCTGATCAGGATATAGGGCTCACGGCGGGTGTGACCGGTCAACAGGGGATGCTTACCCCTTCTAGGCACCTGATCCCACCTCTGGTGTGTCCAGGGGTCCGTGTTTGCCCAACTAATTATTTGTATTGCTTATAGGAGTTATGAGATTGATCACTGTTCGTTATCTTCACCTTGCATACAAACACTGTCGATCATGGGGATCGAACTTGGGTCACAGCCGTGAGAAGCAAGAGTTTTACCGTTGCACTACCTGGACACCCAATGCTGAAATACTTCCTATCCATACTATCTTATACTACCCTATCTATATGCAGTTATCAATTTGACATGTATCCATCAGTTAAAATGCTTCCCATATTAACATCACACATCATTTTCTATTCACATATTCACATTTCTATCTTATTCTCTTACAAAAAACTTCAAAAACCTAAAGGCAATTCTTTGATACCAAATGTCATCATGATGTCGAAATACTGTGTACAGTTTAAATTCACCCCTGTCCCCCCCCCCCCCCCCCCCCTCCCCCACCCACCCCTCTGGCAATAAAGGTATTCCTCATCACATAACAAGTTTTGGGGTAAGATTTGGTGTAAGGGAAATAAATAAATTAAAAATGCTGAAACCATTTTCCTACATCACTTTCCAGTTTGCTTGACCTTTGAAAAATGAAGATGGGGTCATCCTTATCCCATGGCAAGTCTCTGTAAGAAATATGGTAACTTCCTGTGGAAAAGTAAAGGTCCCCAAAATCAATATGGATCATCCTCACCTCCTTGCAAATCTATGTGTAAAGTATGACTATGAGTGTTAAGGGAAATCACTGAAGGACCAGGCCAGGATTTCTCAATGAAACTTAAGGCGAAACTTGGACTTAAGACTGAGATTTTACTCAATTTTTGACTGCTTAAATAACAGAAAACTCAACTTAAAATTTGAGATTTTTTCGAGAAAGAGGTATAGTGCTTTTGCTGACGAAACAGCCGACTCAGAAATCTAAAAGGAAAACACTGGTTTCCAATAATAGACTGGCGTGTTATTTTTTAATATAAGACGAACGCTTTTAATGTTTCGTTAACCAAGATAAATAACTGCTGCAGTTTAGCATTACTGACATTTATATGAGTTGTTCTTTAATCAATAGACCATGTTCCTATGTGGAATGATGAACAGTACAATATTTTCATAGGTGCATTCATATCACACAACACTTTTACATATGGCATTACTTAGCTCACTGTCTTTTTCTGACATGGCTGCAGCACCTTTAATATATTTCATCAGTTCATTTCCCTTTGACTGATAATTCTAGTGTTTAGCTTTGCCTAAATATCATATGACAGTTGCTATATGAGTTTTTATATTTACTTTTGAGAAGTCCAACTGTATAACAGTTATTTTCCTCCCTTGCCCTATTTTTACTTATTGCTGTGCATTTGTGCCCCTTTACTTGTAGTATTTGTTTAGCTTTTCGTCAGCCACATTACGGTTTGAAAATCCTGTGCACCCAGGAACAGGTTAGTGTAAACAAACGGAACTACAGTGATCTCAAAATAAATTCTTTTCCTTTAGGTCATAACTTGCAAATATTTGAAGTTATGATGAAAATGACTAATATTTGATATTTGTTAAAATATATGTATCACCATTTATACACCCTCCCCTCCCCCCAGAAAACGACCTAAAAAACGAAAAGCAAAAAAAAAAAAAAAAAATAGATTGGGAAAATATTGGACTTGAACTCGGAAAGTATGCTTTAAGTGTAAGATTACCGAGCACCTAAACCACTAGGCCATCCAGGCATGTAAGTTTAAAGGTTTCACATTTGACAGGCTGCTAAATCTCAAGGTAAATTTTGAGAACGATTTTTTCATATTTAAGCCATTTTCAACAAGAGGGCCACCTTAAACCAAATTTCCTCAAATGGACTTATGTAGTCATACTCAAGTAAAACAATTTCAGCGTTTTATTTCTGGTTTAGGGTGGCCTTTTGCACTTTTTTAGGCCCATTATGTTACATCTACTATATACTCTATATAATCACGGTGATGTTTATGCTTATCAAATAAAGATACTATCAACATATAAATATCTTTATTGAGTAATTTGGGTAAACACAAGTAAAAACTGACACCGTATAGCAGAATATTTGTAAAAAATGATATTCAAGAAAAAAGAATTTAAGTAGGTGAAACTGTATACCAAGTGCGCTATACTTCTTTAAGCCAGATATCAATCGGTCT
The DNA here is from genome assembly GCF_947568905.1 of Ostrea edulis. Lineage (NCBI taxonomy): Eukaryota > Metazoa > Mollusca > Bivalvia > Ostreida > Ostreidae > Ostrea > Ostrea edulis. Next base: position 54,848,385 of record NC_079167.1, read on the forward strand.
GTAGACAGACCTGATGCCAATATAACCACTCCCCCAACCCACCCCCTCAACTTTAATTGCAAGGTTGGTGGTGGTATAAACCTGTATACAGTAACAATCAGGTTTACATTACAATTAAAATAATACTGATGTCAAAATGCTAGTCTGACTAAACAAGATTAAAAAACAGCCATGAGAATCCAGGGTGGCTCACACATGATTATAGAGATTTCTAATGAATTTGTAGCAATTCATTCAGTTATACACACTTATATATACAGTATAATTTGTCCAAACCGGCCTCTGAGTACTCCGGTGCTCTGTCAATTCCGGCCACAAAATATAGTCCCTAACATTTCTTTAACAAATCCTTTATTAATAATTCCCTGTACTCCGGATACTGCGTATTCTGTATATCGGCCGGCTTACACAGTCCCAACTGCTATCAATTAACTTTAATTATCCTGTGTAAACCGGCCCCTCGATGATACACCACCCTAATTGTTGCGGTCAATTGTATTCGGTGTACACAAGGTCCCAACTGCTCGTAATTAGCTCTAATTATCGCATTTAAACCAGCCACCCCACGATGACCAACCTGTCGGTGTTCGGTCGATCACACGCGGTGTACACATAGGGTGTCTCAAGGGAAGCCACAGGTAAGTAAAAGACTGCAACTGGCGATGAGTCGCGATCAGTTTAAATAAAACCTGATTTTTAGGGGTGCACTTTTCAATTATGACAGCACCACGCACGAGGTAATGATGCTCTCCCCCTAACGACAGAGACGAGAACTGACATTAAAAGACAAAGTTCAATTAATCAACAAAATCGGCAACAATCCCGTTATGTTTTCCAAAAGCAGGGTTTCCCCTCGTGGACTTCTCGGAGCTCTCCGGCGAGTCAGACAGTGATGATATGCAGTTAGTTAGCACAACTCGTCATGTCCGGTCGATCACTCGGCATTACATAAGTTTCCGTTTCACAAATTGAGACAGTTGAAAGCGATACATTTACAATGAAAGCTGGGAAAGACAAATTTTAAACGAACACAACACAAACTTGACGAATGTACATATTGTAGCACTTGACAATGGCGATGATGTAGACGAGATCAACAATTTACCAACAGAAAATTGCGCGAATAATTCCCAGATTTTGAACTGTTTAATAAAAATTGAAATTTTATCAAATGAGCACGTCAATAAAACACTGACATTTATATTTTGAATTCTTTTGTGATATATTACAACGTTAGCAATCATTAAACACGTATGCATAGATAATGAATACAAGGGAAGCAACTCTCATTCTTGTCAACATTCTGCACTCCGGACTCTGTGCAAACCGGCCAATTTCTTTGGAACCACACATAGCCGGTTTAGACAGATTATACTGTATATGATAAGCCATGATATTTCCTGTTTTCAAAAAGGTGTATAGTTTACAGACAAACTTCAATCAGAAAAGCTGATATGAATTTTCAGCTTAGGTATCGCTAATAATTACGTGTCCTCTCTTTAGACCAAAATAGCGGGCCACTGGATCTCCTTGTTGTATTCTGGGTAACTGTGATTCCTTCAGTTTGCTGGATTTATCGTTAAGGATTTCAAAGCATATGAATTAGAAAGTCCGATATTGAGAGACTTCTATCAAAATTCCTAACTAATGATGACTGTCTTAAGGTAACTCTATACTCACATTATCATCTGATGAAAGTATAGAAAGTGTATTTATTTCCACTTATCATACTTAAATGTAACAAATTATTATATAAAACATATTGGTCATTGCACTTTTTAAGATGCAAGACAAGCATAAACAGAATCATATATCAATATCAGAAAACTGCAATTTTCCTTATACCGCATGATCAAAATTTCATTAATAAAATTGGTTATAATGATATAATAGTATTCATAACAATTTCATGAAATTGTTTCTTAAAAAAAATAAATAAACCAAATGTCTGTGAAAAATGAAGGAAATCTATCGCATAATGGACTTGATAAAGAAATCAATGAAAGCAGAGTTATTGCCCTTGGATGCAATATTTTGAAACATACATTGTATCATTGATTATTCATATATAACTTAATCATTTATAACTTATTAAGAAATATTTCATGCTTAACAAGACTTTTTACAATAACTATTGGAAAAGACTCCAACATAATTTATGCTCCTATCATGCATAAATCTAAATACATGTAAATGATTTTGCAAAATCTTATGACATCACATAAGGGTGGAATTACTTTAATGATACGAGACAAGATCCAGAAATACTGCAGATTCATTTTAGGTTGCCAAGATTTTACATTTTGTTGGGATGTAACTTCATGGATACAGATTTTGTACATCAACATGTTATATGAATTGTGTACAGGTGACTTGAGATGGCTTAAACTTCAATCTCTCAAAGTTCTTGATCTCGTGACGTGAAATCATGGTCCCAATCAACATTTTTTCTCAATATAACTAAGCAAATTTACTCTCCATATCTCAAACTTCCAATTTCTCAAAGTTCTTGATCTCTCAAAGTAAAATTTGGGTCTCGCAAAACACATTTCCTTGTTTTTTACTCTTGATATCGCAAAGTGGTAGTAGTGTATACATGACGATTGGATACAGTGTATTTTTTAAAAGTTTTTTATGACTTGACAATGAGATGGTTATTTAAAAAAAAAAAATTCAGGGATACGACAATGAAAACATACAAAGGAAAATGTGTCAAAACAATTCCAGAATGTTGTAAATACATTGTATACCATTCTGGTTACTATAAATTCTTAACCATAATGGTCGAACCTTTAATTTCTGGATTTTAAATTTAATTCAACCTTGCATCTCATGAACTCTTGATCTCTCAAAGTTTTACCAAGGTCCCTTGAACTTTAAGTTATCTTGAGTTCCCTATATTTTTCTGAGGTTTCAAATTCCAGGTTTAATAGCACCAACAAAAACAAGATCCCTAAAAATCAAGCCACAAATACAAGTATAATGATTCTACAATATCGACTTCTTTACTAGGACCAATAGATGTACTGCATATCGAATTTTCAAAATTGATAACTACTTTCATTTGCAAGTCACATTCTGTCTGATGATTCATGATCTATTTTTTGAAGCCATTATCTCAATAGGTTAAATAAACCTTGATCTTCCTTTCTTTTGTAGTGTCAATGTTAATACCTCATAATTAAAGATGACTCATAGATATCCTACATTTTCTAAAAACTTTAAACTTCCTTATCAATTGATTTTTCTGTCATTTTTTAGTTAAAAACAATTTCTTCAGGAAAGATATTTTTCGCAGAAGTAATATTCTGATTTTTCCTGGTTTAACTTTAACACCGACCATTACTAGTAAGGCTGTCCTGAATAAATTACATGTTTAACATCACCTGTGTAGGTTTTGTTTAACTTTAACACCACCTGTTACTAGTAAGGCTGTCCTGAATAAATTACATGTTTAACATCACTTGTGTAGGTTTTGTTTAAATTTAACACCGACCGTTACTAGTAAGGCTGTCCTGAATAAATTACATGTTTAACATCACCTGTGTAGGTTTTGTTTAACTTTAACACTGACCGTTACTAGTAAGGCTGTCCTGAATAAATTACATGTTTAACATCACCTGTGTAGGTTTTGTTTAACTTTAACACCACCCGTTACTAGTAAGGCTGTCCTGAATAAATTACATGTTTAACGTCACCTGTGTAGGTTTTGTTTAAATTTAACACCGACCGTTACTAGTAAGGCTGTCCTGAATAAATTACATGTTTAACATCACCTGTGTAGGTTTTGTTTAAATTTAACACCGACCGTTACTAGTAAGGCTGTCCTGAATAAATTACATGTTTAACATCACCTGTGTAGGTTTTGGTAACCAAAAAACAAATCCTTAAATTATCAATCACAAAATAAATATTTACTTTTGGTGGCAAAATACAGATAATTTATACAGGATGTGATCAGAGCAGAACTTGAACACTTGAAATCTATGTGGGGAACAGTTTAATAATCAGCTTTGAATCATTTGTCCAAGACTCATTCAGGCCGTTTCTGGCACACTGATTTTGACTACAGATAACTCAATTTACCTGTTCAAGATATAGGGCTCACGGTGGGTGTGACTGGTCGACAGGGGATTCTTACTCCTTCTAGGCACCTGATCCCACCTCTGGTATATCCAGGGGTCCGTGTTTGCCCAACTCTCTATTTTGTTTTGCTTACATGAGTTATGAGATTAATCACTGTTCGTTATCTTCACCTTTCATGTATACCTTGTTTTCAATTGCATAAAATAGATTAATGCAACTGATAAATGACTTGTTAAAAACCTTATAAGTTAACCCTGAAACACTAATAGTAGCCAAACAATAATCCAATACCTGTCATTGGATAACTATATGCACTGCATGTCTCAGGGTATTTTCATATTCTGAAATCTTTGCTATTGGAAAGATTGTCAAAGATTCCCATAAGAAATATTTGGACCTTTACTGTAGGTCCTCTTTGACCATCACCAAATTACCTCAGTCCAGGGTTGTGACACAATGTCTTGTCAATGTTTGAGGTTCTTGGGTGTTTCCATAATGAAATGGAAGGAAAGAGGGATTCCTATTGTATCACCCAAACTTTGTACACCGACTTTGTTTGTGAGACATTCAGTCCACTTATTGTATTCTGCTTCTTATGTGTTCAGTGTGATTCCAAATTTCACCATTTCAGATCGTCACAATTCGTCATAATCAAAAATGCACTTGATATTGCCAACTTTCATTGCACTAACCAGTAAAACTTTTCAGTGACTTCCAAATGATCAGATTATTCACTCTTAGCAATTACAAATCAGTTTAGGTGATTGTCTGGGGGCCAGACAGGCACAAAATTAATTTATCTGTGCACCATTCATTGTAATGTATTACAAGTGATCAGATGAATGGTATTCACTATAGAGAAAAGTCATTGACCTTTGGATCTGAAAACAAATAGGAGTCTTCTACAAGACATTAAAATGATGACGGTCAGGTTAAAAGCTCTCTAATTATCAGTCACTGACCAAATGGCTAATGTGTGAAGCAACGTGTCCCTCTTCATTGAAGGGCAGAACTATCTCTCCTTTCTTTCCATGAGTAATGAGAACTATTATAATCTAGTAAAAGGATACTATCTGGACAACAGTTCAGCCTTTTCCTCCACTGTCATCACTACATGTTCAGGGACAAGCTGCAATAAAATAACAAATTCTTATCAAAGGTATCCTGACCTCATCAAATCTGAAAATATTTTGTTATGGTAATGTATCTTTGTGTACCATGTTTTAAACTAGTTATTTTTTGTGAATACAGTCAAACCTGTTTAATCCCCCATGTTCTGGGAGACATATTTTGTGTCTGATTAGTCAGAATGTTGGATTGCAGGGTGAAGAAAACAACCATTAGGGAATGAAAATTGGTATTGAATTACATTGTACAAATGGGATGGAGTTAGCTAAACATTACATGTGTACATTGAATTTTAACTTTGGTTCAGGGTTAAGTTTCTGATATCAACAAACAAAACCTTACTATTTACCATATGCTCTGTGATATTAATAAGAAGTTCAGCCTCCAGAAATTGCTCCAGTATGTACTTGGGTGCCATGTCGGTGAGGGACTGTTTGGCAGATGGCGTCATCCTGTTCTGGACGATGATGATGGCCCGAGTGATGTTTTCCTCCTGCATTCTTTGGCAGTAAGTTTTTATTGTCTTTATACCCACATTTGGCTCCTCAGGAAAAAACACAAACATCTGGTCTGTAAATAAAGCAGTAGTAAGTTTGTTTTTATGCTATGACGTTGGGCTAATGACCACAAGGGTACAATTTGTAAAATTCAGATATCTCAAACCCCTGTATATCAATGACCTGCAGACTTTGAGATACACATATTCAACTGTACATATGACAGTCATTAAATATCTGAAGTCATAAACAAGGTTTTATATCAAATCCAAGACATGTTTTAAAATATCTGATTTTAAGTATATGTTGGAAAATACACTAAAAATTTTATTTATGCAATATATTTTTTAATTTTATTTATGCAATATATTTTTTAATTTCTGAACCTGGAAATGACCATATCAAACATAAATGTTACTTCACCTAACCAGAATATGCTGATAAACAATAACAAAATCAGTATCTAAAACTAGGAAGAATTGTTTAAAGTAATTCCACCCTTCTGTGATGTCATCTGATTTTGCAAAATCAATGATTTATTTAGATTTTGCATGATAGGAACATAAATTTTGTTGGAGTCTTTTCCGATAGTTATTGTAAAAAATCTTGTTAAAGATAAACTACTTTAAAAGTTTAAGTTATAGATCTATGAATAATCAACGATAAGTTTCAAAATATTGAACCCAAGGGCAATAACTCTGTTTTTATTGATTTCTTTATCAAGTCTCTTACGCGGTAGATTTCCTTTATTTTTACAGACATTTTGTATATTTTTGTGAGGAAACAGTTTTATGAAATTGTTATGAATGTTATTATATCGTCACAACCAGATTTTATGAAATTTCGATAACACTGTTTAATGAAAATTGCAATTTTCTGACGCTGATATATGATTCTGTATATGTATGTGTTACATCTTAAAAAGTGTGATGACCTATATATTTTATTTCATCATTTGTTAGTTTTAACTCTAATGAATGGAAATAAATACACTTTTTAAACTTGTATCAGATAAAACTGCGAGTATGGAGTTACCTTAAGCACACTAAAACTGATGTCTCCCCTTCCATTTTCCATAGTTTTAAAAAAACTTTTTTAGGGATCATCTTTAAAGTGGAAAATTACGACTTACGGTACATATACATTCGTCATATGTATATGAGCTTCAAACAAGGAACAGTGTTGTGAACATATGATAGTAAATTAAACTTGCTAATATACCAAATATCAAAGGCCTATGTCAAAAGACAAAAAGTTATGGTCTGGACAACAAAAATGCCAAAAAAATTCTAAAGGTCAAAGGTCAGCAAAAATGACACGTGAAACACTGTCTTATCATGGTATACCCACATACCAAATATCAAAGGCTTATGTCAAAAGACAAAAAAGTTTTGGTCAGGACAAAAAACAAAATGCCCATAAAATTCTATTGACTGATACATAAAAGGTCAAGGTCAAAGATCATCAAAAATGGTACATGACACACTGTCTTATCATGGTATACCCACATACCAATAAATTTCAAGATTGTATTTTGGAGGACATATGGAAGAGGTCAATACAGTTAGGATAAACTGTTACATACATTTTTTTTTTTTTTTTTTTTACAAATTATATAGATGTTCTCCCTCTTCCATTGTTTATTTACTCCCACTATACAAACAATCTGGACAATTCTTCCTTAAATCTAGGTGTCCCCCCTACATACCTGTTGGGTCATCATTGTGGGCCACTAAAACAATGAGGTCACTCCTGGATGGCTTCCTTTCACTGCAAGAGACACAGCAAAATCAAATTCTGGCATGAAAAAGATTTGGAAGAAAAGAAAAATAACGACCAAGATGCCCATGGGCTACATCACTCACCTGAGCTAATGCATTCTCTCAAATAAAACATTAAATCCCAACATAGGAGTCATGGTGTGAACATATCCATTTCAAAAATTGCACCATTGTGATTCTTGATAAAAATTTTCTAGTTACATGCAATTTTTCTACATATTCCTATGCAAAACTCCAAACCCCTATTGTGGTTTCGTTCTTGACCCCGGTGTCATGGTGAACAATCTATACTTTATGAAGGTAGTTTCATATCAAACAAATTGAATCTTTGTGGCTTTCAGAAGATTTTCAAAGAATTTTTCTAAATACATGTATTCCTCTGAAATTTTTTTAACCCTCTAATGTGATCCCATCCCAATCTGGGGATCATAGAGTAAGCAAATCCAAATCTACACTACATACAGATGCATGTATATCAACTTTACAATCTGTACCTTTGTGATCACTAGCCTTGTAACAAAGTCAATTCTATATTCCATAAGGATCTTTTGCACATGAATTAACCAAGGGTGCCCCCCCCCCCCCCCCCCCTGAATAACCATCATTAAAATAGAACTAAACATGATAATGGCTCATTTTGTTATCATTAGAGTTGCTTTTCTTGAAGTTTATTCATTTTTTTCTTCATCTTATTTTTTTTATCTTGTTCCACAATTAGGACCACATACAAGGTTTCTTTTGGACTTTTCCATGAATCCAGATTTTCACAAACACACAAATGAGTGCAAAGCATCATCGGAAACCCACGGTTGATTACGCTTTGTTCTTCTCTCGTGGGTCCATTCATTCCTACTCGCTCGTTCTCATGAAAAATCAATATGGCAATTTGATTGGGTGCTCATAGTACACCCTGAGCAAATTTGTCCAATCAACAAAAGGCTTTCAGTGCAATTTTGGTATACAATTGTTGTGATAGCAAAGTTAAGTTAATGCTACCATTAAAAACAGAAGAGTTCCGTTACTATAACGATTACTTTGATTGGACGATATTTTTGTTGTATATTTATTCATGAGAACGAGTGAGTAGCAATGAATGGATCCACGGATGATGGAGAGAGGAATGAAACGCAATAAATCGTGGGTTTTCAACGATGAGTGCAATGATGAAATTGATTTCTGCCTGTGCTTTGACAGTTTATGACATTAGTTCAGTCATCCAATGCAAGAGTTATATTTTGAATGATACTAAATAAATATCAGACTTCATGTATATCATTGAATCAATATTCTATACTTTTGACATCTCTGCAGTTTTGATATTTTGATAATACCTTATAGAAGAGCATACCTGCACCTGCTACAATAGAAGTAGTTTCAATTTGGTATGAAATCCAACTAATCAGTCAATTTCAAACCACCCCTTCCGCTTCCCCTCCCCCAGATGCTGTAATTTTTTTTTTAGAGAAAAGAAGTTTTAATATAAATTAATAATCCCTTTCTTCCCCCTTATTGTCCTGTATCTGCATATTATCAAAACAGTGAAATAACTAACGATATGAAGGTTGTTTATGAAATATAGGACTCTACTTTTGGTGTTGCCTGTTAAGCATTACAGTCAAGATAGCATTGTAGCCTGATTATGTTGTTCATCGTCTGTCTGATAATGAAATATTTCATTGATTTTTTTTTCCATAACATAAAAACTGTTATACTGCTATCAACCCCCCCCCCCCCCATCCCTTTAAAGAAAGGGAGGGATATATTACTTTGTATAAAAACCCCATCTGTCCTAATATTTCTTTAATCCCCTCCCCTTCAAGGTAAAGCTATGCCATGGAATATAATATACTGATGTTGTACATTTGTGGTTCTTGACAGGAAAATTTTCAAAGAATTTTGCTAATTATTCCCATGTAAAACTTTGAACCCCTATCGTAACCCTATGGGTATCAGAGTTTGAAGAAACTTGTCAGAATCTTCAATATGTAATTATATTGTATGATTTTTTAAATATAAACCCTGTTTTCATGTTTTCTCAATTATCTCCCCTTGGAAGGTGAGATTGATCTTCATTTGAACAAACTTGAGTCCCTTTTACCCAAGGATGCTTTGTATTAAGTTTGGTTGAAATTGGCCCGATGGTTCTTCAGAAAAATTTCAACATAAGAAAAGTTTACAGATAACAAACAATTTTAGATCAGTTCACTCGAGCTCAGGTGAGCTCAAAATGAATAAGAAGAGGACAGGCAGTATGAGGGTAGCTGCAGTTTTGTAACCCTCCCCGATTGACAGACTGACAATATCACAGGAGGGCTATAAGTTAGCAAGATTTAAATGGTGTAAAGTAAGTTTCTGTAACAAGCACACTTTAGCATAAAATCTTTTTCCTAATTAATCTAGCATTTGATAAATAATTATTTTTAAAAAAACATGTCTAACAATTCATCAAATTGAAGCAAATTACACACTCTCAATCAGCATATGTAAATGTTTATGTTGAAAGTTTATCATTTATTGTTGAAGAGGAATAAACAACATAAAAATATCACTGTCATTCACTTTTACTGCAATTTCTGCTCAGCTGGTGTCATTAGTCTTGAGACAATTCAAAATGAGACTAAGCAATGTCAATAAAGTGTGATTCTATCAACATGTTTTAGTACAACTATCCTCCCACCACCAGGCACCTCCAAAGAATAAATGAATTGGAATAAATGACAGCATGACAAGTTAGTCAACACTGTTCAAGTAACAAATATGAGGAAACTAACCTCAAATGAGAAAACCAATATACAAAAAAAAAATAATTTTTTTTATTGTACAGCCAGGAAATGTTAGATATTTGTAAATGAATAAAAGATACCTTGGTTTGTCCCCAAACTGGCCCTTGAATTCTTCCAATGTCTGGTCCAACTCATCCTGGGTAACTAAATACCCTCTATCATGGCAAAGCTAAAGCAGAAATGAGATTTGAATGTTAACATACATTTATATCACAGGGCAGGTACCAGATTTTCAGTAATAAAGAGTTCATAAATTTTTGATATTTAGGACCAAAAGTTGAGTTATCATTAATGTGATTTAGATCATGGTTGAAACTTATAGTAAAAATTTGTATATTCAAATTCATGAAAAATGAGCCAAAAAATCTACCCACAGTAGTTTGAAAACTGATAGCAGACTAACTGGAGAAATAATTCCTCCGAGTTCAACTCTGTAGCAAAGAAGGTAAGCTCAGCAATTTACACCCCCCCTCCTCCAAATGCATTTCCGTCCAAAATCAAAGAAACCCGAGGGGATTAAAAGGTTGTTATAAAAACTATTTTTTAAAAACTATTTGACTGTCTTATTAACTTGTTGCTAAAATTTCAGATACTTGTAATTGTACTAATTGTAGAATTCTTAGCATCCCCCCTCAAGTTTACCATACCCTATCTCTCAGACAGACACTTTATGTTGATTCAACAGTAAACAAATGCACTCATTCTGACATTTCCATGCAAAAATATCAAATATCTGAAATGGAAAAAATCCTTAATGTATCAAATTCAATTATTTGTATAGATCTATGATGAATTATCATTAATCTTTCTGTGGTTGGAAGGGCAGAAATATTCAACAAATACTTCCTAAAATTTATAGGGATAGGTCAGCCCATTTAAGAAAGGTCAAAGTCAAATGTATCATATGAAAAAAACCCAACCAATTTTAGATATAAGGTCAATGGTAATTTAATGCAGTGTGTGTTGAAAGGATCATATCATTATATCTAATATCAAAGAGGAACATAAAAAAATATTTAAACACGTGAAATATATTAACCTCAATCTGAAGAATAGTCATACACATATTCCGAATAAATTATCTGGCTTCACTACCTTTTCAACAAATAATAATAGTGGATCAGTATTAAGATAATGTTATAAAACTGTAAATCAGAAATTACATACAGAGAAGTTATGATGGGAAAGAGTAAACATAATGGAAATCATTTGTGCATCTTCGCAAAAATCTATTTGCATCTCAAAAGGACTAGAAAAACACCTTAATCATGTGATTCTCTTGGATTGCCAATCTAGAAGACTCAAAAAATTAATTCAGAAATGTTTTCCAACAGACCATAATTTTTGTCAGATGGCAATTACAGGCTGTCCAGCACTTTCTGGCAAAAACTAAGGGCTAATATTTTAGGGCTAAAATTATGAAAATTTAGAGCTAAAATTGGGAATTTCATAACTAAATAAAAGCGGTTTTAGACATTTGCAAATTTGACAATAAGAAACTCATAAAAAATACTCTGAGTGCAGGAAAGGCGTCTTCCAGCTATTATTGGCTATAACCTTAATAGTCACGTCTTGGTATTAATGAAGTCACAACCAATAAACAGCTTGACACATGGACCCACTGGTCAAATTTAGTTTGAGTGCATTTTCAAAATTGCTAGAATAGAAATAAACAAGAGGCCCATAGGCCACATCACTCACCTTGGCCCATATTTAAATATTTTCCCTACATATTTGCATGTAAAACTTTAATCCCTATTGTGGCCCCACCCTACCCCCGGGGGCCATGATTTTAACAAATTCGAATCCGCACTACGTCAGGAAGCTTTCATGTAAATGTAAAGTTCTCTGGCCAAATGGTTTTTGAGATGAAGACTTTCCTAATATATTTGCATTAAAACTTTGATCCCCTATTGAGGCCCCCACCCTACCCCCAGGGGCTGTGATGTTAACAAACTTGAATCTGCATTATGTCAGGAAGCTTTCATGTAAATGTAAACGTTTCTGGCCCAGTGGTTCTTGAGAAAAAGATTTTAAAAGATTTTCCCTATATATTTGTATATAAAACTTTGATCCCCTATTGAGGCCCCACCATACCCCCAGGGCCCATGATGATATCAAACTTGAATCTGCACTATGTAAGGAAGCTTCATATAAATGTTAACTTCTCTGGCCCAATGTTTCTCAAGAAGATTTTTCCTACATATTTGTGTGTGAAACTTTCATCCCCTATTATGGCCCCACTCTACCTCTGGAGTCTTCATTTTGACAAACTTGAATCTGAACTATGCAAGAAAGCTTTCGTATAAATGTAAACTTTTCTGGCTCAGTGGTTCTGGAGAAGAAGATTTTCCCTATATATTCCAATCTTTGATCCCCTATTGTGGCCCCACCCTACTCCCGGGGGCCATGGTTTGAACAAACTTGAATCTGCACTATGTCAGGAAGCTTTCATTTAAATATAAACTTTTCTGTCCAGACAGCAAATCTCATCCCCCTCCACGGAACTTCCCAATCCCACACCCATACTATTGAAGGATTCTATTAATATTTGTGTATATGTACAGTCGATACATTGTATATGTTTATCACAATGAATATATATTGCCTCAAAGAAGATCATATCTGCTATGCAAACTTCTGAACTGTATTGAACCACAAAGTCAAGGCAAGTTTATAAGTATTGAAGGATAAAATACCTTGGACAAATATTGAACTTCATTGTCTCTCTATGTTGGAGAGTAAAGATCAAGTAAAAATGAAAATAAATGCTATTTGCATATTCACATCAATAGCCTTATCAATCAATTTTCTCTTGTTATGTGTACTGTTGTTCAGTACCGGTCCTTAAACAGAAATCATTTTTTCAAATCAAACTTTGATCATCTTCTTCATCACAAGTCTATGACAAAAATATACACTCTATTAAAATGTCCTTCCATCACAGAGGAGCTGATATTTCTGAAATAGTGTATTGTTAAGAATTTTTAAAAATTGTAACAGTTTCTAAAAAAGATAATTCTGAATATGGTCATAAATTTTCTATTCTTTTATCACTGTTTGAAATCAGGAGAAAGTAATTTTTCCACGTAATAACTTTAAAATATTTTAACATCCATTTCTGCATCTTTATCAATAAGAAGCCACTCAATTTGTACGTCATCTAGCAATGCAAACCTTGGCATGTTTTACATATCTGCCCAAACTTGTTTACCTCGACTTAACAAAAAAGGCTGAGCATTGTTTTGATTGCAAAACATATTTCAATATTTGTGTTTGTGTAAGAAATTCAGCGCAATCCCCGACACTTTGTATTTTCTTACAGGAAATACAATTTACAGAATTGATAGCATCCATGCACATTTTTGTTGAGTTACTCAATAAAAACTTATTTGTTGCAGTTTTGTTTTATAGTTGAAATATTGAGCATTTGAATCAAATACATGTGTCAACATTTCGCCGCAAGTTAATTCCCTTGTCTGCTATTGTGCAGTGAAAAGATCTATTTCCCTATAAAGTTGGCCTTTGTAATTTTCTAATCTATAACTTCGACATTTGTTATTCTTTCATCAATGGCAGTCAACTACAATAAAGTCCCAGGGTTAGGCAATCCATAAACCTCAAATCTTAATAATTAGAGGGGGAGGATTAAAATTAATTTTTCAGACAACAAAGTTTTTCATTTGGACAAGTGAAAATTTGCATTTAATTGTCCAAGGGTGAGATAAAAAGTTAATGTCTATCCCTGCTAAAGAATTATTAGCTATATAATAAAACTATATGCAAAAATACCACAAAAAAATGACACTCAATACATCATCCACCCATTTTCAGCACTTATATTATTTCTGCAAGCTATGCACAAACTTAACTTTTACATTAATGAGCATGTATATCAAATCCATAATGGTCTTTAAATTTAAAATGACATATTCTGATCAACATTCAATCTGCATTGAAACTGTCAAATGTGAAGCCACATGAAATGCTGAGATACCAAACAGCAAAGCTATTTGAAGAAGTCTGAAGATATGACTGGTACTTTCCGTGTATTTTCAATGAGCAATAAAAGCACAGAGAGATTTGAACATTCGATTCACATAACCTTATATAGTTAACTGCGTCACAGAAGTCTTCAGCTGGGAAACAGCACATATTTCTTGTTATCTTTGTGAACTAAGTCATTGTGGATTTCATATGAATATGTGTAATAGTAAGTACCTTGCTTTCAGAAATAATTTAAATGCCAGAAGAGGTTGTTTCATTGTGATGTTTTGTACAATGTCACAAATTATATCAAGACACACATCGTGACAAAACTGAGATAGGATGAACACTGTAGACCAGCTGTAGACTACGGCCACAGGCGATTGTTTCATAGACTTCATACGTTATGATTAATATCATGACTAGCTGCAATAATGTAGCTTCTCCAATTTTTTTTATTCTGTCGTTTTCGGGAGAGGGCTACGTTATTTCAGCTTTGTAATCACTTAGTCTTTAGCAGGTTGGGAACACTTCCCCTATAGCAAGATATTCTCACTAAATCGCGATTATCTCTCTTTAGTGAGAGAGTAAACATTTACCATAAACAGGTGTTTTGGCGTCTTTATTGAAAATAATGGCAAATCCTGTGCATTGTTGAATAAGTGTGACACACACTCAACATGATGCGAATTGGTTCTATGAAATTAACAACATAGTCAAGAAATTGTATATCAAAGTTGTTGCGTAAGAGGGCAGCAGTCTGAAATCCAATACACATCGTGAGTGGTTTTGTTTTGATTAATATATTTGCAGAAGTATCAGACATTTTAGCACTTTTTCTTCTTTTCACGTGAAAGTTAAACACGAAGAGATGTATTCCACGGGCGTTTTTCTCGGTTGTACAGGATATATTTACTCTCGCTAGAGAGAGATAATCGAGTTTTAGCGAGAATATCTTGCTATAAGGGAAGTGTTCTCAACCTGTTTAGTATAGACTACTTTTGAATAACAGTTTTAAATTCCTATGGTTTTAACTAGATAGTTCAAATCACCTGCATTATTGTTTTACGAATACGCCACAATTTGTATGTTTCTTGCTCATCATCCATTGTTTTGATAAATTTCTTCTGTTAAACTAGTAAGCACTAAAAACACATGCAGAACTAAAACCGGAAGTTGCAATCACTTGTAGAGCCAGCAGCATTTTATTTTCGTAACATATATGGTAGTAATAAAAACACCAGGCCATCCGTTCATTATTAAATACTGTTTATTAAATAATCACAGACACAAACACACGCTATCTCTTTCTCTCCCTACCTTTTTTTTTTTTAACGAAACAAGTTTGTACGAGAAATGGGTAAATATAGATACCGAATAGTCCCGATACTGCAATCGATACATCTCAAGTAGAGGAAAGCCTTTTCTCGACTTGACGGAAAAGGATGAGCGATGTTCCGATTGCCGATACTGTAGAGATTAACCACTAGTTATCTGTGATAAAACAGAAAATTCCTTACCATTTGTATTCCAGAATATTTATGATTTCCACGCCTGTGAACAAGTTTAAATCAAAGTACTGAAAATACTAAATCACACACGTTTTTACATTCAGAGAAATGGTGTTTTGAACTACATTTATTTTGAATATGACTTTATGTAACCAGTGATTAAAAAAAGCATTGAGTGAATACCATAATATATAGATATTAGTGCTGTTAGCGATATATATATATATATATATATATATATACATACATAAGTTGAACATTTTTTAAAAGTCTGCCCTTTAAAGAAGGGGGGGGGGGGGGGGGGCAGTAAAACGTGTAAAGTGAGGACTGATTTCAACCAATGTACAGGCGTTGTGAGGACAAGAATTGCACTATGAGGACAAATAAATGTCCTCACAATTACGTCCTCATAAATGTGACCTACAGCATGTGAAAGATGTAGATACGAAATATTAGCTTAGTGAGGACAAGTGGTGTGAGGACATGTCCTTACTAATATTCTCTCTCAAAAACCTTTTTTTCATAATTCAAAAGAGAGTATTAGATAAACTTTTATAGATATCCCTATAGCTATACCTAACATAGTACTTTTTTGCCTTTAGAATAATATATGTGTGTATTCTCTTCTACACATTGTGAGGATGTCCTCATTTAGTAGGTTTGGTGGCTAGAGAGAGAGAGAGAGAGAGAGAGAGTTGTGGAAATTATTGGAGATTACGAGTATCACCGTAACAAAAATTAGAGGAAACATTGCAAATGATAAGGAGACTAATTCCAATCTTTTTCGGTTTCTGTTTATTTCACTCGATAGAGTTATGCCGACGATTTTCCAGTGTTGAAAATGCATCAATGGCCTGTGGTAGTTCTGGAAGTATCCAAGAATCAATTAAGAAACTTGATCGAAAATAGCTTGGACTCGTACAAAAATGTACATAATAGAAAAATACACACGACCTAAATGTACATAATAGAAAAAAGTTCAATTAACCATTTCCTTTAAATTTCCCCCTTTGTGAGATACATTTGGATACAACTTGCATGCTATATACAGGTATAAATACACTCAGCTAGTTTAATTCGGTTAGATCCTTTCATCCACAAACGTATGTCGCTATACGTGAGCGGATTAAAGGATCTAACTTTAATTAGATTGAAATACACACAGGTGCTTGGGTTCAGGACCCCACCCCCCGAAATAATAAGCCTCTTTTAAACATTATCCTCAATGGTTCTGTTATAATATCCAGTAAGGATAATTTTTAAAAGAGGCTTATTTTGAGGTTGTTTTT
>NC_079167.1:54870446-54885446 GCF_947568905.1 Ostrea edulis
CAGTATTCATGCAACAGTCATTGGTTGAATTATTTTGCACATTAGAAAATGTTTGCTTAATATATTCAAGTGATAAAAGCTCAATATTTTCCAATAATGAACATTGTAAATATTCATCAAACTTATAACATCCAAGGAGCAGAATAACCCATATCTATTATTTTGAGGTCATTCAGATGAGGCTTGTAAGCCATGGTCCTGTGTCACGATAGGCGTTAGCACGATAAAGAACCCTCACTGCTCAATTCGCCCGAAGGTGACGTCTCTATAAGAGTGAAAAATTCGAGAATGAGACGTAAAGCAGCATATAAACACATTATTCTGAGGTCACAATGGTTTAAGGTTAAGGTTCAGACTGCTCTTTAAAAAAGTCCACTGGAGAACCTTTGCCTACTGGACATACACGTAGTTCACAGATCTTTAAGGAGTAACAGATTACTGTTCATTTTGTATGTTAATGGGTCGAATTTGGACACTTGTCCAATCAATATGTTTACGAGACAGTTTTAGTTTATGGAAACAATGATACTCTCTTGGAAATTTGTTCGGCCCATAACTTTGGTGCGTGCACCAATGTTTCTTGTTGCTCTATTGCTCTCTTCAATTGAATTGTAGCGCGCATCAATTCAATTGTTGATATCATTAATTCATTTGAAGAGATCATAAAAATTGACCAAGAAATGAGTTCATGAAAATTGTTTGAAATTATATGGTTTTGTATGGAAATTATATAGTGGATTTTCTCTAGGAAAATACGTATGGTCAAGTACTGCCACATGGTAGAAGCGCACATACTTTTTGGTTCGGTTGAACAGTGAACACAAATGTTTGGGTTAAGGACCTCCCCCTCCGAATAAGCTACCTGAGTTGATTTCATTATTTTGTTGTTGAAAATATTTCTAACAACGTCTTGCACACCCATGTACAGTCCAAAAATATTCAAAATAAGCCCTTTGAAATAATACCCTCACTGGTTATAATAATAACCAGTAGATCTAGGGCCTAAGGGGATTTTTTTAAAAAAAAGGCTTATTTTGAAATAAATTATCTTAATTACTGGTTATTATATTAGAACTTACTTATCCTCTTCGTGCCTATCAGCATATAAGGCCTCAACCAGTTGACGCCACAACTGCCTGTCTTTTGCTTTCTTTTCTATTTCCCCCAGGTCTTCCCTATATCTTTCATCTTCTGTTCTCCCATCCTTCGCCATGTCTCTTTTGGGCGTCCTCTTTTTCTCTTTCCATCAGGTGTCCATCTCAGAGCAATCGTAGTGATATCTTCTCCTCCTTTTCGTAGAACATGCCCAATCCAACGCCACCTTCTTCGTTTAATCTTCATCTCCATGCTGCAGCACTGTTTGGTCTTAAGATATAGATCTTTATTCGATATCTTTTTGGGCCAGTAGAGTTTACAGATTTTTCGGAGGCAGGCGTTATGGAATGAGGAGAGTTTTTTCATGTCAGTTTGTATTATTCTCCAGCATTCAGCCCCATATAGTAACACAGATTTCACGTTACTGTTGTATATTTTCAGTTTGGTGTTCATACTGATCGACCTACTTCTCCATATGGATTGCAGTTGGCAAAATGCGTTTCTCGCCTTGCTTATTCTGGCTTTGATGTCTTTCGCCGTCCCATTGGTGTTACTTAACATGCTGCCTAGATATTTGAAATCCTCAACCTCTTCTATGATGTTATTTCCTATCTTGACTGTTTGAGCTGTATTACTGTTTACTGGTCTTCTCTTCATTAATGTTCAGGCCTATACTTTGAGCAACTTCGTTTAATTTTGTTGTTTTGTTCTGCATGTTATTAACATTACTTGACAGAAGGCAGATGTCATCAGCAAAGGCCAAATCTTCTAAGAAAGAGTTCATGGTCCATCTAATGCCTGTATTTTCATTTTCCAGTGTTGTTCTCATACACCAGTCTATTGCAGTGATGAATAGGAGAGGAGATATGATGCATCCTTGTCTTACTCCAGACGTCACCGGAACCAATCTGACTGTTGACCGTTATGTAGTACACAGCATTCATAGTTGTTATAGAAAGCTTGTATTAAGATAACTATTTTTGATGGTAATCCATAGGCTCTTAGGATGGCCCACAGGCAGTCTCTTCTGATGCTATCGAAGGCTTTTCGGAAGTCTATAAAGTTGAGGATAAGTTTATTTTGCCACTCAATACTTTGCTCTCTGATGTTACGGATGGTAAAAATGTGGTCAATACATCCTCTGCCTGATCTAAACCCTGCCTGTTCTTTCCTTAGCAGATCATCTATTGCATCATCTATTCTATTTAGTATGACTCTTAACAGGATTTTGCTGGGTACTGATAGTAAGGTTATACCCCGCCAGTTGTTACAGTCACTTAAATCTCCTGTTTTGGGTAGTTTTATAACGAGTCCTTTTGCCCAGTCATTTGGTATTGTATCGTACTTCCAGATGTGCTGAAATAAGTTGTAAAATATTTCTGTACTGGTTTCAAGGTCCACTTTCAACATTTCTGGTGTTATAGAGTCCAATCCAGGTGCTTTCCCATTTTTTAACTTCAGTATTGCCTTCCTGATCTATTCCCTCGATACTTCTTCAATGTTTATGTCTAATCCTTCACCAAACTGTTCAATATTCGGAATGTCACCCTGATGATCAATGTTAAGAACTTCCTTAAAGTGCTCCGTCCATCTTTCAAGCTGCTGTTTCTCCGATGTTAAAACTCTACCATCCTTAGCCTTGCATGGTTTATTGTAGTGTGTTTGTTTGCCGCTTAGTTGTTTTGTGATCTTATATACCGTACTAAGTTGTCCCCTGGAAGCTGCTGTTTCTGCCTCCCTGGCTAGTGTTTCAAGATGCTCTTTCCTATCTGCCGTAGCATTTCGTTTAACTTCTTTATCTTTGTTGGAATATTCTTTCTGTAAGGCAGTTTTAATTCTCTCTGATTTTGTACTGTATAGTTTTTTCTTAATGTCCTTTCTTTCTTGAATGCTATTCCAGGTGTTGTCGCTTATCCATTGCTTTCTCCCACGTTTCCTGTAACCAAGTGTGGTATTAGAAGTGTCTTTAAAGATAGTTTTAATCTCATTCCATTCCTGTTCTAAGCTTTCCACTCTCTCATTCTCTGACTCCTGCAAGTTCTCTAACGCTCTATATCTGTTCCTTTTGTACCTCAGGTTGTTTTAACTTGTCTATATCAAACATTTCTCTCTTACTTGTTACTTTCTTCATAGCCTTTCTTAATTTAAGGTTGATTTTTCCAATAACTAGATGGTGGTCACTAGCCTTTCTTAATTTAAGGTTGATTTTTCCAATAACTAGATGGTGGTCACTAGCCTTTCTTAATTTAAGGTTGATTTTTCCTATAACTAGATGGTGGTCACTAGCACAGTCTGCTCCCCTCATTACTCTTACATCGGACAGTGAGTTTTTCCAACGTCCATTTATCATCAAGTGGTCTATTTGATTTTTGTCTCGACCGTTTGGGGAGTTCCATGTGATTTTGTGTATATCTTTGTGCTGGAACAGTGTACCTCCTATGATAAGGTTATTGACATCACAAAATTCTGTTAGCAATTCTCCATTTTCATTGATAGTACCAACTCCATGTTTGCCCATAATTCTTTCTTTTCCCTCGTTGTCATTATCAACTTTAGCATTCAAATCTCCAAGGACAATAAGTATGTCATGTCGTGGTGTTTTACTCACAGTGCGTTGTAATTTCTCATAGAATGTTGTTTTTGAGTCATCTTCGGCATCATTAGTGGGTGCAGAGCACTGTATCAAAGTCATTTTGGCATATTTAGAATGGAATCTTGCCACAATCAATCTTTCATCTACTGGTGACCATTTGATGAGTGCTTGCTTGGCTTTTTTGTTCATGATTATAGCAACACCTTGTTGATGTTTGTTACCTTTCCTACCGGAGTATAGGAACGTCTCTCCTGTGGTTGTGGTAACAGATCCACAGCCAGTCCACCTACATTCACTTACTCCAAGGATATCAACATTATAAGATTGCATCTCTTTTACTACCTGAGCTGTTTTTCCACATTTATACATTGTGCGTACATTCCACGCTCCTATCTTTAGATGTTCTTTCGGTCCCAGAAGGCTGTTCTTTCTGTTGTTAGCTTCAACAGAGCTTTCACTAACAACATTCATATCGTTGTCCTGACAACTACCATCCCTTGGTATACCGTTGCAATTTGTTTTGTTAACTGATCTGGTTTCCGTAACTATTGTAGTTTTTATGAGACGAGATAGTCGGTATAGTGCTCAACCCCCAACCTGGAGGACCAGGAGATTTACTGTCAAGGTTCCCATCCTCTAGATCCGCCACCATCCAAGGTTTACGAGCTAGGATCTGCCCAGTTTTATGTCAGAGTAGTCTCTCTTAGATATGTTGCCTTTCTGGGCTTACGACCTCCATCTGGCCGGCTATTTACCCATAACTGGGGGGTTGGTTTGCAGGTACCAGGGCATGTCCACTCACCGGTGGGCCTATCTTACCGTGCATCTAGGGGCCAAACCTCCTCCGAGACCCTGGTGCCGCAAGACGCCCAGTTTACCATCTGCCACCTCGAGGAGAATCCCATATCTGGGCCACATAGGTCTTGCTGCATGAGAGGCTATATATGGCAGGGAAGGCTGACATTCTGCTCCCTTTTCACAACAAAAGTTGTTAGCCAGAGGTGGGACTGAAAGCGAGAGTGGAAAAGCACAGACGCCACAACACACACACTGTACGCATCACACAGCCATTTGACAGACTATTATTAGAACCAGTGAGGTATATTTCAAAGAGCTTATATTGAATTATTTTTGACTGTAGGGGTATGCAAGACGTTGTTGACATGCATAATTAGAAATATTTTCAACAAAAAAACTCGTGTAGCTTATTCGGAGGGGGTGGTAGTGGTGGTGGTCCTGAACCCAAGCACCTGTGGGGAAAATTATAGAAACGAAGTTACCAGATACTAATTTTTCCTGTAGCTGTAGGAACTCGAGTTAGATAAAATAAACTTATTATATGTATATTGACGTCATTTTCATCGCTATCACGTCATAAGATCGAAGTACGGCAACACACACCAAAAAAAAAAAACAACCCCAAAAACATTTAATGAAGACATTTCAATGCGGATTTTTGTTTGAGTTTATTACAATGACTGTCTTATTGAATGATAAATAAATATTTTTTGTTGCATTTTGTTTAAAGTGTATATTTCTTTTTTACCCGGCCTCCTGGACTCCAGTTTTACCCATATCATTTTGACATATTTACGATGCTACGCACATTTCCCTCCGCGATTTCCCGTGTTCAAGTGGGCTCAAAGGTAGTGTGTGGTTTGACATCGTCACTGGTACACGTCATGGTAAGTACAGGTATTTTTGTTGGTGTTGTTGAAAAATAAAACTAGCTTGATAAACAGGGTTCTAAATTAGATCTACATATGTATTTAATTATGTATTTTTTAAGGCGCGGTGACATTTAAAACAAAATACTAGATCCACCGCTCTGTCGATTATTATATAAATAACAAAGCCTTGGCATTAAAAACCCCAACGCAGAAAGACGTATTAACACAACATGGGGCATGTTTCGTCGGTAGAGGTATGTACTTAATATTAAAGGACATGCTGATGTTTTCTCAAAGGGTCGCCTTTGGACAAAATTTAGCACTTGAGTGAACCTTTTGAATTCATTTAAAGTATTATGTCAGTGTTATCATAAAAACCAATTTCTTGGAATCTGGCGTGCACGGTTCCAGAGTTAAATGTTCCAAAATCTTGAGCAGGTGCAGGTGAACCTCGTGATAATGTCGTGTAAGGCCAAAAGTGCAAAGTATGAATTGTTATATAGTACATGTTAAATTTCTGCTAATTAACATGCATGTAAAAATCAGGGTAGAAAATGAATTGTATTTTTTTGTCTCAAACTTTATTTTAATAGTATACTCTGATCACAATCTCCATTTAAGTTGCATGTATATTAACATATTGAACATGGTGGATTCATTTTTCACAATTAGATTCTAATGCAACTTTTAAGTACATGCTTTAAAAATTATATAAATCACTTACGATACAAAGTAATCACAACTGTCAACTCCAAAAATTTTTTTTCTGTAGGCCTAATGATCTCTTGAACAATATGTTTATCACCAGCCCAATGCTTTAACCACTGAGCTACAATGATAGACAAACACATCGATCGATACAAATAATTTCACAAAACATTCAAATCGCCATCTTGTGACGTGGTGTCACACAGAGTATAAGCTTTAGTGTAGTGAGCTGCCTTAAGATATGAAAAAAATTCTCATTTAGAATTTGAAAGGTTTTCTGATTGGGAAAATACATCAACCAAATTAATAAATTCACAACATTTGAATTAGTTCCAAGTCTCTACTACTTGTATCATAACTTACAAAATTGAAATACATGTCAAGGGGTATAAATATTGACAATATATTGAGGTAAAACAGAAACTGTCAAATTGTGCAGATTTAGAACCTTTTTAGCTCACCTGAGCCAAAGGCTCAAGTGAACTTTTCTGATCAAAATTTATCCGTTGTCTGTCGTCGTCGGTGTCATTGTAAACTTTTCACATTTTCATCTTGTTCTCCAGAACCACTGGGTCAGTTTCAACCAAACTTGGCCAAAAGCATCCTTGAGTGAAGAACTTTCAAGTTTGTTCAAATGAAGGGCCATGCCCCCTTCAAAGGGGAGATAATCACAAAAATGTAAAATTAGGGTAGGGTAATTTAAAATTATTCTTCTTAAGAACCACTGAGCCATTGGAGCTGACATTTACATGAAAGCTTCCTGCCATAGTGCAGATTCAAATTTGTAAAAATCATGGCCTCCAGGGGTAGGTTGGGGCCACAATAGAGACTAAAGTTTTAAATGCAAATATATATGGAAAGTCTTCAGACATGGTCCAAGGTGACTCAGGTGAGTGATGTGGCCCATGGGTCTCTTGTTTAATATTAAACATCTTTCTGCCACAAAATGCAGTCCTTTCCAAATTCTTTCAAAATTTTGAATTGGCATAAAAAATTTCAACTGGATAGGTTAAGTATTACATGTATAATATGTTTGGACCATTGAATGCTGCTACTAAAAAACTTGGAGGTCGTTTTATCGATTAATAAGCTTGCTTTTGAGAGAACTACAATGACTTAACATTAAGAATACTTCACTGGATATTGATAATTATCGTAAAATGATGCAAATGAATAATCAATTGGTTTGAAATTGTGATTATAAAATAGTTACTGATAAGGTCAGCTGCCATTTTTTGATGACCGTAATATATACTACGGTCATCGGCTTGTACACAGTGTTTCACAGCTAATGCCCCTTTAAAACTGTGTACGACATATTGGTAAACCATTGGCAAATATCTGCTAAAGACTGGCAATGGTTGCTAAAGGCGACCATTGGTACCTCTGGTAAAGTATTTTATGGTAATCAATGATTACCATTGGTCAATGTGTATTTTGGCCATGTTTATGGCAAACTCAACAAGAACTCTAGTTGTTGCACTGCTAAAATAAATCCAGGCAAATTTCATGGACATGATGCATTTATATGATCATGTAATTATGTATTGACAACTTGTTGATATTAATGTCTGTCTCTTGTGAAATGTCATAAACTTATGAGATGAAAGCTTAAGTGAGCTTTTCTGATCGAAGTTTGTAGACAGCCTGTCTTTGGTCTTCTTTAATCTGTGTCTATTATCTGTTTAACACATTTACATACTTTTTACTTCTTCTCAAGAACCAATTAACCAATTTCAACCAAACTTGCCACAAAGCATATCATTAGGTAAAGGAGATAAAAGTGCCTTCAAATGAAGGACCATGCCCTTTCCCAAGGGGATATAAGCCCCCAAAAATTGCAAATAGGGTTGGGTATTTAAAAAATCTTCTTTAGATCCATTGAACCAGGAAAGGCAGTTTACTTGAAAGCTTCCTTATATATGTAAGAGGAGTTCAAAGTAGTATATATGAATATATACAGAAAGTCTTTTAAAATCTTCTTAGAAAACCACATAATTACAATACATTAAATTCATATGTTAGCATTGTTACATAATTGTAGACTTATTACTCAAGTCTCTACATGTATGTTGTTTTTATTACTTTATCATATCGTCCAAATTTTACTGTGTTTCAGAAATCTGAATAACTGCTCTCTACCATACTTAAATTTCAGTATTAAAGAGAGCACTGATTATTAAGCAAAGAGACACCATGATTCCTGGCCTAAGGTGGGGCCGCCACAAGAAGGCTTCAAAGTCTCAGGATTAAATAGGAAAATTCTTTAATTTCTTGATTTAAGAACTACAAACGTAGAACAGAATATGTCATCTTAATATGCAAGCATCCTAGGTATTGTATGTTCAAATTTCTGTATACCAACCATGATGTTGATTTATAGTGCTTGTTTTTTTTAGATGATGCATAGCTAGTGCCTATATGCTTTGGAAGTTAAGAGATATTACTGTCAGATCAGAGAATCTGTATTGACAGAGAATCTTTGCTTGTTAGAGTGCATTATGCATAGGTTGAAAGTTCAAATCATATGCAAGACTTTCACACTTCTTTTATCTTCTACTTTGCAAAATCTGATTTTTCAATGATTTTTGTCTCCAAATCCAACATGGATGTACCCTTTTTAGCTCACCTTAAGTCCAAGGTTCAAGTGAGCTTTTCTGATCAAAACTTTTTGTTGTTGGTGTCGTCGTCGTTGTAAACTTTTCACATTTTCATCTTCTCCAGAACCACTTGGCCAATTTCAACCAAACCTGGCACAAATCATTCTTGGTTGAAGGGGATTCAAGTTTCATTCAAATGAGGGGCAGTTGCCCTTCTCAAGGGGAGACAATAGCAAAATAGTGAAAATACACTGACAAATTTTTTAAATCTTCTTCCCCAGAAACAGAGGGTCAATTTCAATCAAACTTAAGTACAAATCATTTTTGGGTAAAGGGAATTCAAATTTGTTCAAATGAAGGGCTATGCCTTTTGCAGAGGGGAGATAATCACAAAAATGCAAGAATAGGGTGGGGTTATTTAAAAATCTTCTCAAGAACCACTGGGCCAGAAAAGTTAAAATTTACGTAGAAGCTTCCTGACATAGTGCAGATTCAAGTTTGTTAAAATCATGGCCCTGGGGGATAGGGTAAAAGAGGCAGATTTGCTAAACATCAAACGAATTTAAAAAAAACCACCACGCCACTGGACAAAAAATATATATATATCCCAAAGTGGCTTAATCCAGACTTAGAAAGAGAGGGTTGAATACATAATTCATAAAGTTTTATCAATTAAAGTATGTGCATATACTGTGTACTATTGTGGTAGTGTAATGATGTGGATTTCAGCTTGCTGCTCTCTCTCTCTCTCTCTCTCTCTCTCTCTCTCTCTCTCTCTCTCTCAATCAATCAACATATAGTACATGTATATATATTAAAAGCACGGAAATCCAAAACACCCTACTTTCTCAAAGTGTCGGATCTAAAATGATACAAGGCCAAAAAGAAATTTATGAAAGTACTGAAAAGGCCACAACACTGTTGATTATTTAAACCTCAAATTTTAGATGCAACCTGTGTCTGTGATATTTGTTTATGTAATATATGTCTTTTGATATGCACAACATATCACTTACCATGCTCAAGTAGTAAACTAAACAAGAGGCGCATGGGCCACATTGCTCATTTGAGTCACCTTGGCCCATATTCAAAGATTTTTCCTATATAAAATATATATATATTTACATGTGAAACTCTGATCCCCTATTGTGGCCCCATCCTACCTCCGGGGACCATGAATTTAACAAACTTGAATCTGCACAGTGTCAGGAAACTGCTGTGGAAATTTCAACTTATCTGGACAAGTGGTTCTTGTGAAGATTTTCCCTATGTATTCACATGTGAAACTTTGATACCCTTTTGTGGCCACTATCTACCCCTGGGACCATGAATTTAAGAGCTTGTGTCATGTTAGCATTTGGGATCAAAATCAAGAATTATGTGTAAAGTGAATTTGTCTTGGGCAAGCATTGTGGCCCATGGGCCTCTTGGTCTTATTGACATTTATATGTGTATGTGAAATTAATGCAACAAACTGACTCACAGCACTTCATCAGTAATAGTGTGCTAAATGTTTCTGCCACACCCATGTGTTCACTTCATGTTGGTTAAATACAACTACCAAACACTAGAACCATAAACCATAAACTTACAAATTAAGAACATTAGCTCATAGAATGTTGAGCAACAAAGTAAATCCTTTTTCAAAGTGAATTTGAGAGAAATTGCACATAATTTTTTGTTAGACGCCATTTACTAGTGTTCAACGGAATGTTGACTGACGGGACAAACTTATCCAAAGCAAGTCTGATTTGATTAAATCGCACATTTTAATGACATAGGGCACAAAAGTGTGGTGATTTGAAAAGAAAATATGAAAATGACATCTGTGTGAATATGACTAATAAACACAATCCTGTTGAAAAATAAGGAATTATTCATATTTACAGAAAGCATTGATATTCATGTACCTGGTAAATGTAGGGAACCTATTTATAGAACTCATTATGTAATAACAGTTAACCAACTCAACATGATGACTGATATGTGTAGCTTATGTTGTACACTTTTGCAACTTTTCATCTACTGCTAAATAAACAGGTATTGGTTTTTTCCCATTCACTTTATATTTTATGTGGGAAAATGTAAAGTAATAAATCGTTTTTTTGGAAATTTGCTTTGTTGATTCTCAAATATGGAAAACCTTTGAAAAAGCAAACATAGGCCATTGCATGGAGGACAGGCAGAAACTTTTAAATAATTTTCTTTTCATGGTTTAAGAAAAATATTATTTATGCGATATAGTACTTTTGTTTTATGAGATTTGAACTTTAGATATGATGGTGGCATTAAATGTTTCTATTTATCTAAACTATGCCCAATATTTTTTTCCCAATTCCGTCAAAATAATATTTTATGATAGAAACTCACATCAAGTAAAATTGTTCGATTTGCATGCTGCAAAGTGCATAAAGTGCAAGGTTGCTTCTTAATTGCAACATATGTACCACCTGTTGCCATCTGCTGAATTGTCTCCAATCATGTTATAACTTTACTGATACTTTGTTTACAGGCAAAACCCAAGGAGGAGTGGAAAGCAGCCTCTTCTATATATGAATTTTCTGCAAAAGACATTGATGGAAATGATGTCTCACTAGAAAAATACAGGTAAATAATAGTTAAGTATGCTATATAAATTTTATTACGTTTAGATTGAACTTCTTTCATCGATATTCTTCACTTGTGTGAATAAACGCCCTCTTTTCTTGGGTAGCCTTTTTAAGAAATATGAATGTTTATAAGTCATATTTGCTAGCTAAGGGCTAACAAACCACTCCTTTCCTTTGGTTATGGAAGATGATTTTTAAAGTACATGTAACTAGAAAGAGAGAAAATTGCAGGTCTATACATAGATTAATAAAGGGCCTTGTATGATATATCAGCCTTTTTGGGCTCTATTTAAACTCAAAATTTTAAAACTTTAAAGAAAACTAAATCTACTTGTATTTCATACAAGAGATTGGCATCAAAAGTGATACCATTTCTCAACTTCATACAAATTTAATTGAAATGCTAATTTTTGTGAGTGTTTTTCTGAAAAAAAAAGAGAAAAAAAAGAAGAAATTGAATGCAGCTTGGACAAATAAGTTTTTACCTATTACATATTAAGCTTGTCCAGCCTATGCTCAGTGTTTTCTAGAAGAAAAACTGTGATATATGATATATATGACTTTTTAGGAGAAAATCTTGAAAGCAGCAGTAGAATGTCATGATAATTCCAGTTCTATGTCATTTTCATCAAATTGAAAAAAAGAACTGAGTTGCATGGAAATTCTTGCACAAAATACACATGATTTGGAATCAAAAGCACAACTGATTTTGGTGGACAAATAAGCCCTTATCAAGTATAATCTTTTATGCAAATGTGTTTGAATTCCCACCATAAGAGAGAAGTAGTTTCACTGGTGGTCATGCAATCAATAAATCCAAAACCTAGGTTTGATATGTTTTATAAAGATGAATGATGAATAAAAGGATGATCCGTAACTTTGCATTTATTCGACCTTGACAGTATAATTTGCGTCATTGCCCTTTTCCCCACTTTTTGACATGAAATTCTCAATCAAAAGGGTATAGGATCCTCTGATAGGTCAATTAACCTCTGAAAATACAATACTGCAGTAAATGGTTGCATGAACATCAGCGAGTAAAATGACAGCATTTCATTGTATAGCTCACCAGGCCAATGGTCAGTGTGAGTTTATGCCATCACTTTGTGTTGGGTGTTCGTTGTCCATCTGCTGAGAGCAGCATCTGTAAACACTTTTCCAGAATGGCTGCATAGTGAGTCACTATACTTGACTCAAATGTTCCCTAAAAGTGATATCCCAGCAAAAAAAGAACTTTCCATTTTGAGCAATCCAAATTTCAATATGGCCACTAGGCATTTAACTGGCTGTTGGTTGAGAATCAAAATCAAAATCAAAATCTTCTCAAGAATGGTTGAATCTCCAGTCACCATACTGGATACAAATTCTAATCTAGTGGTCACTTAAAATTGTTATTACTTTTTAAAGTAATCCAAATCAATGTATATATTGGTAGGTACATGTACCAATATGGCTGTCATGGGATTTGATGAACTTGGACAAAATCGTCTTCTCCAGCATGGTTGCAATATTCCGTTTACCTGATCAAGATATAGGGCTCACGGCAGGTGTGACCGGTCGACAGGGAATGCTTACTCCTCCTAGGCACCTGATCCCACCTCTGGTTTATGCAGGGGTCCGTGTTTGCCCAACTATCTGTTTTGTTTTGCTTATAGGAGTTATGAGATTGATCACTGTTCATTATCTTCGTCTTTCATCCATACTCAATTGTCAATTATGATATGTTGTACAGTGTGACCGTTGAGGCGAGCGAAGCCCATTAACATCTTGCAACATGACTTATAGACATTTTATCTGTCTTTTCATTTTTAATTACGGGATTGTCATTGAAGTATACCTCAGTGACGACGACATTGTCCAGAAGCATTACGGGTAATACTCTTCTTTTTTCAGCTGATGAAGAGCAAATCACGTGACTCATGTGTGTAATCATTGGAGCGAGCTCGTCACGTTGCTTCACGACGCGAGCTTTTCTTGCTATTACTTGCTACGAATGATCCTCTATTGTGCAGAAGTGTTATTTTCTGATGCAATTCAAATTTCAATTTGGCCACTATGGCTTTTGATTTGGCTGAGCTATTCAAGTGTAGTGAATGCGGTTAACTTTAGAGCCTCTTATTCTGAATCCCAAAAAATGTATGATTAACATGTTGATATTACATATGTGTTTTATAGAGGCCATGTAGTTCTGATTGTCAATGTGGCCTCTAAATGAGGTTTCACAGACAAGAACTACACTCAGCTACAACAACTGCACGAAAAGTATGCTGAGGACAAAGGTCTGAGGATCCTTGGATTTCCCTGTAATCAGTTTGGAAGTCAGGTAAGCTAGGTAAATCGTAGTTTATTGTTTATAAGAATGTAAATGATAGAAGAAGCAATCAGTTCTTCCAATCTCGGAGAAATAAATGACAAAATCTTTTTATTTATTGAATTACTTTTATTGGGAGAGCTTATATTTTTTCCAAAAATCCTTAAAATTTGCATCATTTTATAAGTTTCCCCTTAGGCCATTTCTTGTTTTTTCTCAGTTTTGTGTCCTTTCAAAATTGTGTAACCTACCAGCCAGCCAGGGTAAAAAACAAACAAGCATACAAAACAAAGATACCTTTTCGCAATGTTCGATCATTGATTGATCAATGTAGACATTTTGTAATTATGGGTTTATAAAGATATAACAAAAACTTGATCTATTTGATTTATTAGCATTACAAATACCTAACAAAATGTAAATTTAGAATATATTGACTTAATATATTCATTGTGATAATCGTAATACTTTTGCACATTCAACATATCAAAATAAGAATTGAATAAACTCATCAACTAGTCTTTCATCTGCTTGAAAAAAAGATGTTTTATTGTACGAAATTTGTTTGTTTGTTTTAAGGTTTGGGGCTTCAAAACCTACCAGCACGCGGACGCAAAACAGAGAAAAACAAAGAAATAGCCTTATTAAAAATGACAGAAAATAGTATAAATGACTGCATATGAGACATATTTCTAGCCCTATAAAATCTGTAAAATCCAGGAGCTTCTGCGGGCTTCGCCCCCTGGGCCCCCACCAGGGCTTTGCCCTGGACCCACTTGGGGCCTCAAGGCGGCCCCCCAGACCCCCTGCATCAAAAAGTTGCACCCCCCCCCCCCCAATCGCAATTCCTGGATCCGCCCCTTATTACAGTCATTATATGAATTCGCCACTCTTTTATTGTTAATCTGTACTTTAAGCAATACATATATTTTGTTATATATAAATTATACATAATTGGATTAAACAACAGGCATTGCATATATAAGCCTTCTCTTAATCTGTCTTTCATCTTCAATTGTATATAGCTAAATGCTTCGATAAAGTACATGTGTTTGTCGTGACCTATCTGTCCTCTGTCTTTTATCTTCAATTGTATTTAGCTAAATATTTCAATGAAGTACATGTGTTTGTCATGACCTATATGTCCTCAAATGTTGTCCATAGATCATATGCAGACACATCTTGGCTAGCTAAGGGTTTTTATACGCCCGTCTTAAGACGGGACGTATTATGGTATGGCGTTCATGTCTGTCCGTCCGTCTGTTAGCTTTTTCGTGTCCGACCCATAACTTAAATACTACAAGGCCTAGAATCATCAAACTTTGTCTGTAGATACATCTTGGGTAGAAGGTGTGTCGCACATTAAAACCAGGTCACTGATTTTTCATTAAGAAGATATCCGTCTGTTAGCTTT
>NC_079167.1:54890446-54952946 GCF_947568905.1 Ostrea edulis
ATATTAGAATTTAGCTCAGATATTCAGGACAGGAAATTTTTTCTAGATATTTAGCCCCTCAATCTTGGAACTAGTGATACTTTTAATTAACTAGGACTCAGGTGACTGATAAGGCCTGTGGGTCTCTTATTGTGGTAAATTTTCTATAGAAATGTAAATAAGTTTTCATTTTTTAAATATTTCAGCTTCATCAAGTGGAATTTCACCAAGTTTCTTGTTAATAAGGAAGGGAAACCAGTGAAACGATATGCACCCAACACAGAACCTTTTGTAAGTAAATTAAGTTTGTACTTAATTAAGTGCATTGGTATTGTGAATTAACACCAGCTCATATTGTACTACATGTATGTTTTGATATACCTATATAGCAATATTTATCGTGGCATGTGATAGAGGTAATGTCCTGAATTATTGACAAATATCTATATTACAAATCGCATTTTCCTCCATGAACCAACCAATTTCAGCACGCAACACAATCCGTTCATATTGACCATCATGAACTAGCGTGATTCACAGCATTTGCCTCAAATCCAAATCTGTTCATATTGACCATGAACAACTCAAAAGTGCTGTTCAATTCTTAATTATACTTGCATTAGATCCATACTATTAGTATATATCTATTTCCATGAACATGGCTAAGTGTAGAATCATTATACATATATTTCGTCAGTGCCCAATATTTTTGGATACATCTATCCCTTGGATGAAATACACAATTTATATACATGTACATAGAATTACATCTTTAATGAAGCTAGAATTTTGGCAATCTACAAAAATGTGCCCCCCCCCCCCCCACTCCAATTCCCCCAATTTAATGATTTCACAGTAATTTTGGGGGGTGGGGGGTTCATGATTTTTGAATACCAAATCTTCATAATTTCTTCAGTTTACACAATTTTTGAGAAAGAAAGCAAGAAAAGAATACGGACTTAAGTCATCTCAAGTCGGTGTTAATGATGAGTAAAGTATCATGTATGAAACTATGTAACAAAAATCAATATATGCACCCAGGGATGCATGAGCCGAGTTGCATGGGATACATTGTAAAGTCAGGAATGATGTGGCATATTTATAATTGTGAAGAACTAATTGTTGGATATAATGTAATAAATTCTTGTGAATACATTTTTAAAAGGAGTTTGGAGTTACACTTTTCGAGTTACTGTCCAGAAATCATATTTGTCTGAAGTTTTCAATCTATTTTCAGTCACTGTGACCTTGACCTTTGACCTTTTTTCTCCAAAATCAATAGGGGCCTTGCTTTGCTGGTATCCAACAATATATATATGTTTCATTTGATTCAAATTAAAAATTTTCGAGTTATCCTCCTGAAACCAAAATATTTTGGAATTTTAAATCTATTTTTGGTCACTGTGACCTTGACTTTTGACCTATTTTCTCCAAAATCAACATGGGTCTTCCTTACCTGGTACATAACAATAACTTTAAGTATCATTTGATTCGGATTTAAACTTTCTGAGTTACCATCCGGAAACCAAATTTTTCTGAAATTTTCATTCTATTTTCGGTCACTGTGACCTTGACCTTTGACCATTTTTCTCCAAAATTAATAGGGATCTTCCTTACCTAGTACCCAACAATATATCAAAGTTTCATTGGATTAGATTGTAAACTTTTTGAGTTATCATCTGGAAACCAATTGTTGACGCCCGCCTCACCAAACCAATAGCCAAGTTCAACTTCATTGCAACTCGGCTAAAAATTGATGTATTTTGAAAAGCAAAATCTCGGTATTTATGAATTATTATTACATTAAAATGTACTATGAAAATTCTTTGTTGGTTTAGTGAAAGTATTTTTGCTTGTTTTATTTTTCAGAGTATTGAGAAAGATTTCAACTCGTACTGGTGACAAAACAGAAACGTGTCATCTGTTTCGGGGAAAGTGAGTTCAAAATTCTAGAAACATTTATTTGGCAGTCTGAGGAAGAATTCATCCAAAAGTGGAGCATCATGTGATTCTGAGACTAGATGAAGGCCAACTCTAAAACCATGACACAATGGTGGAGGCAGCCTGATGCTTTTTTCGTGCAGTTTTTGTCTCACGAGTCGATGCATGTTTCAGCTAATCGAAAAATTCTTGAACACACTGCACTATGATTTTGAGCTCGCAAATCCTTCTGTTTAATTACAACTTGAGTCATATGGAAATTTATGTTGTATTTACTGGGTAGTCATGTATTGTAATGTTTATTAGGAAGTTCTATGTTTTCCCTAAAGTCAACTGTTTGCAGCATTTTAAGTTACATTTTGAACACTTTACATAATACAATAATTTTTGTTTTTGTATTATTATTTTTTTATCAGCATTGTATCACATCTTTTCTTCCATATATTGCTTGAACACTCAGAACAATTTCTATGAACAGAATAACTTTTGAACAGTACATTTACCAACCTTTTCAATTACTCTTCTCTATAGATACCTTGTATATTTCATGTATTCTTCCTTGTAAAAGTTCAGAAATAATAAGTGTGCTCTGAACTTATACCAGAATATTTCATTAAGAAATCATCCGAATGTTGTGAGCATGTTTAGATTACAGTGAGGTTTAGTGACCTTTATGTATATTGTTTAAAATGTATTCATGTGTTGTAGACATAACATATCAAGAAATTTCATGAAAAGCAAAATTTTCTGCTTGGAGTAAAAATATAATTTATTTGAACTTTCATTCTAAAATGGATGTTACATAAATGTGGAACTGTTAAAGCTTACTATTGTCTGCAGCACAGAATACACTTAGAAACATCAACAGCTTGTACAGGTATTTGATGAAAGACAATCCTGATGTTAAAGCTGTAGAGCATATTATTCCCATTGTATACAGATTACTTTATTTATGAATTTTGCTTTTATTAAACAAATAAAACTACTTGTGGATTTTTTTCCTGTTGAGAAATCACTTTACTGGCATATTGGTGTCTAAGTGCAAGAGAAATTCTGCCATAGATGGATCATGAATAGGAGAAAATGTTAACAGGACATGATGTCTTGTTGTTGCTACAGTTTATCTGGTAGCATGTTAGTTGTACCATTTGCAGATCCAAAAATTTTGTCAAAGGGGAAATCCATGTACACCCCCCCCCCCCCCCCCCCCCCCCCCCCCCCCCCCCCCCCCAATATTGAATATACAAAATATCTAATATTTATTATTTTTCAACTGAAACTGCATTAGAATGGTCAATAAGGTATTTTTAACCAATCTCTAGGGAGAGGTGTTTGGACTTTCAATAAATCCTCTAGATTTCAGCTTATACACCAGTCAGTTTGTGAGATTTTCAAAACAGGAGGTTCATTATTAAAGGGTTCACATGTTTTTGAAAAAAAATATTTTTCAGTTTTGATGTTAAACATTAAAAATATAACTCATTTGATTTAAAAGTGTACAACCAAAATTTGGACATTCTTAATGCTAAGATAGGAGCAATATTTTAGCCTCAACTCTGTGTAATATAAAGAAGACTTGAAACTTTTATGTTAACATAGTTCCACCCTCCTGTGACGCAATAAGATTTCGCAAAGTCAATGACAGAATTTGGCATAAAGGTCTTCTATATAAACTTGAAATATACGGAGTCAATGGACCTATGTTAGAATGGTTTGATAGTTATTCATAAGTAACCGAACTCAAAAAGTTATGTACAGAAATTCATTTTCTTCTGTGGGATATGTTAAAGCTGGAGTACCTCAAGGCTCGGTTCTTGGATCACTTGTTTTTGCTGTATGTGAATGATGTTGCTGAAAACATGATATCAGTTTGTAGATTATATGCAGACGACAACTCATTACAACAATGTTCATGTAATATTGGAGCAAACCTTAACCATAACCTAAAAATATTAGATGAATGGTCAAAGAAATGGTTACTGAAAATTAACCCACTAAAAACGAAAGCAGTTTTGTTTCATCTTAAAAACTATCAACAATATTGTAATTTTTGATAATTTGTCAAAAAAACTTGGATTACAACAGTTAAAGGATGCCAGTATTGTCCACATCTACAAGAGCAAAGGCGACCACCAGTCTTGCGACAATCACAGAAGCATTTCGGACGCCCCATTGCTGGAAAGATTCTGGCTCATGTACTGCTCAACCCTTACCTTCAACACTTTGACAAGGACTCCCAGAAAGTCATTGCAGCTTCCGCACAGACATGCTATTTGCTGTATGTCAACTCCAGGAAAATGCCAGGAGCACCACCGCGACCTTTACATGACTTTTGTTGATCTGACAGAGGCCTTTGACACAGTCAGCAGGAACATGGAGAAGTTTGGCTGCCCCAGCAAGTTTGTCACGCTTGTCTGCCCCAGCAAGTTTGTCATGCTTGTCTGCCCCAGCAAGTTTGTCATGGCTGTCCGCCCCAGCAAGTTTGTCACGCCTGTCCGTCCCAGCAAGTTTGTCACGCTTGTCTGCCCCAGCGAGTTTGTCATGCTTGTCCGCCCCAGCAAGTTTGTCGCGCTTGTCCGCCAGTTTCACGATGACATGATGGTAAAGGTACTGGATGACGGAGACAAGTCAGAATTAGCCTTCCCAGTGACAAATGGCATGAAACAAGGCTGTGTGCTTGCTCCAACCCTTTTCAGCATGATGATCTCGGCCATGCTGAATGATGCCTTCCAAGACTGTGAGGATGGAATTCCAATCAGACACTGAACAGATGGCAGGCTATTCAACCTCTGATGCCTGCAGGCTGTCACAAAGTTGAAAGAAACTGTTATCAGAGACTTTTTGTTCGCTGATGACTGTGCCTCAATACCAGCACAGACCAGATGATGCAGAATGAAATGGACTGCTTCTCATGTGCCTGTGATGACATTGGTCTTACCATCAGCACTAAAAAGACTGAGGTGATGTACCAGCCTGCCCCAGGCAAGCCATATCAGGAGCCTCACATCACAATCAAAGGGCAATGCAGGCAGTGGACAACTTCACCTATCTGGGCAGCACCCTTTCACGAGCGTAACCGTTGAATATCAATGTCGAGGCCAACAACAGTTCTGCGGCTTCTGCCTTTGGGAGATTGCGCAAGAACGTATGGGAGCGAAGAGGACTCGGCCTCACCACCAAGCTGAAAGTCTACTATGCAGTGGTAATCACCACCCTCCTATATGCAAGTGAATACTGCAAAACTCTGAAGATTTTATTGACAATATATATAAAAATCTGCAATCTTTAAACTGGAATCATTTTTAGCCGAGTTGCATAGCAGATCTCGGCTTTTAAATTGGCAAAGGATGGGTGTCCTGTAGGGCGGCGTCCACAATTAGCTTGTCCGGTCTCTAACTTTCATACTTTTTGGTGCATCTTTGTGAGATTTACATAACATGATCACATCGAAAAGAGGAAGGTTCCTATTTATTTTGAGGTCAAAAGGTCAAGGTCACTTTGTCACTAAATGCCATAGATTTGAGCTTGTCTAGTCTCTAACTTTCATACTACTTGGTGCGTCTTTGTCAGACTTGCATATTTTGATCACATCCAAAAGAGGAAGGTTCCTATTTAATTTGAGGTCAAAGGTCAAGGTCTCTTTTTCACTATATACTGTAGATTTGAGCTTGCCTCCAACTTTTATACATGTACTTGCTGGTGCATGTTTATCAGACTTCAAATCCTGATGACATTCAAGATTCATGTTACGTTTGAAAAAAAGGTCAATGTCATTATCACACTAAATACCTATTGCAGCCATTCAAAGCTTCATATTTATAAACTATATTAAATATGTGCATGTTTTTACTTCATGAATGCAAGTGTGCATAATTTTCCAAACTGTAACTCGACCATACGCATCTTTGATGCATTTTGGCGATTTTTTTTTGCGGTTCAGTTTCTCTTGATTTACATTTCGACAGCTATTGATCTTCAAAATGTTTGAAAAGTAATTGTAATGTATATAGATCGACATGTTTTCAAAGTGTATCAAAAACTATGTTTTAAAATAAAATGTTTCAATAAAATAAAATGTTTTACCTACTTACCGTACCTAATTTTGGGGGTAGTAAATTAGGAAACAAAAATATTTTATTTTGGCCTTGTAAGTAAAAAAAACCAACAAAAACTGACGATTGCAATTATTTTAATATTGGCAAAAAATATAAAACAGCAAAAAATCTTGCATACTTTCAGACAATAACTAAAAAACCAAAAGATGTGTTGACAAAATTTGTCTCTCATGCCCTAGGGTCTACCACTTCAAATATTGAATTCCTACCATCCACTGAGTGTATTGCAGCGACTGAACAGATAATTGGTTACTAGGTCCCCAGTTCAAATTGAGGGCATGTTAAATGTATGTGGTGGAATGGAATTGTAAGTTGTCTGTACATTTCAAAATAAAAATCATTTGAGCTGAAAGCTTTTGTTGGTATGAGAGTTATCTGTCAGACTGGAAGTTAAGATGGTATAAATCACCTGAACAGTTTGTGGGAGGTCCCAGGTTTGAGTCCAAATCCAGCCAACACTTTTCCTTTCCGGTTACATGTTTCTCTGCATTTAATCTATTCAATTTAGCAATTGCAAATTATGGAAGTACTATCTCTTATTCCATTAAAGACACCTGATAATTATTGTAGAAAATTCATCACTACCCACCATTTACCCGTACATTACACAGGAAACATATTGTATGCCTGTGCTAGACAAAATCAATGCCATTCAACACAAAAAGATTCCACTTCTGAATTATGTTCTACGTTATTACTAGTCATCCCACAGCCTCTCTTAGGCATCACTGTCCTTGGGTTCTGAAGTTTGTTCACTTTTTGAAATAGAGCTAGAGTGAAGTTTTCCTTTGTCCTTGAGATTAGCTGCCTGTCTCCAGTTTCTGTAGCCAATGAAGCCCCTGTCCTGGACTTCTTTTCTTCCAGTGTTGGTGATTATCTCCCCTGTGTCGTTGACAATTATTAACTTTGGCAAGGAATTCACATCAAACTTAGCACGAAGTGCTCTACAAAATAAAATAGAAAACATCAATAACTGTACTGATACTGGTTTTTGTAAATAGTTCTTTTAAAAATATGAAAAATGTTATAGACATTCTATACCTATAATTGAAAATAATGATCACAAAAACTTGAAATTAGAATATTGAAGTATGAATTTAGTAATAGTAAAGTCAGTAAATAGCTCCTTTGAGCTAATGTAACTGTTTCCTATAATATGCCCGACTTTAAATAAAGATTATTTGATTTTATATTGAGTCAGTTAGTATCCAAATAATAACCATTCTTCAACAAAGTCCTCCATGTTTAATGACTCTTTATAACACTGACAACACATTTATACTTACTCTCGGAGTGCCTTGTCATTGAAAGGAACTGCCAACCATTCACCATGGTGATCCATAAAGTACTCCTGCATCTTTTCTTCTGTCTTGTCGAAACTGATGAACACAATCTGGAATGGGCAGCGCTTCATTTGCAGTTCTTCATAAAGATCTTTCAACAAGGGAACGAATTCCTGACAAGGGGCACACCACCCGGCTGAGAAGAACAGTCCCACCACTGTGTTTTCTATTGATGGAAGTGCCTCTACAAGTCCACGGACTGGCTCATTTACCTGTACTT
The DNA here is from genome assembly GCF_947568905.1 of Ostrea edulis. NCBI lineage: Eukaryota > Metazoa > Mollusca > Bivalvia > Ostreida > Ostreidae > Ostrea > Ostrea edulis. The sequence goes on from NC_079167.1 coordinate 54,898,045, forward strand.
TTTTGGCACGATCCTTTTCCAAGACATAATTAAAATCCTCAGATTTTTCCTCCGCAGGCTCTGGTTCAATGAAGAACTCTTTTGTAATGAAGGACTTATCTTTTAATAATTCCTCAAATATATTTGTGCTTCCCTCCATATTCCTGATGTACATGTAACGATAATTGTTCAGTTACTGGAATCTTGCTTCATCTTGTCTTTTGCGAGGTGATCATCTAGGGGGAGAAGACTTCATGATAGTCGGTAAAATAATTATTGTATAAATATCCAGAAACACAAGTTAAATCTACAGGGCTTATTTTTGATGAGAAGGAAATTTTAAACCGCACTGCTCTCGACAATGGGATACCCGCAATTCAATCATCCGAAAAGGCCTAGGGGTCAGTACATCTAATGTGTTTAATATAGTTCAGATGGTTCATTAAACACGTCCTCGGTACACATTGTACTTAAAAACCCTATATCAGACCTTTCACACACATCTATGCTACAAGTTGTACACAAAGCGAAAAATGCTTCGAGGCCAGGTAGCCAGCAAGAAAGTTTATTTAGGGCGCGACGATTTTCAATAACCCGAGCCTAAATGTTTCGTTTCATGTGGTATAAAATGTATACAGCCCGGCGTACAAATAAACAAAATAAAATAAACCAACACACACACACAAAATATTAAGATAAATAGATCTATAAAGTTAATTTTCAAGTTTCAAAAATATCTTTCTCTTTATCTTTTTCTATTAAATATATAATTTCTTTGCGCAAAGTTTAACGCTCATTTCCCGCAACGTCAATGACGTAACATGATAAACAAGCATGTTTTGAAATTAAAGCAATAGAAACGGACGATGCGCATCTTCATTGTGAAAATATAAGAAAGCAGGATTTGTTCCAAACGAAGCAATTTCTTACTTCGAACACTTGGGACCCAAATTTATCCCCTTAGATCATGAAAACTTTAGAATCTGGAATGGAAAACAATTGGGAACTAATATCCACAATGCTTGAATCTGTAATCGACGAAAAGTAAGTGAAGTATGAAAAGACATAATCCAGATATTTCAATTATTCGGATGAATGTTTTAAAATTTTTACGAATTTTATTTTTGTTTAAATTCTGTTCCGACTTTTACATATGCATATTTTTAAAGGAGGAATAACACACCAGAGAAATTTGATATGGATGAAAAGTGGAGGATATAAATTGTACACTAATCTTTTGAAACTTTAAACTTTCAAATTTACTTTATTTGGTAATCTGAAAAAAATTTAAAACTCCTACTGGACTCTAAGATATTTGAAGATGTCACCAGTTCATTTGACGCGCTACAATTCAGTTTTAAAAGGATCTCTTCAAATAATAGTAATTGAATTATCAATAGCATTGATAACTATTATCATTGATAGCATTAATAATCATTCTATTAAATTTATGCGCACAATAATTGAATTGTTGCTCTCTTCAAATAAATTGATGATATCAACAATTGAATTGATGTGTGCTCTCTTTAATGCAAGGTGAAGATAACGAACAGTGATCAATCTCATAACTCCTATAAGCAATTCAAAATAGATAGTAGGGCAAACACGGACCCCTGGACAGACCAGGGGTGGGATCAGGTGCCTAGGAGGAGTAAGCATCCCCTGTTGATCGGTCACACCCGCCGTGAGCCCTATATCCTGATCAGGTAAACAGAGTTATCCGCAGTCAAAATCAGTGTGCCAAGAACGGCTTAACAATCGGTATGAAACACGTCAGACAGCATTTGACCCAATGATAGGTTGTATTGACGAACTAGATCGTTATAATTGTATCATTAACATATAGTCTTTAGAGAACCCCAAAAACGAGTACCAAGGCAAGGTAGGGGACCCCTTGGAATATCAGGGAATACCGCGCTCAGTTTGGGAATGTACAACGTCGGGTCTCCTGAGGGTGGGGTTACTTCTTCTATTCTTTTAATTATTAAATATGGGCGATGGAATAAAACAAAACTGATCTTAAGAGAGAAAACAATGCAGACTATCGTATAGGCACATCCACCTGACCACTGGATCACCCCCGAGCTATTTTTGTACCCCCCCCCCTCTCCATATTCTGTAGTTATAGAGTTGACCGCTGCTATACTAAATATTGTTAATCTGTACAGGTGTTTGACGTTTTAAATATGCATAATAAAACTCGAACTGTCTTTCTGGAATCAAACTATTCACAAGGTATATTACGCCGCCATCTTGCTTTTATTATCAACTGCATGGCTTGCAATTTTCAGTGAAAAGTACGGTTTAATATAATAACTGGACCCCTCTCGTCTAACAACAACTCTGTCAAGGTCGAATCGCTCGCATCGTCATGGTTAACTCGTAATAAAGTCCATTTATCGACAATAATCAACCGTCAGATATCGTCTAGTGTTTCTCATATGCATGAACTCGGACGTTTACAACGAACTGTGCTACTTTATAAGCTGACCTGTTTTTTGTATTCTTATGAGGCAGAACTTATTCAAAAGCTTCTATATGAGATGGAAAAATTTCTTGCTGTAATCTTTAACTCGACATTTTTAAAATTAAGTACATCGACGATGTTTTTTCTCACTTTTGACAATTTTTTTGCCTCGCATTTAAGGCCCCGAGGGTGCAGGAGTCCTAAAACTCCTTGTCCCAAAGTTGCTTCATACCAAATTTGAAACGAATTGGAAAAGTAATTTATCAAGAAGTTGATATGCACGATGCACAACGGGCGATGCACAATGGACCGAAACCAACAGCAATAGGTCACCCGAGTTACTCAGATGACCTAAAATGTAGACCAAATCACAGCTTGAACGTGTCCTTTGTGTTTGTAATGGTCTGTTGTGCTGGGCTTAATGGTCGCACCATAAAACATTTTAGATGATGCTTTAAAGACGTCTTCCAAAATTTAAGTCATTTAAGCGTTCTTGAACACTTTTAAAAAGAAACTAAAGCACGAATAACAAATACGTAGGTAGCCTAATTACCCCGTAAGTTCCCTAGCCCTTTTAAGGACCCTATATGGTACATATATGTAGCATGCATTGCTTTCTATCTGTAAACACCGACGTGATCTTTTTCTAAGGTTCTATGGGTTCATTTACATTTTTATTTATCCCTTGTTTAATTTTGTTTCAGAACGAGAGTTAAAAGTACATTTTGCTTCAAAATATACTTCAAATATAACGAAAAATACTCACCACGGTCAGCTATCCGTGGCCGAGTCATAAGTGCCCTTTCTAATATGCAATTCGTGAATGAATGCAGGTATTTATGGCATGTCATTTTAATATTTATTCCTCTTTAAAGATATCTCATAAATTTTATAAGATATCTTATAAAGGATATAAGATATATAGTATACAAGATATCTCATATACTTTATAAGATATCTTATTAACGGTTTTGATATAAGTTTATAAGATATCTCATATATTTTATAAGATATCTCATAATCTTTTTGAGATATCTTGTTTAATATACAATATATCTTATATAGTTTGTAGGATATCTTAGATATTTTATGAGATATCTCATATTTATAAGCTGTAAATTATATGAGATATCTTATAAAATTTATTAGATATCTTATCAAAAATAGAAGATATCTAATAAATTATATAACATTTTACGCAGATTTTATATTAGACTATTTATAAGCTATATAATAATGATGAATTATCGTCTATTTTGGAGTAGTTTGAGTTAAAATGGATATAACTTAACAACCAAATACTTTAGCTATATAATAAAAGGGTTATTGAACTTATATAGGTGAATATTGGCACTCGTTGGCTGTCAAAATGCACTCGCAAGCTCGTGCATTTTCACAGCCAACTCGTGCCAATATTCACCGATATAAGTTCAATAACCCTATATTATTATATAGCTTATAAATAGTCTAATATAAAATCTGCGTAAAATCTAGAGAATGTTAGCGTTCAATATCCTGAGAATTTATTGAACGCTAACTTTGCATTGCGTAAATTGTATACGCCCGAAACATTCCGAGTATGAGCGTTCAATATTGACGTTACCGTAACGACGTAAACAAGCCAAAATGTCAAACGACGGTCCTCCGAATCTGACAGAGCCGGTATTTGATATTTACTTAAGCAACATGTTTTACTGTACATAAATTATGATGTCCCCATTTACAAAATCAGTTTGCTTCATGCATTAATGACGGGTTAAATATTGAACAGTTAAGAAATGCATGCTGTTATTGCACACTGCCAATATTGATGAATTCTCGTTTATTTTGGAGTAGTTTGAGTGAAAAGGGATATAATTTAACAACTAAATACTTTAGCTATATAATAAAAGGGTTATTGAACTTATATAGGTGAATATTGGCACTCGTTGGCTGTCAAAATGCACTCGCAAGCTCGTGCATTTTTACAGCCAACTCGTGCCAATATTCAACAATATAAGTTCAATAACCCTATAATATCGCGTGCCACAGATATTGGTCTGCTTCGTCCATCTTCCACAACGGCTCTGGAATGACCAGACCATCACTGAGCTATTTGTAGATAATTAAGAGTAAATCTAATTTCAAGGGTGTATTCGTAATTTCTCATTTATTATTGAAATTGGAGTTCTGTGAAATTGAATTGTCAATCATGCATGATGTCATATTGAACGTAATAAAGTATAGTTATTTTCGAACAGATGTATGGAGCGCAAAATTAACATAAACTCAAATAATTGAAGATATCTTCAAGTATTTGAAGATATCATCAATTCATTTGATGCGCGCAACAATTTAATTAAAGATCTCTTCAAATAATTAATGATATCTTCAATTCTGAATTATTGCGCGCATTAACTGAATTGATGATGGCATTAATTCTTCAGCTGAATTGATGCGCGCTATAATGGAATTAATTATCTCTTCAAATGAATTAATGATATCAGCAACTGAATTGATGTGCGCTGCAATTCCATTGAAGAGAGCAATAATTGATATAATGCGCGCATTAAATCAATTGATGAGAGCAATAATTAAATTAATGCGCGCATTAATTCATTTGATGAGAGCAATAATGGATTTAATGCGCGCATTAATTCAATTATTGCTCTCTTCAATTGAATTAATGATATCTTTAATTCATTTGAAGAGAGCAATAATTCTTTTAAAGAGATCAACTATATAATTAAATATATCTTCAATTCAACATATCCACAACTGAATTAATGATCTCTTTAATTGAATTGTTGCTCTCTTTAAAAGAATCGATGCGCACATTAATTCCTTATACAAAAGCATTGCAAATAATTAAAGATATCTTCAACTGAATTAAGGAGATCATCAAATTATTTATACCGAGCTCTAAATTAATTATTGCGAGCAATATTTCTACGAAATTGATGCTCTCATCAATTATAATAATAATGATGATTGGTTTTATATAGCGCTTTTTCCAGCGTATGCTGCTTAAAGCGCTTTACAATGTATTATTACCCCGGGAGACCTCATATCAATCTAGAACTTCTTCAGCTCCTCCTATAGGAAGCATACAAGCGCTAGAGCACTAACATTCTAACAATATCTTTCACTGTCTATAGCCAGGTATCCCTTTTACACTTGGGTGGAGTGAGGAAATTCATGTAAATTGACTTCCCAAGGACACAACGTCGGCCCTGACGTGGCCAGGACTCGAACCCACGACCTTTCGGTCGAGAGTCTGACGGCCTAACCACTAGGCCATCGACGCCAATTGAATTGAAGAGAGCAATAATTGAATTAATGCGCGCATCAAATCTATTATTGCTCTCATCAATTCAATTGATGCTCTCATTAATTGAATTGAAGAGAGCAATAATTGAATTAATGCGCGCATTAAATCAATTATTGCTCTGCGCACATTAATTCAATTGATGAGAGCAATAATTGAATTTAAGCGAGCATAAATTCATTTGATGAGAGTAATAATTGATTTAATGCATACATTAATTCAACTAAAGAGCGCAATAATTGAATTGATGATATCTTCAAATAATTGAAGATATCTTCAATTATTTGAGTTTATGTTAATTTGGCGCTCCATACAGATGACAGGGTTATTTTTCTTCAATCGAGTGCAGCTAAGACTCTTTGAATATTGTTGTTTTCCTATATTTATATTTGTCCATGGACAACACATTCATGCATCTAAAGAATACACTCTTGAAAATACTGTATGGATTTTGGGAAATCACAGCCTTGACACGAATGTTATACAAGAACAGTATTTTCCCCTTTATGATCAGTCTCATAAGTTTCGATTACAATGAAATTTCCGGTTACTTTATTATGTGCCCTGGCACTAATGCTATTTTATATGAACAGTGCTTTTCTCTTGATCACTAGTCTCACCAATTTGGATTTATTTACTTGTTGGGGTTTTGTTAGATAGTTGTCTTTTGTTGGGCTTGAGTTGTTAAAATAATACATCTTGTATACATGTATGTTTTGTATAAAATTTCAGATTTCAAATCGGATCCTTGAGACATTCGCCTTACCCTTTACTTGGTGATGATGACAACAAGGTATGCAAGAATCTTAACTTTAACAAATGAATTTCTGAGTGTAAAGCTTATTCTGGACAGTCTATGACTGTCTTTGGGCGATAATGTTATCTTATATCAAGAAAAAAAACAGAACATGCGTTAGTTCTTGAGAATAAATGAAGCACCAAATTAACCCAAACTTATATAATTGAAGATATCTTTAATCATTTGAAGATATGAATTCATCGATGCGTGCATCAATTTGATTGATGAGAGCAATAAATGAATTAGTGATACTTATTACAGCAAATAACTGTTCATTTCTTATTTGAACACAATTTGAACTTGTTCAGTGGATATGTGAAAAATAAGCCGTTTATTATATTGTTGAAGGACGACCATGATCGTGAATTATTTTATTACAAGAAGATTAAAATGGACACATGCCACACATATGTGGCATGATAATAGACAGACAATTCTATGGAAAACAACTTCTTTAAGGGGTAATAATACACCAAAGATGAAAAGACAAAGTGGAGGATATGTACAATATTTTGAAATTGAAACCTTTCAGATTTACCTTTTTTAGTCAAAAACTGCAGTTTTAGTAGAAAGTAGTCTGGAAAAAAAACCCCACACTTCTGCTGGACTCGAACCCGAGATCTACAGTTAACACTTTAACCGACTGAGCTACCCAGTAACTAAGGCGACACATTTAAGTTTAAAAGAAATGCACATATATTGCTGATATTTATATTTTCATTCATGTTTTCAAAGGAAGTCATTACGATGTAGTATACCTCCGTAAAGAGCGTTACTTGTCCCTGCTCAGGAGGTGGAAAAGGATTTCTGTTCATGGAATAGGGACTTTGTTCGTGTCGTTTGGGAGACAGAAATTTTGTTGTGCAAGAACATATATCTCGCTGTCACCCAAAGACAGTCATACGGTAGAACCACTCAAACGGTATTGTCATATTTATATCAGCACTGATTACCTTTCTGTGCAGGTTTCAAGTGCTTACGCAGAAGATCTGAAAACTGTCGGATATGGTCGCATAGACTCACGAAAATATCCCAACTACAACAACACATTTGACCCCCGGCTGTAAGAATTGGTGAAAGTGAAACTATTAACAATACCTCGATTTTTTTTTCCTTCGCAATTATAATCCTTCTCGCTTCTAGACTCAGTTTACATTACCCTCCGCTGAAGTTCGGCGCAAGAATGGATTACTATCATTTTCTAAAACTTTGCAGGTGTTTCCAAGGTCTTGATGGTTGCATCTTCCAACACGCAGTTAAAGAAGACGACGACCTCACCAAAGCCAAACTGACAGAAAATGTCTTCTTAGCTCTGGATAACCCGTCTGCCGTCATGGATGACTATTTATTTGGTTACAGAGAGTATCTTAAAAACCTGACGAGTCTGCCTACGATTTACATGGGGTCGGGAGATGACCCAAGCGACACGGTTACCGATGACGGATCCGAGGAGTGCAAACGGCTTTTCCAGAGGATCCGGTCACAGTCCGTTAAATCCATATTTCCAAAGGAAAACAATGTCCCAAAATATCCCATTTCCAGAGAATTTAAAGAAGAGAAGATTAAAAGTGAATGCAAGCCTTCGACTCCTCACACTCAGCATCATAATCAATCTGATAAATCAGAACAGGACCAAATTTGTCTGTCACCAAGCGCAACGCACAGCAAAGAAAAAGTATCTGCAACGATTATCAAATGGGCAGAAGAAGGCAAAAGAATGAACGGCTGTTATTTAATCTCAAATGAACATGTACAAAAATCCCAGGTTCCGTCAGATTTATCGTCCAGCGGTTGTGAAAACACGTTTGTTGTTGGGACAACGACTCTGAAAGCTGAACATTTTACAGAGGACTCAAAAGAGAAAATTATTTCGCAGAATTCACCTTCACTGATCAAAGATGCATCGTCCAAGAATGGTAGACCAATTCTACAAAAGGAAGTTGAGAAACATTTGCAAGAGGCCATGGTGAAACACAGACCAGGAAAGATGTACAATGAAGAGTCCCCCGATAGTCACGTACCAGTTCAGAAGCCCAAAGTAGAAAAGCGACGAGAGCAACTGAAAGCTAAAAAACTAAAGGACTTGTCGGAAAAGCAACTTTCCCAGCCAGTAGTAGGGAAAAAGGCAACCCAAACGTCAAAAGACCATTGTACATTGAGCAATGCAAGGTAAGATCGGCTGGTCTTTGTATGCTAACTATTGTCATTGGGTCAAATGCTGTCTGACGTGTTTCATACCAACCGTTCTTTACACACTGATTCTGATTACGGATTATTCCGTTCAGAAATAGGACTCACGGCGGATGTGACCGGTCAACAGGGGATGCTTACTTCTCCTAGGCACCTAATCCCACCTCTGGTGTGTTCAGGGATCCGTGTTTGTCAAGCTCTTTAATTTTGTATTCCTTATAGGAGTTACAAGTTTGATCACTGTTCGTTATCTTCACCTTTTCATACTTTTGTTTAACTCGACATAACTACATACAGTTTAGATTTTTGAGAATCTGGAATTTTCCCCCCTCTTCATTCTCTTTATTATGAAGGACCGATATTACATTTTACTAAAGCACTTGTTATTTCTAAATATTCCAGCTGGGCTGAGAAGTTGTTTCACAACGTCACCAGTGAAAAGGAAGATTTTAAAGAACGGTATGATTTGACATGGTTCTTTTATAGAACACAAAACCAATATAAACATTCTTATTAACAAATACAGTAATACTGCTGAATTGTTATCGTGAAATGAATTAAACTGTGTTGAAGGAATTTCTAATTTAATTGTTGCTCTTTTTTTAATTGCTTAGAGCGTATTCCAAATAATAGATGTAAATTTTGCTCTTTTCAAATGTAAAGTGCACATAAAATCAAACGGATCGCTTTCGAAGTACATGTATTAAAAAAAACACTAGCTCAGCAAATTGACTGAAGGGTTCTCGAAGTCGGGTTGTAAATATCTGACTGATTACCTGGAGTTTCCTTCAAATAATAAGCGCTACAAACATTCTAAATAGTTTTATGTTTTGATTTAGTATCGAATTTGATGTTTTCATCATTTGAATTAGTTAGCGCTCTTACAAATATCTTTCTCTTGGAAAGTTTTACAAATCATTTAGACCTAGTTCTAACGCAAGATCGAACATGTATAGTATTAGAAACATCATATATAGGTTTATTGCACACATATTCCCATCTAATAGTATATTTTCGCTTTGTAGGAAATCGGGAAATGGCAAATCCGTGATGACGGAGAATGCGGCCACGACAATCACATCCAACCTGAGACCTACCTCGGAACCCTTCACACCGCCGTCCAGCATCACTCTGCAAACACAGAATACTGCTCCATTTCTTCAAGAGGTACACTTAAAATACAACAATTCGCCATTGACCATTTTGCTTAGTAGTTGATTTTAAAAGGTGTTTATGTACATGATGCAATTGTCAAAGTTTTTGTTTTGCTTTCCAGGAGTTCCAACCAAGACAGCATTCCCAGCACCTGACAACACCTGCACAAAGCAACAACTTCCTGTCCAGTGTCCAGCCTGCGCCGTACCAACAATTGCTTCCGCCACAGAGCATGTATAATGTTCCTATAAACATGCCGCCGCCACTAGTTCACAACTGGGTCCAGTTCAATGCACATCAGAATTTTCCAAGACCACAGGAATTTTTCCAAAATACAAAATGGTTCAATGACAACAGTAACACCCACCCCTTGGATTACCAACAGTCTCTGCAAAACCCGATCACTTTGAACCCAATCGACCAGTTTGTTCCTTCAGTCATACAAAATAACCAAACTTGTGGCCAGAACTATGGTTACAACCACGTGACTGGGAACTTACACTCTATAGGGAACGTTTTACAGTCCCACAACTCTATATCGAACGTTCCGCCGCAGTATACGTTCAGTCAACACCGATTCTCGCCGTCCATTTATCAACGGAATGACCCACCTCGGCATTTATACGGCTTTCGTGAATTCCGGAACAGCTTTCCCTACACTTACAAAAACAATTCAACTGACGACAACAACAACAACAACAACAACAACTCCCTGATGACTGATTTCGGCCATGATTGTCCTGACGTGGGAATGGATATTCCACGAATTCAGTTTCGTCGTAGTCGAAGCTGCGAAGAACTGGATTCAGAGGGTTCTAGAGTCAAACATAAGCCTAGAGCGATACGTTCTAACCTAATCAGAATCTATCCAAACAACGACTGACCTTATTGTCTAACCTAATCAGAATCTATCCAAACAACGACTGGACCTTATTGTCTAACCTAATCAGAATCTATCCAAACAACGACTGACCTTATTATCTAACCTAATCAGAATCTATCCAAACAACGACTGACCTTATTGTCTAACCTAATCAGAATCTATCCAAACGACGACTGGACCTTATTGTCTAACCTAATCAGAATCTATCCAAACAACGACTGACCTTATTGTCTAACCTAATCAGAATCTATCCAAACAACGACTGACCTTATTGTCTAATCTAATCAGAATCTATCCAAACGACGACTGGACCTTATTGTCTAACCTAATCAGAATCTTTCCAAACGACGACTGACCAATGTTTCCTGCTGATATTTTTATCTCTTGTTTACAGTCAACTTAAAAACTCCTAAATATGAATGTTCAGAGTTACATGCTGCATTTATTTTATTGTAAATTTATTAATGGAACAAACCCCCGATACAGGAGTATACCACAAGAAGAAAGACTTTAATACGGTAGTTCTGTCTTCGTGTGACTTATCAATATTTAATGGTTCAAATTAAGTAGATAAAGGGTATTAATTTCCACTTAATAATATGATTTTTAATTTAATCAATATTTTCATTAAATTGCAAATAAAAAACCACATTGAAACTGATTAAAATGACAAAATCTTAATTTCAACGGGTTCAAGAAACTGCTACTTTATGAATATATAAATAAATTAATTGTGGATATCGGGGGAATCGTGGTATAATACAAATACATTAGATAAAGCACCAGCGTAGGAGTAATTTCCCTTGACAACATTTTGTAAACAGAAATTGATTATTTGTAGAAAATATTAACCTTTTTCAGTTTCAAATACTTTACTAGATTTTTTTTATTATACCCATTGAAGAAAATTCCCCAAAAGATATATCTGCCATGCATAAAGTTTAATCAAAAATAGATTTTGCTAAAACTCACGACGTCACATGAGGGTGGAGCTACCTTAACGAAAATGAGAACGCGGGCGACCCTGCAAAGTGGTAGTATTCCTTCTCAACATGGTATACGATAAGATGGCAGTCCTGCAAGCACCACTGAGACCAAAACACGGGAGGTTGGGTTGAATACCCATCCCATTTTAAATGATCTTGTCCTTTTGCATTCACCCTGGATAATCTGTTGCATGTGTTGGAAACAATAGCAGCTTTGCAAGCCTGTGCATTTTAAGAGAACATCCCGGGTATCTCTTCATCTCTTCCGGTGCCCATGGTCTTTTCTTTTTCTTCTTGAAAACCAACAGGAACTCGGATCCTCATGCAAGGTTCCAGTCCTGAAAGTTTGATATAACTCGTAGAGTAAACACAATGTGAATCTTGCACACAAGGACGTTCAGTATTCGCGCAAGGGCTTTGCCATTTAACCCCGAATACGCCAGAGATGGGATCAGGTGCTGGAAGGAGTAGACATCCCTTGCTTACTGGTTACATCCGCCATGAGCCCTATATCTTTATCAGTATAAAACGGAGTAATCCGTAGTCAAGATCAGTATGTAAAGAACGACCTAGCAATTGGTATGAAACAAGTCAGACAACATTCATCGGTCTAACGACCATGGAATTTGCAAAATTCTGACTTTAAAATACTCCTGTAACATATCAATTTTGCCTCGGTTTAAGAATTGATCATACGTGGAATAAGTTCTCGCTTTTCAAATCATTTAAGAGAATATATGCAAGTGGTAATGGAGTTTTGCTACATAAAGATGGAGAAGCTGAAGTCATCCCGTTTGTCATCTTAAGTTGTTAAAGCAATGCTAGCTGTCATTTGGGTGTCGACATTTTTTGTTGCAAAATTGTGATTTAATGATTCAAAATACGGTTTGTAAACTTTTGTTAATTAAAATATTTGTGTTGGAAAACCTACTCAGAGGCTCTGAATGAAGCAAAATTACATTATTGTCTTTCCGTCATCTTCACAAGTCAAGGGTTATTGTTTTGTTACCTCCTTAGTGCGAGGTAACGAATCAACAACCCTTGACCTGTGAAGATGCCTTTCCGTACACAAACTGATTTCTATATAATGCTATATATTCAATAAAACAGAAATCTTTATTTTGATAAAATCTTAAACTTAGTTTTGATTTTATCAATGACTACATATGGTTAAAGTTACATACAAAGCTATCATAACAGGATAGTTTTACAGCAAAATAAAATTTTCAGATTTAGAGCTAATAATACTTTAACGTCTATGTTCAATAGGATGAATCTAAATGTCGACTAGGTCTCAAGGCCATAAATTGAGAATAGACTAAGTTTAGATTTCGAATTTCTAATTTTTCAAATAATTTTCACAAACAAAACGTTCAGTATATAAGTCTCAAGTCTATTCTCAGCTTATGATCTTGATGCTAGAATGTCACAGCAAGATATTTATTCTTATCGCAGAGTTAAGCCTTTGAATGAACTCTGCCTTGTAGAAGTACAAAAACAAGTAAGCTAATGAAGGGGCACAATTCGTGCCAATGGGAATTCCAGCAGATTGTTATAGACTTACGCGGGTTATGAAATTTTTCTGCAATGCTAGCTACCATCATCACCCGTAGTGCAGAACTGTAACTCTCTGAAAGAAATATCTGTTCCATTACAATGTTTCTTTCTGCAGCTACATCATCCAATGAAACAACACAGAAGCATTTTACTGTTTGAATAATTACAATCATATGTTGACGTGAACGCCGTTGTATGTCAGGGAAAAGTACCTTCACATTCACATGATTCCCATGTAAACCTGAAAGATTTCATATTTTCTACGAAGTCTATTGAAAAGTATAGTGCCAAGTATCTTGACCCACTGACACTTTTGTTGGATACGTAAAGGGGTACTTAAAATTGGGCTTTAGTATGATGAAATTTTCCTTAGAATTTTGACTGTCATGAACAAGATGGAATGTTAGGAATCGAAATCATTTTTTTAAAAGACAACTTGATTAAGTCCATTATTGATTGGAAATATATGTCTCAATATTCGTTTACTTAGTAATCTGATAAAAATCCGATTCTTGATCCACACCCAATAGTATGTAGCCACATACCAATAACGGAGCGGATCAAAGATCGGTTTTTAATCAGATTGTTTATTTAGTTACTCCTTGTTTTAGTCTACAAAGGTTACACTCAAATGCATAGACAACGTTAAAAATTTAGAAAATTTATACAGGTTAAAATTTTCCAAGTTTTGGAAGGTGAAGATAACGAACAGTGATCAATCTCATAACTCCTAAAATCAATACAAAATAGAAAGTTGGGCAAACACGGACCCCTGTACACACCAGAGGTGGGATCAGGTGCCTAGAAGGAGTAAGCATCCCCTGTCGACCGGTCACACCCGCTGTGAGCCCTACATATCCTGGTCAGGTAAACAGAGTTATTCGTAGTCAAAATCAGTGTGCTAATAACGGCCTAATAATCGGTATGAAACTTCGTCCAGTGAGATTACTAACAAACGAATTTCTTATTGATCAAAATTATATATGACAGGTTTTACAGTTTTTGACAGCACATGTGAATCTTTGCATTATTCAGGCACGTAGAATGAGAGAGGGCCAGTCGTTTCTTACCCCCTCACCCCACTAATGTTCATTTTTCGTTGTTATTATTATATAAATGCAAAGTTAGTAACTGTTCTGTTAGATATGAAGTTCTTACAATATCTGTATAGGTTTCCGTCTGATTCCTGATTAGAACTTGTCAGATATGTATCAATACGATCCGTTTCAAAAGGATTTACCCCCCCCCCCCTTCTTCGTATGTTGGTCGATTATAAGGTTGGTTTTTCAAAAGCACGATGCAAATCGAGATAAAAAGTGTAATCATTTTTTAGTTGCTTTTTCGATGAAAATAGTCAATGGTACTATTAGAAGTCGAGCTGCATTCCGGATGCACTAACATGTCAGTTTCGTAAATTATGATCTATTGAGCATGCGTGTTACACATTACGCGGTTCATTTCCTGTTCAAGTTCGTTCTCGCTTATTTACAAAAATTTAAGTGTCTAATTTTACTTGTAGCTGATGAAAAAGTAAATAGAAATCTTTTCTTTCGATTTCTCAGAACATTGCCCTATGAATTTGATGACAATGGCATGACAGCAACCCAAACCATGTAAACAAACCGAGGAAAACACACGTTGCTATAAACGCCATTTCTAAAATTCTGCTCATGTATTAATAGCAGAGGTGAGAATAATATTCAGGTATTTGGAAGAAATATTTATGTGGGTTTAATTGGAAATTTCGAAGACTTGAAAGTGCATCGGGACTGGATTAACAAGTTCGTAAACGTACATAAAATAATCCTTACAAATTGCAGAACACAATGGCAGCTGCTGTTGAAAATGATATAGAGGAATTCATTCGAAATCAGAAGGCTAAACTGCAACAAGAAAGACAATACATATCGGTAAGGTTTATGTTTAGGTAGATTAGAACTAAATAAGAGTTAGAACTGACATTATTTTAGAAAGGTTAGATATGTAACGTCTATTTGCATCAGTAAGCATTTGACAAGAATTTATATACCTAATATCAGCTAAGTATTTGAGATGCTATGCATTGTGGTGAATGGATTTGAGGTGTGTGTTTTTATTGCATGCTTTTTGACTTGGTGCTGAGTAGGCTATACTGATAATTAATCAATTGCTTATTTCTATGTTAGTTGTTTATGTGACTGCAGTGTCAGCATATGCTCAAGGTTCATAACAAATTTATCTTAATAGCTAGACTGGACTTAGTATTTCATTAAACACATCCTAGATAATTCAATTTCATAACTAGCTGCACCCCATATAACACATTGTCACTCATTCATAGTTCAGACTGATGCAGACACAGTCACCACAGATTTTGTTCACCAATCACCATGATTATAGCAAGAATAATGCCTCAATAATACAACAAATAGTAGTTCTTTTTTTCATGTGTTTGATTACACTGTACAACAATCATCATTTTTTTTCACACCCTCTTTTCACCACTGCAGTAAAATTGAAAAGGAGCACATTAAGGTGTCCTTAATATTCCTTATTGTTCATTAAATTTCAGAATCAGTGTATGCTATTTATTTTTAGCACAATGATTCTACCTTATATTTGCCACATTCTATTCCCCCAATTTTCATCTACACAGTGATTGACATTACTTTTAGTTTTATAAAATGTGTTCCTAATTCATAAAAAACTTTTTACCCCTAAAATTATCTCCAAGGAGGAGGAGAGAGATGATGACAGGTTGGGACGTAGACAGTGGGACAGACCATCAGAAGTAAATTATGCTAATGAGGTAGGAGGGAGATCAGATGATGCGATCTACAATTTTTTATTCTAAACTGGTTATAATCTAGAGAATAAGAGAATGAAAGATCACCAAATAATAATGATAAGATAAATTAGGCTTGATGTTTTACTGAGACCAGAAGCACAAATGATGAATGGAATTTCAGCGGGCTATATGATACGAGGTAGAAAAGTAATATCATTCTAGTAGCTTGGACAGAATGATTAATTTTCAGAGAGAAAAACCTGAAGGACTACCACTGACAAATGACAAATCAAAATCTAAACAGCAGCAGTTGAGAGAGGAAAGACAAAAAGAATACAATGATTTTTTAAAACAGAAACAGGTACTAAGTACATTATTTTACTGCTTACTTCACAGTCTACAATGCTGTATACTTTTACTTAAAGACTTGTCTTCAGTATTTAAAAGCTACTTCCCTCACCATTAGAAACCCCCTGTTGGTCTCGCTTCTCTATGATTACCTTGGGGTAGGAGGAGCAAGACTGACAGTGCCTATTCAACAATGGTCTACCCTATGTTCCAATTTTTCTAAAAGTCATGTTTTTAGAAAGTTGTTTTTATTTGGTAAGCATATAAGCCAGATCAATGGTACAAACATTTTCATTTACAGTTAAACATGTGAAGCTCAAGCAGCGTCTTTGTAATGAATATATATATATATTAATATATATATATATATATATATATTAATATATATATATATATATATATTTAGAGTAAAACCAGTTATAAAACACCCAGAAGTAATAATATTCAAAAGCGTTCACCATATAATGGACAAAAGAGAGAAAATCCAAAACAGAACACCACTGTTCTCCCTGATCAGAATGAGGCTGATGATAACAATAACATACCTCAGGTGATTATAGGTGGATGTTGTGTTCACACTGTGTGTTTATAGGGGAGTTAATGGCGTTGGAAACATAGTGAAACAGGTGATGGAGATTTTTGGATAAAAAGAATATATGACTTAATTCCATTATTCTCTCCGCAGAAAGTATGAAATTAGAAATTTCATAGGTTTTATGAGGTTCCAATATACTTTGACTTCCCGTGTATTTGCTAGCACTGCACTGGTGCATTTAGGTAGAAGTGAATTCAGTACTTAATTTGTCTAAAAGCCTTAGATTTTGTCCAAATTATCAGTTGAAAGTATTGTAACATTCATGTAAGGTATTCATTACATATAGAAAACATCATTTACAT
Source organism: Ostrea edulis (assembly GCF_947568905.1). Classification (NCBI taxonomy): domain Eukaryota; kingdom Metazoa; phylum Mollusca; class Bivalvia; order Ostreida; family Ostreidae; genus Ostrea; species Ostrea edulis. Next base: position 54,915,380 of record NC_079167.1, read on the forward strand.
AAAACCATTTATCACAATACATATATGTGTATATAGATTTATATTTACATGTAGTTAGTTTGTATGTGCTACTAAAATTTTTATAATTTTGTAAAATCTACAAAATTTGTTATTGTTTGTTTTGTGTTTTTACTCATGCTAAGCAGCTATGATATGCTAGATAAAAACTTATACTTCCACAGATAAACAAGCTTTGACAGCTTTTTGTCATACTTTAATATTATGGTATTGGTGTTTTAATTATTATTGTAGTTACTAGTGCATGAATGTTAGCATAGCAGGCTTGCATGCAATTTTTTCCCCCATATACATGTACCAGTAGTAAAATTTGATATGTTTGAAATAAAGTGATTTGTAAACAGGATGATTTTTTTTTTGAATTTAGAGATTAATTTGAATGTTCATCTGTCTGACCCTTTTTCACATGTATCTACAATTTTGTAATTGTGAGAGGTAGAATTTTTATATTTAGCATGTGTTTCTCTTGTGTAAGGGCCATTTAATTAACACAGATACCATTGTAGGTGACACACATGTTTCTTTGAACACTCTTGTTTTAATTTGTGGTGAATATTGAAACTTACTGTTAATGAGAACAGTGTGCTTATACATGATTTTGTTGAATGTAAAAGCATCAGAAAGGAGGACTTCGTTCAAGTCCTAGGAAACCAGACATGGATTACAATGAGACGGAACGCCAATTTCAAGAGCAGAGAAGACGTGAATATAATGAATTCCTCAGTAGAGTAAGTACTTGATTGGCTTTTTAAGAACATGTGCAATGTTTCTCAATAATATATAATTTTTTGTGACATTTTACATTCGATTCACTTGCATTCAATCTCATTTTTACAAAAAACCTTGGGGTATATTACCATGTCTATTTTAGAGTTAGCATATTTTGATAGTTCCTAATTGTTGCAAGTAAAAATGTAAAGTCAACTGTATATGTGTGTGTGGCAAAGAAGGGAGAAAAATCTTTGGAGCAATCGGAGATCAAGCGCGGTACATGGCTAGTTAGGTGATCTAACCACTGACCTACCCTGGTCGATATACGAAGTTTGGTGATATCACTACAATATAAGATTTACACCTATACAAAAAATCTTCTTATCAAGGAGATGAAAAAATAATTTTAGACGTTGCATGTGTCCATAAAAACCTTTATTGACAAAATTCTCACATATTGTATAGTGAAAATACCTCCTGGACTGTAAATATTGCATATTTTTTTACCATTGATTTTTAAACACTTAGAAAATGTGCAAGTATCAATATATTATATTTCAATTACAGCCAAAATTCAAGAAAGCCCCAACGCCACCTCAGTCAGGAATGAAGTTTGGAGAGTATGAAGACTTCAGAAAGAGGGTAGCACAGCAACGTAAAGAAGAGTACCGGGAGGAGTTAGAAAAGGTCAGTGTTCAGGGAACATCATGAAAGAGGAGTTAATGAAATGATAAAATAGATTTCACTGTGTCACATGAGTATTCTTCATTGCGTATTGTGTGTTTACATTTGAAATTTTTTTCTCCCTTCTACTTACTAAAAGTTGTTTTCTTTCTCAGTGCCCTCGTCCGAAAATAAATATTTTCTTGACTATTTGATAATAAAACAAAACAGAAAAAGTGAATAGGTTGGTTGTGTTTGTTACAAGATCGCTTTTAATAAGCTAACATGAAATCGACAAAGCTGAAAAATCACCTATAAAATCAGATGAATTCAAAACTGAAAATGGGCTGGGCGGGAGGGAAGGCTAAGGCACAGAAATACAAAAGTGACCTTTGTTGCTTGTAACGAACCTCGCACTGCCCACAGGCACTTATATCGCTTGGGGCCTAATTACTATATATAAGAGTACTCTTATATATAGTAATTAGGCCCCAAGCGATATAAGTGCCTGTGGCACTGCCCGAACACTGACCAGTAGTATATATACTAATTGCAAAAACGCTAGTGCACGAGCTCAAAAACCCGCATATGTATTTATGGGAAATAACGAAAAATTACGAAATGTAAAACGTAAAGAAATGAATATACTTTTGGGCTAATTTTTACTAAATGTTAAATTGTTTTATCAGCTACCTACAGGTTAAGGGCAACAAAAACAGTGAATTTGGTGTTCCTTAGTCCCATTAATGTAATGACTGTAAACAGTAGCTGCAATAATGTAGTCCTCTCTGATTTTTTTTTTTTTTTTTTTTTTAAGGGAGAGGGCTACAACTCCTTAGGATCTCCGTAATGGTGCAAATGCGGGAGTGATTCACTCCCGCAACATTTGCGCTCATTCTAAACATTTCCTGACTTTCTTTACGTAAATAAAATGATATTCTATGTTTCTTAGTCAATATATAAATTTACAACCTGCAACTTTAGATTTGTGAGGCTCTATTCTACCGTTTTCAACAATTTCGATAAATTCCAATTTCTCGATTCATATTTGTGCGCCATGTTTGATGTACTGAAGTTTCAACTTCCGGTTGACAAGTCATTTGCATATGCCATATAAGGTATTTACATCTATGGACAAGTATGGAGGCGAAAGCTATTTCGTCGGTATTGAAAAGGTTTGAATTTAATATCAAGTTAAATACCGAACAGCAGAGTGTAAATTCTTTCTGCAACAATATGATTTCCCTTTCTTTGTCGAAGTGGCTCGAGTAACTACATTTTCGCGCTGATTGTCAATGTTTAGGGTGGGCGGTAAATCTAGTACTCCCGACTCCCGACTGTCCCGGATTGCGATGTTTTATAGATTATATTAAAACCGGCTAACAGAATAACTTCATATTTCTTGGGAACAATCTTTATGTCCAAATTGATTCATACAATTAAAAAAACAACAATATTAATAGGTATAAATACTTAAACTGGAGATGCAGCATACTCAAAAGTGGTAAATCTAGTACTGTGTTTTAAATGCCAAAACCGAAAACGGACATTCTTCATTCTATGCATGATTTTACGAAGAGAATGGTGTTTTTTTGAACGATATTAAACAAATCTTTGTATCTAACGAGAAGTATTGTTTTCTTTTTCACAGTTATTATACTTATATATACAGGTATTTATGATCAAAGCATGGTACAATCTAAAATAGCCATCACATGTTCAATTAATACTTTTGATATGTGCAATTATCACCTCATCCGCGTCAGTGATATCGACAAGAAAGATAAAATGTAATCAGGATTATTCCAGTGACTGTACATCTTAATGAAAGTGAACAAAAAAAAAAACTCTTCTTCTGTGTAAGAACTGCTGTATTGTCAACAAAGTTCCATTAATTCGAGATACCATTAAAATGCAAAGTTTTTTTTTTAATTAATAAAATTTCTCATTATTAGGCATTGTTTTGTCTCTCTAAATTATGGCAGAACTCTTAGCCACATATATCATGTGTTTCCAGGCTCTACGACGTGGACGTGGTTCTACCTCAGAGCCCCCCCCCCCCTTTTTTTTCTTTTTAGCTCTTCTGAGCCGAAGGTTCAAAGAGCTAATGCTATGGCCATTTGTGCGGTGTGCGTAAACTTTTTAGAAAAAGGGTTAAAACTCAAGAACCCCTTGGCCAATTTTTTTTTCAAATTTGTTACAGGGTATCATTGGCCCAAGGGCTTTCATACATACTAAATAGAGGGATGTGACCCTTTAACAAGGGGAGATAATCAGGAAAATACAAACAAAAGTAGTGGTTGCTAGAATATCTTCTTCTCAAGAACCATTGGGCAGATTATCATCAAACTTACACATAAGGATGAGGATATGTTGTAGATTAAAAATTGTTCAAGGCATTACCCTGGGGCAAAGGGCGTGGTCTCAAGGTCACTTCAAAGTTGACCTAAATTTATATTTCCTTAAATCTTTGATATTTTAGTCATTATAAGGACTAGGATCATCAAATTTTGACAGTTGATGCATCTTAGGACCTTGTGTCAAGTTGTCTCAAAAGTAGGTCACGGTGACCTACTTTTTGAATTTTGCAGGTATTTATTTTAAAATTAATTTTGATGCATATCTTGGACACTTTGAAGCCTATGATCATCAAAACTTGTCAGTTGGTGGATCATGGGACCTTGAAATGCGTCAACTGAAAAATAGGTCACCGTGACCTACTTTCTGAATTTTATGGCTTATCATTTATAGATATATTTTAAGTTGTTATTTCAAATACCGAGAGGTTTAGAATCATCAAATCTTGTAAGTTGATGCATCTTGAGGTCTTGAAACATATTTATAAATAAGTAGGTCACAGTGACCTACTTCTTGAATTTTGCAGATATTCAAATTTCACATTTTCAATTTTAGATGCATATTTTGGGCACTGTAAAACCTAGGATCATCAAACTTTGTGAGTTGATGCGTCTTCAGTCTTCGGTTTGTGTCGACCAAAAAGTAGGTCACCGTGACCTACTTTTGGTATTTGACAGCTAAATTACTATATTTCAGACACTATTTGACCTACAATCATCAAACTTTGTTAGTTGATGCATCTTGAGTCTTCGAAGTGTATCGACCAAAAAGTAGGTCACTGTGACCTACCTTTGGCATTTGACAGTTATATTTATATATTTCAGTCACTAATTGACCTACAATCATCAAACTTTGACAGTTGGTGGGTCTTGAGTCTACGGAGTGTGTCGACCAAAAAGTAGGTCACCTTGACCTACTTTTGGAATTTGACGGCTATATTTATATATTTCAGATACTATTTGACCTACAGTCATCAAACTTTGTCAGTTGATGCGTCTTGCATGTTCGAAGGGTTTCGACGAAAAAAGTAGGTCACCTTGACCTACTTTTGGAATTGGACGGCTATATTTATATATTTCAGATACTATTTGACCTACAGTCATCAAACTTTGTCAGTTGATGAGTCTTGCATGTTCAAAGGGTGTCGACCAAAAAGGGTAGGTCACCTTGACCTACTTTTGGAATTGGACGGCTATATTTATATAATTCAGATACTATTTGACCTACAGTCATCTAACTTTGTCAGTTGTTGGGTCTTGCATGTTTGAAGGGTGTTGACGAAAAAGTAGGTCACCTTGGTCAATTTGACGGCTATATTTATATATTTCAGATACTATTTGACCTACTGTCATCAAACTTTGTCAGTTGATGGGTCTTGCATGTTCGGAGTTTGCTGACCAAAAAGTAGGTCACCATGACCTACGATTGGAATTTGACAGCTATATTTCAATATTCAGATACTAATTGGCTTAAAATCATCAAACTTTGTCAGTTGATATTTCTTGGGTTCTCAAAATGTGTAAACCAAAAAGTAAGTCACATTGACCTACTTTTTTTGAATTCTTAGGATTTAATTAAAGATTTAGAATACTAAGAGGCTAAGAATAGAAATGGTGGGGTTGTACAATTTATCAGAAGAGCGATTCTTGGCCCTTGGGCCTCTTGTTTTTTTTTATTATTTTTTTTAATTTCTGAATTTAATTACTTCATAGACTTTCTGTAACACGTGTAATTAACTTGTTCAGAAATTAAAAATAATAATAATAATAAAAAAAAGGGGGGGGGGCTCTGAGGTAGAACCATGTCCACGTCATAGAGCCTGAAAACACATAATTCATGTGGCTAAGAGTTCTGCCATAATTTAGAGAGACAAAACAATGCCAAATAATGAGAAATTTTATTAATTAAAAAAAAAACTTTACATTTTAATGGTATCTCGAATTAATGGAACTTTGTTGACAATACAGCAGTTCTTACACAGAAGAAGAGTTTTTTTTTGTCCACTTTCAATAAGATGTACAGTCACTGGAATAATCCTGATTACATTTTATCTTTCTTGTCGATATCACTGACGCGGATGAGGTGATAATTGCACATATCAAAAGTATTAATTGAACATGTGATCGCTATTTTAGATTGTTCCATGCTTTGATCATAAATACCTGTATATATAAGTATAATAACTGTGAAAAAGAAAACAATACTTCTTGTTAGATACAAAGATTTGTTTAATATCGTTCAAAAAACACCATTCTCTTCGTAAAATCATGCATAGAATGAAGAATGTCCGTTTTCGGTTTTGGCATTTAAAACACAGTACTAGATTTACCACTTTTGAGTATGCTGCATCTCCAATTTAAGTATTTATACCTATTAATATTGTTGTTTTTTTAATTGTATGAATCAATTTGGACATAAAGATTGTTCCCAAGAAATATGAAGTTATTCTGTTAGCCGGTTTTAATATAATCTATAAAACATCGCAATCCGGGACAGTCGGGAGTCGGGAGTACTAGATTTACCGCCCACCAATGTTTAGGCTTTTCATTAAATCCACCCACGAGCGGTACCTCGAATTACCGAAATGCCCGTGATTTACCGAAATGCCCCCAGAAATTACCGAAATGCCCCATAAAACTACCGAAATGCCCCTTCCAACGTATAAATTAGAGCATATTTAGTTTATATATTTTCAATTTTGATAAGAGAATTAAAGGGAGAAAAGCTTCGGTGATAGCTCCTCAGATTAGCACAGAGGTTACAAGATTTTTGCTAGAGTTATCGTTCTTTGAAATATCGCTAATGCGAGAATTGAACACAATTTTCTATATTTACAACCACAATTTGGCATTTTCTTATCAAATTTGAACATATATAAACTAAATATGCTCAAATTTATGGGTTGGAAGGGGCATTTCGGTAGTTTTATGGGGCATTTCGGTAATTTCTGGGGGCATTTCGGTATATCACGGGCATTTCGGTAATTCGGGGTACCCCAACTTTGTGCTCGGGCATGTCTAATAAAGGTGTTTTTCATTAAATATAATGTACAGCATGCAAAATTCTTCGTCTGCTCCGCCATGCTTGTTATCTCGAGATCTCGTAGGTGGGTAAACAACATTTGGGACTAATGCACAGAGTTTATTATCGGTTATTCATAAAATTATTTTGCACCATTACGGAGATCCTATGGAATTGTAGCCCTATCCCGAAAATGTCAGAATAAAAAAAAAAAAATGGATAGGGCTACATTATTGCAGCTAGTAAACAGTAATACAGCTCAAACAGTCAAGATAGGAAATAACATCATAGAAGAGGTTGAGGATTTCAAATATCTAGGCCGCATGTTAAGTAACACCAATGGGACGGCGAAAGACATCAAAGCCAGAATAAGCAAGGCGAGAAACGCATTTTGCCACCTGCAATCCATATGGAGAAGTGGGTCGATCAGTATGAACACCAAACTGAAAATATACAACAGTAACGTGAAATCTGTGTTACTCTATGGGGCTGAATGCCGGAGAATAATACAAACTGACATGAAAAAACTCTCCTCATTCCATAACACCTGCCTCCGAAAAATCTGTAAAATCTACTGGCCCAAAAAGATATCGAATAAAGATCTATATCTTAAGACCAAACAGTGCTGCATGGAGATGGAGATTAAAAGAAGAAGGTGGCGTTGGATTGGGCATGTTCTACGAAAAGGAGGAGAAGATATCACTAAGTTTGCTCTGAGATGGACACCTGATGGATAGAGAAAAAGAGGACGCCCAAAAGAGACATGGTGAAGGATGGTAGAACAGGAGATGAAAGATATAGGGAAGACCTGGGGGGAAATAGAAAAGAAAGCAAAAGACAGGCAGTTGTGGCGTCAGCTGGTTGAGGCCTTATGTGCTGATAGGCATGAAGAGGATAAGAGGAAGAGTCCCATTGGGACTGAAGGGTGAAGTCAAAAGATATAAAAATGATATAATCTTTGAATTATTCATGACTTTCAGTTCCAGGGACTGACACTAACGGCTGTCCGATTGTCCGGGACAACTTAAAACGGTGGTCGGACAACTAAGTTCTGTAGTTTACCTGTCCGATGGGACAACCAAAAATAAATGAAGGGTATCCGTGAAATTTTAATAAATTCTACGTGAAAAGAGTCCTTAAAGTTTTTGAAGTACATCTCGTCGATAGAAATAATCTGATAATCAATATGGCGTTTTTCTGGTTTTCCCTGATCTAAATTTAGATTGTTCATTAATATCGACCAATCAGCTTCACTGTGTATTTTAATCGCGCCAATCAGATGTCTCTATTGTCGCGGGATTCTTGGAAGTGAACAAACAGATATAGAACACTTTTTCCGAAGTTAAAATTGAATAATTTTTACGAAAAACATGTCCAAAATGAAAAATACAATAAGTCACTGTGCAATTTGCTGCAGATCTGGAAGTACATAAATATGGCTCAACTTCTGTCTGTAACTAAGTGTTCTGCCTGCAAACATTAAGGTAAAAATGTATATACATAGATTGCTGTCTGAGTGACAGGAGTTTTGAAACCATTCAATACATTATTATTAATTAATGATTTCACATGGAGATCACAAGAAAACCAGGGTAACACTATTAATAAAAAAACACTCATGAGAATGTAATGCATATACATTACAGTTTTTTGTTGGTCAGTTTCGGACAAGTACATTTTCCATTCGGACAACCTAAATTTCATGTTAACTTGTCCGAAGGGACAGGTTGGTATTAAAATTAGTGTCAGTCCCTGAGTTCTAGTAAACGAACTGTGTGCATAGTCATATAATGTAATTAGCAAAGTCTCCACTAAATTTCATTTAGATATTCATGAGGAAATAGCTATCATTACAATTTATAGAGATATCAAAGCAAAAACATTGGAAATGTAAATATTGAAATATATCTGCACCCAGAAAAGAGAGCATGGAGGCCTTGACCAAAAATTTGAAATTCATTGCCCCTGGCTGAGGGATTTTAGTGCTAGAGAGGGTTGCTATAGCTCATATAGTGAAAAGGCATGAGATCATTGAAATTCTTCTTGATTCTCGATCCGAATTTCTTGAAATATACTTAAGTTTTAACTTGGACTTGAGTCTGAGATTTTACTTAAATTTTGACCGCTCAAATGAAAGAAAAGTCAAACTTAATTTTGAGATTTTTCTGAGAAATCCAAGACAATTTGAGTGCATTACAATGAGCATAGAATGCTGTACTGAATGGTTCAGGACTCAGGCTCCAGAACATAGCTGCTTGATGTTTTATAACAAAGAGTTTAAAGACCTCTACCAAAGTAGTGAAATTCAGACCCCAGGACAGAGCTCTATGTATCATACAGAGAAATGCATGACAGTGTTTGAAAATCTTCTTGTCTTTTAGTATCCAGCAAACAAGTTAGGTGCAGAGTTATAACCCCTGCAAACAAAGTTTTGTTGGTATACTGGAATATTGGAATCGCTAGGTCAGTCGACCTGTCTGTGTATCATCTAACCTTCTATCCTACATTGTATCAGTGTCATAACTTGAAAAGCAGGCCATGCATACATTACATCTGAAAGGATGCTAGAGAATGTGACCCTGAACCATGGGCATTTGGCTAAAGTGAAAATAACATGTAAAAAATATATAATTATAAATACTTTCATGTATGTGGTCCAAAACTTTGTAATGCAGATATTTTAGAATCTCAAGGTTATTTATCAACAGACAACATGAATCAAAGTCATGGTAATTAATATTGTCAAGCCACGATTTTGTAATGGCTGGATGTTAGAGGGTAGTGATGAAACGATTGTCGCCCCGCTTTTATATTGTGACGTGTGGGGAAGAGTCAAAGCGGACTCTATTAAAAATGGGAATTCAGTGACACCAGCTAGTGTCGCTGCTTTGCCTACCATTTACAACTTTATTTTGCTGATCAAAATAGGATTCAATTATTGGATGAGTTTTCTTCAAATTAATCATGACTACTTTGATGCCGATTTGAATTTTGTGTATTTGTGTGCTGATGTCATGTGCAAAGAAATCAAATGGCGAGGAAGGCGGTCAAAGTGATGCTTCATTTGTCAGTGTTAGAGTTTATACACGGCAATAGCATCGCATTGGTCATGATTAACTTGAAGAATAATCATCCGATAAATGAATTTTCACATCTTGGATGGTAGATTCGCGAAATAAAGTTGTATAAGGTAGGCAATACAGCAACATCAGTTGGTGTCGCTGAATTCCCACTTTTCAATATAGAGTCATCTCTGACTCTCCCCGTCACATGTCACGATATAAAAGTGGGGGCAAGGGTCGGAGGAGTATTGGATTAGCTGATAACTTGATATATATCCTTACCTAGGGAAAACCAAGTCGGACGTTTGGAATTTTTTGGGGGGGTTTCCTTAAACTAAAGCCAATCTAGATGTCATGGCTAGAAAAAGACCCATTTCTTTCCTTGTTAATAGGCTAATAGATGTGTGTATGTTGCACATATCCATAAAACTAAAATGAAATAACCCAAAATATAGACATATATTAACTACAAGTAAATACCGATTATATTGATCATTGATCGATACAGTTTTTCAGATTTTGACCGATTATCAATAATAAATTTTAAAAAATTTCTGATTATTCTACACTATTAGAGGGTCGTACTTGACACATAGATTGCTCACAACCCATAGTGTGTCATGACCTTGAACTAAGGTCATTTGGCCAAGGTCATTTTCATTGGTAAAAATGTTAAAAAAATATCTTGTTCCATGTCGTAACTTTGTAGTGGAGAAATATTAGACAATGATCCTTTGAATAAAGTTTGCTTTTAAGCAATGTATTATGACCATGAACCAAGGTCATCTGTCCAAGTTAAAATTCACTAAGAAAATTAGGTAAAGAATTTCTGTGGGTCATAACTTTGTAATGGAAGGACATGGAAGTTCATACATGGTACAGAGGTTGCTTATGATGAGACAGTGAGTCATGACTTGGGATTAAGGTCAAATGGCGAAGGTCAAGGTGACTTGTGAAAGTGTTAGAAATATTTAGTTGCAAGCCTGTAATGGATAGACAGTAGAATTTTGAATATGGCACAAGGGTTGCTTATAAATCAGATATTGTGTTTTTACATTGAGCCTTAACTATTTAGCAAAAATCAGATTTTTGTGAAGGAGAAATATAAGAAAAAATGAATATTAATTTGGATCATAAGAAGTTTGAACTAAATATATTCTCACTGATTGGTCAACATGCAACACTTTTGTTGTGTGATACTTAAGTGACTGTTAAGTCCCATGGACCTAGCAGTATCCTTTCAGTGAAACCCAAAGAGAACTATGGGTTTATTAACTGTACATCCATCAGCTACTCTGCTTCATTTTCTGTAGTTTTGGCTTCTGCAGAGCTGGTTATATTTTCAGTCTTATATGCATGAAACTAATAAAATTTGTTTTCCACAAGTGTTGGGATCTACACGAGACATGTAGTGTTCCTGTAATGCTCTCAAAGTGTTCTTTAAAATTGTAGACGTATACATGAGATACTATTGTAGAACACACATTTTGAAAACTTGATTATTTTGTTTTTAGCAAACTTTAGAACAGGCAATAACAAAGGCTAGAGGAAAACTGGATATAAGTATACCGAGGAATCATCAGAATCCACAGGCTGTTTCTCAGGAAGACGTCAATCGGTTATCTCAAGAGAAACAAAGACGAAATATCCGAGATAAAATGGTGGAGGATAAGCGAATCAAGGAATTTGAAAGAATGCTACACATGCACCATGAAGACAAACTTACAGATTATATGGAGGAAGTAAGTGCTATTGGATTGTGTAATTATTTTTGCCTAAATATTTTTAAAGTTGATTTAGTGAATACTGGTATATGTATAGGTAGAAATTTTTTAGATTGATATTATTAATGTGAAATGAGAAGGGGTATGGGGGCTTTCATTAATTTGATATTGATTTTTGCACTGATAAAGGGGCATTAATTGTGAAAGTGATGGCAACCAATTTTTTCTCTCAAAATCTCTTAATGGCATAGGAATATATTTTAATGACTAATGATAACGTTCAATTTGTACAAAAACAAGAAAAACCTAATAAAAATATGTAAGGTAACCTCTCTTAGTATAAAGAAATATATAAGGAAGAATTATTTTGCAAGACAATAATTATTTAATCAACAAAATTACATATTCATGTCAAAGTGTTTGAAATAATTAAATACTGGTGTTATTACAGAAATATATGAGATAGAGCAATTTTCAATGATGATAAAATTACAGCTTAGCTGTTTGACAAACTTCAACATTTCTCACGGCGGGGATAATGACATAAAAAAACTTGCCAGAATAACTGACACAGTAACTGTAAAATTATATAATATTGTACTAATGTAACAATATTTTTTACACAAGTTTTAGAAAGTGAAATCAATAAAAGATGTATTTGATATTTTGCAGTTATAAAATGCATAACAATTAGTATGTCTAAATTCATTAAATTTGGATTTGAACTGTGCCTAAAATTGCTCAGGTTACATATTTATTCATAAAAGATCTCCAGCGGCAGGGGGCCTATACCCCCGCCTTACTATTTTCCATTTTATAATGTTGGCAGCTCTGAGGCTAATGCCCCTCTAAGTCTTTGTGCTGTATGAGTGTACAATGGGGGGTGGGGTGGGGTGGGGGTTTTCATTAATTTTAAATTGCTTTTGCACTGTTAAAGCTGTATGGTCTGAATTACAATATTTTTTTCCATCTCGTAAAAACGCTATTAAATCATCGCATGTAAGTAGTTATGAGGCTTTGTGACATATCATACATTATTTCACCTGTTTTAACCAAATTTATTTGATTTTAAATCGAAGTTTACAAATAACCGTGTCACTCTGCCATATCAAGTGACCAGTTCAAACTTTCAGATCATCGGTGGTCTTATCTGTGTAAAGCTGTGTATTTTGTTACAACAGTACTGTGCCATAAGTTTAATAGAAATAAAAATATCAAATGCCTCTTAGTTATTCGTTGTTTTAGGCTCTTTCAGCCTTAAAACTAGACAGCTGCGTATGAGTTAATACATCATGTTGGGATTCCCCTGACGCGCGTGGGTCTATTTATAGACGTCTAACACGGCATAATTTATGGGATGATTTATATATGTACCACACTATATTTACTTTCTAAATAATATTTTCACTGTTTTCTTTTACATGCAGATGTTTTCAAGCATGTAATTAAGGGAAAGTTAATAACTTTATAAAGTAATTAATCTGCTTTAAGGTAATTATGTACTAAAATAATATATGAACATCGGGTCATACAGCTTTAAGTTTTGATGCTGTATGAGTGTTTAATTATTATATTTTATATGGGTTTACAATTATTTTACAAATTTTAAGGTGTGCTTTTTTGTTCATTGTTTTGTTCTATTATATGCTATTCAGTTTTTGCCTTTGATGTGCTTTTTTTTTTTTTTCATGAAACAGGAAAGAAATCGGATTTTAGAAGATTATCCATTAAGAGAACAAGACATACAAGCCATGTTCCAAAGGCAAAGAGAGGAGAGGGAAAAACAAAAACAGAACGAAGAAAGAGAGAGAGAAATACAGAGAAAGCAATTCGAATTTCAGAGGAAATTAGATGATAATTACGTACGAGATAGTGGTGACTATGGTTACCAGGTATTTTCCATGCAATATACTGAATATTGATGTCATCATGAATAGATTAAAGTTTATTGCTAGTAATTTTTTTTTTTTAGATTTTAGTATGAACCTTAAATCTTGTTACATCTACATGTTTTGAGAAAGATTGACCACTCATGGCTTTTAACAAAACTTCCATCTCTGAAGTCTTGACATCCAAGTAATAGTGTGGTAATGTAGGGATGATAAATTGGACAAAATCCTAGGCTTGTTTTCGAGTGGCACATTTTGATTTTATACATGTATGTTGTTGCACATGGTGAACGTTTTTGTTCTTTCTATTTTTGTTCCCACTTGTATCAATGGTGATAACTGTTTTGTTTGATTATTAAAGACCCCCATGTGAATGGTAATAACTGTATTGTGTTAATAATAAAAGACAGCTAATAGTTTCAAACTTATGGCATTGGATAACGTGAAATGATGACTAAATTTTGAGAATTATACTTTTTAAGGGAAGAAATGCAGCTAGATCTGAACCCCCAGTTCGTCGAAATGACCAGTATGATGCCCCGCGGCAGCAGTCTGAATATGTCCCTCCCAGGCGGGGGGACTACTCCCCACCAAGACAGGACTACTCCCCAAGACGAGACGAGAATGAGGGATTCACAGATAGGTTGCACCAAAGATATGAGGATGAGAGGCGACAGGAATACCAGAATTATGTACAGAAGGTTGGTGAAAATGGCTGAAAACTCACCATTGTCACATGACATATTCCTGGCTAAATACTGCCAAGGTATTTTTTTTTCAAAAACTTCAATGAAGCTTGGGGTTTGGTATCAGTTCCAAAACCTAAAAGATTGACCTCTTCATAGATGGAAATATCTTCATAGAATATGCCAAGGTAGTTTCTTTTTTCAAGGCAGATGAATTAGACATCAGTTCAAATTTTCTATTTAGTCTGAATCTGACCTTCCCTTCAGTCATAGACTAGGTGGATATGAAACGCAGAGAGAAAAGCTGAAAATTCAGAGAATACGGGAAACCCAGCAATACATGGAGGAGGTAGCTTCCCTTTTCCCTTGGGCACATTCTCCTGTATTTCTGTGTGCAGTTCCTAACAATGTCTCCTTTGTTTTCTGACAAATACGATGTGTAAAATCATATCGTTTTTATATGCCCGTCTTTTGACGGGACATATTATGGTACAGCGATGTCTGTCCGTCCGTCTTACCGTCCGTTTGGGGTTTACTCTTTATAATTTCATTTCCCTTTCACATATCATGCGGAAACTTGCTGTGTAGCTTCTTTGTGGGTCACTCTAGATCATACTGCAGTTTTGATCCATTTCGACCTTTTTTCCAGGAGTTTTGCCCTTTATTTGGAAATAATTATTATATGGAGGGTACATAATTTGTCTGCCCTACTCCTCCCAGTTTTCAAGTGAAAGCCTTCTTATTTTGTGGAGTGTTTGTATGGGTATTGAAGATGTGCATGTGGGATGGATTTTGATTTCCTACAATTTTTGAAAAAATTACAGGTTGTTGAACTTAGTCAATTTGGAAATTAATATTCTATGGAGGGTACATAATTTGTCTGCCCAATTCCTCCCACAGTTTTCAAGTGAGGACCTTCTTATTTTGTGGAGTGTTTGTATGGGTATTGAAGATGTGCATCTGGGGAAGGATTTTGATTTTCTTCCATTTTTGAAAAAAAATACAGGTTGTTGAACTTGGTCCATTTTGAGGAAATCTTGATTTTTAAGCTAAGACCCTTTATTCATATGAAAGTTTGTCACAGGCTCATGATGGCTGATACTACCTGAAGCAAAGTTATACAAATTATAGCACAAGAAAACACCCTATGTAAGCATTTCACGGGCGTATTATGTACCGTTTGCGGTACTCTTGTTAAACACTTGGAAATCAATATTTTTCTTTGTGTCTTCTGTGACAGAATGCTAAAATTTTCTGTTGTATCTTGACAGTTTTGGGAATCTTTTTTTTATGTTGGTGCTTATTTCTTCGAAATTATTCATCTGGTTTGAAAAATACTTTGAAAGATAGCATAAGTTAAGCAGTTGCCGACAGTGTGATGCTCTATGGAATTCAAATTCTCTGCATCGTTAGTTTTTCCTTGAATTGCTTAACTACTTAATTTCCTCATTGCCTTCATTCTTTGTAATTACCTATAGTTACATGTGTATTGTACTTTAATACTGTTTTTGTACATAACAAGTACATATTTTTGTGATGATTGCTTGCACAAACATTTTGTTTATTATACTGTATGGTTGATTTGACCAATATAAATATATCATGTTTGCATCAAGATTTCAGAATTTTGAAATTGATTTTTCATGTAAATGAACACTGCATGTTTGAATGAGTTTTGTTACTTTGATTTTGTTATCAATGCACCAGAGAAATGCACAAGCCACAAATCGTAGCTGGAATGAACCAGATGACACTGAGAGTGGTCTCCCTTTAACAAATGACTTTAAACATAAACAGCAGATGGAATTGGAAAGAAATCAAGAATATAATGAGTTTATGAAAAAGGTACTAATTGTGACTTGTTTTCAATTAGAAAATTATGATCAATTTTGTTGTGTATTGTTACAAAAGAAATTAAGCCGATTTTTCAGAAATTGTTATGCTTTTCAAAATTAGTTTTGATGTACATGTATATGTTGGATATTTCAAATGAAATGAACCTGATCTGCTTGGTTTAAACACACTCTGAAATAGTCTAGTCAATCTAGCAAATCACCTCAAAGTAATTGCAACAGAAACAAACTCGACGGAATTTAATAAATAAAAGCGTGATTAACAACATACAAAAAATCGGACAAAATCGGACAATGGGAAATATTTAAAATTTAGACTTAAATGTTTTAGTAAACCATCAATATTTTGTGATGTTTACGGCACGCCGTACCCGTAAAGGGGAGTAACTTAACTTGACAGTAATCGGAATAAAGTTATACACGACGATCTAAAGTGCATGTAATAAAAAACGCGATTAAACAGCTTAACAGTTGTATTAAAAAGGTGATTTTAAGACCTTCTATATACATACAATATTGCTCAGTATCTCATATTCTTTGCCGACTTCCATTCCCGGGGAACTTTCGCGAATAAAGCTTCAAAATATTTTGTTTGACCCTCTACTGAATTAATTTTAATTATAAAACACAATATTTACTTTAGAAGTTATGAATAATCAATTATAAATGAAATCTTAAAGAATTAGTGTCAATTTACAAGGGGGAATTACGGTTG
This sequence comes from Ostrea edulis, assembly GCF_947568905.1. Lineage (NCBI taxonomy): Eukaryota > Metazoa > Mollusca > Bivalvia > Ostreida > Ostreidae > Ostrea > Ostrea edulis. Next base: position 54,932,080 of record NC_079167.1, read on the forward strand.
TTAAAAAAGAAAGTATGGAAAGCCATTCGGGTTAAAAGTTTCAGTTATTTTGTATCTTCATCATTTGAGCAAGCGTTTTGTATTAAAAACTTTTATAAAACTAAGTAAGTAAAGCATTTTTGCTTTTTCTTTTTCAAATTCAGGTTTGGGGAGTCATTCATGGGTAATAATAATGATAATAAAACATTGATAATATAAATAATAAAAATGAATGTAAGTAAACACTTGTGCATAGTATCATGATTTGATGTAAAATCGAGTAGTTACTCTTTCTAATTAGTCTTGGGCTCACGACCTGTGGAACCACATCTCCTAGCAGCATGCGAACAGCGCGCTAGACCGCCCGGCCATCTATTCAAGACAAAACTTGTTTTCGATGACAATGGAATTCTCGCCACGCTGGCACACGATCATTGAGAATGGAAATGGCATACAGTTATTTATCGTAAATTTTAGAGGATCATACAAAATGCACATTGTGTTTGAAATGTCTATATATAAAGCACAGAAATAGCAACGTACTCTGAAATAAACATAACTGCCCTAAGGGACGAAATCAATGTCGGATGAAAATTTAAATTCAATTAGTTAGGGGGAGGGGAATAAAAACTCCCGCAAGTTTCTGTCATCCAACATCGATTACACTTTAGTGGAAAAAGGAAAAAGACAAGCGACTGTTGAATACCACATAATATTTAAAACATATTAATGAACATTTAATAGATTTAATGTACACTTTCATTTGTGAATAAACAGTAGAAAAGGTATACAAAGTGTTATTTGTATATAGCATCAAATAATCTATATTATTTATAATCGTTGGTTTTTTTTCTTATTGTTATTCGATTAGTTTCAACATTTGTCATATTAAGTTTTAAAGGGGGGGGGGGGGGGGGGGGGTTCTTGGTGAAAACTATGTGAACTTAGTTTTTTGTGAGACATTGAATTTTTGATCTTGCCCCTAAGTGAAGAATATCGTTAAAACCAGACGTCTTTTTAGGAAACGAAGTTTGTCAATCCTTGCCCTTTCTACATGCATTCACAAGATGCGACACAACGTCAATAATGTTCGGCATCGGAACAGGTCCTGTATAGTCAAAATGTAGACAAAATTCTGTATATGATTAGTTTTTAAATGGAGTCAGGCTACTGACAAACATGTTGATGGTGAAGGGGTTTCAACTGTTTCGTTTAAAGTCAGCATTTTGTGAATTATATGGTCATTATAACAATCTACCTTGCCAATACAACCTATCATTGGGTCAAATCTGTCCGACTTGTTTCATATAGATTGTTAGGCCGTTTTTGGCACAATGATATTGAATAAGGGTAACTCCGTTTGCCTTATTAAGATATAGAGCTCACGGCGGGTGTGACCGGTCAACAGGGGGTGCTTACTCCTTATAGCCCATAGGCACCTGATCCCACTTCTGGTATATCCAGGGGTCCGTGTTTGCCCACCTCTCTATTTTGTATTGCTTATAGGAGTTACGAGATGGATCACTGTTCGTTATCTTTACCTTCCTATATGAGGATTTCATAGAGAAAAAGATATATTCTGGTCTCGATGTCATATCGACTTTGTACGATGGAATACCATAGAGACACTTATAGGAGATTTGCTTTGTGAAGAATTGTCTAACACAATATCATTTTTATAAGTTCAGTCATTGCCACTAACTACAGCTGCAGAAAAGGAGCACTGCAAGAATTTTTTAAGTCATAAAGTGGACTAAAGAAATGATTGATTTGGATCCTTCGAATTGGGGCTTATCACTGCTTTCAGCAATTCTTGTATCCGTTACTATAGTAAAACTAAAATACAAGTCGCGCCAGATAAACTTTTGAACGTTTTTCGCTGTAAATGCAAGGCAAATTGTGACACTAGCCGTTGTACTTTTAAAAACATGGACTGAACTGTACTGCAATTACTCAAATGATCACTTATATAATTATCAGGCACGTAGCAATAATGGCTCTACACCTTTTATCATTATATTCAAAGTTGATAAATTTTTACGTACAGAGGTCGATTTTTAGACAGATTGGTTGCCCTCCCTCCTCTTTTTTTTTTTTAAAATAGCATTGTCGTGAACTGTACAAAGTGGAAGTATAAAATTGAACTGAGATACCCCCCACCACCACCACCACACACACCATCAAGGATTTTTATAACTTTGGATTAAAATTTACTTGTCAATTTTCAGGCAATATTGTGAAATTATCTTCACATCCGCCGCCCCCCCCCCCCCTTTTTTTTTACGATGCTGCGTGCCTGATTCATTTTGCTTTTAATTCTATGTGTCCATTGTTTTAAAAACAGATTACTCCTGAAATTCTCGGTATTAATTGCACAATAATTTGCATAGAACTAAACATCAAATACGGCTATAACACACACACACACACACACACACCCCTCTTTCCCAAACTCTAGAACTTGACGAAGTGCACGTATTAAAGATTTGTTTATAAAATCGAAGAAACTGAACCTTGTTTCGTCATAGATGTAGTACAAACTGTTAAAACTCAGATTAATAAAGAATTTTGTAACGTAAGCTTTACTATACACTGTTTGTTTTAAAATACTACATGTATTTATGTGAAACATAGGACCGGAATGGTAATCGCGCCTCCAACTTCCGATGTAAGGGGAGTAACTACAAAAATGTAGGTCATCTTTTACAGACCATTTTTGAAGGGGCACTTGTTTTGTGTTAACAGTTTATTTTAATGTATAAATCTTCATGTGGTAACTCATATATGCCTAATGGACAGGAAAAAGTATTTTCTTCCAAAATCCAGTTTTTAACGATTTTTGTTGGAAAATGAAGATTTCAGCCCAAAATTCGACAAGGGAAAATAAATTTTGGTGCAGTAAAGTTTAGTTGTGGATTTGGACGTTTTATTCTTAAATTTATAAGATCACTGTCATATCTTCTATAAAACAGTCATTTCCTATCATTTCCAGTTTTTCACTATTTTTGTTTTAGAAAAAGGTAGGTTTTCCTACCTAAAATGGTATTTTTCATATATATTGTCAATAATCTATATATCTTACTTGTTGAGCAGTTTTTAAAATAAATCCTAACTTCAATTTTTTATTGGTAGACTCTAATGTATGACAAAATGTGGGTTTTCTTCTTAAAATTTCAACCTTTAACAATTATATTCAAAAAAGCAAGATTTTACCCCAAAATTACAGTCAAGGAAAGAATATATTCTGCTGTAAAAAAAATTAATCGAACATTTCCAGGTTGAAATTTGAGATATGAAACTTATTTTTACTGTATGTTACATAAAATGGACATTTTCTTCAATTTCCAGTTTTTAGCGATTTTCATGAAAAAACACATCCTTTTACCCCAAAATTCCAATTTTCCCATGGAAATACAAAAGCCGATTTTTAATATGTTGTTTGCATATGTTTTCTTGCATGAATAATCAAAATTTCATTTCTGTTGCAATTAGTTTGAGGTTTTGCTCATTTTTGAGCTAGATTGACTAGACTAAAAAGAAGTTTAACTGTTCAAATAATTATTTTATAGTTTAATTAGAATGTTAAAGCTTTCAATGAAGTGTATGGACTATATTGATCAGGAAATTAGCAGAACAAATCAATATATTGCAGTGTGTTTAAAGCTTTTCAGAGGGTGGTTTTGGAGTTTTATTTTTGAACTCTTTGTTGTAAGTGTTTAGATAACTTGCACGTACATACCTGGTACTAGATGAATACAATGCTTATAAATGTTGTACTTCCAAGTGTATATTCCGTGTTAGTGAAATGTGAAGCTGTTGTGTCTAAACTTTGGATCTATCAGCTTTGTAGTTTTGTGATTTTATGGTAAGTGTTATTAGTTATTTGGTATGTAGAGTAGAAATAAGATTACTTCTTTTTTATTAGAAATATAATAAAAACAAAGCCCCTGCGATGAAGCAGACAGGCAATAATCCATCTGTTGGACAATATGAAGACAAAAAGAAAAGATTGCAACAGGAACGACAGAGAGAGTACCGAGAAATGATGGATAAGGTAGCTCCGCCCACTAATCTGCTGTCTGCACATCACCAATGTGTATATTTGCTTCCAAATATTTTATTTTTTTCTCTCACTAATTAAATCTGCACGAAAGCTTTTGAAAAGAAATGTCTGAGCTTTGCTGTATGTGTAAGACTGGGCATCGGATAAAACCATCTTTGAAACAGATCCACTTAAATGTTTGTCTTGGAAATAAATATCCATACTAATATCTGCCTTCACATTTCTGAGTTAGTTTTACGTACAACCTTCTAGCGTGTGTACTATTACTCCATGAAGAGGGTGGACAAAAAGAAACTGCCTTCACTGCGTAACGATGCCAAGGTCAGACAACACCCACTCATTGTCTACCGGGAACAGGTGAACGAGTTGCTAAAGTCTCTTGATGAAATTGAAGAGAGTGAGGTACCAGAGAATATTCTCAGAGAATACATTAAAAAAATCAAGCAAAAGAAAGATTTAATTGAGGAAAATTATAATCTGCAACAACAGGTATTACGTATGCAGCCTGCATGGCCAAGATTTTAATATACTACAGCTAAAAAAAGCAGCACCCAGGGCCATACTTCTGCTGAGAGTGTCTGCTAACCTGAAGACTAACGAAAGATAATTGAACTGAAAATGTTCCTCAAGAACAGACAGCAACCATATTGAATGATGTGCTCTTTCTTAATGAGTGGATTTGTCTTGATTATTTCAAATATTTCAATATTGCTTTTATTTTATTCTTCAGCATAATGCACATTGTAATGTAGTGTCGTAGAATTATTGTTACAGTATTTTGATTTCTTTTTTTACTGCGTGTCTATAATCCTTTTAAAGTTTGTTACACCTATGTATTATTTTTGCTATTTTTGATTATTAATATACTTATAAAACTTATACATGTAAAGTAAGAAATTTAAACTGATTTGATATTCACATGTTAAGACTTTGAATTCAATAAAATGTATTTTGGAGAAAAAGTGTTATTTTTTTTATCTGATGTGTTTACAAAGTTGAACCTACTCGGCACCAAAGTGTATATTTATTTATATATTTGATTTCTTTTGCATTTAGATGTCTGACATTTACATTTATTTTAGTTTGTTTCAAATACTTGATGAAAGTTTATAGAGTAATATATCATATATCAGACAGTGTGTACAAATTCATCATGTTGCTTGCATAACTATTTTGTTTCAAATGAAAATGATTAATATAAAAGTCTTTTTGTAGGATAGTGTACAAATTGAACAATACACTTTGTATAATTTCTCTTCTTCAATTTTTATAGAAGGAGCAAGATAGGGGTAAGGGGCGTCGAGGAGAGCAGCCCAGAAATAGATCTCCAGATAATTTTTTGTCAGGCCTCGGAAAACACCAGGAGGAGAGAGAGAAACTCAATGATGAACGGAAAAAGGAATACAATCACATGCTGGCTGAGGTAGTGGTCTAATTTGTAATGAATTTTTTGTAGATTTTATATCTTATTTTAAATGGTTTATTCCAGTTCTGATGTTGTAATTTTGAACCATAGATATTTGCTATCCATGTGAGAGTATAGATGCTCATTGTATCTGGCTTTGTACTGTATGATTCCAGCAGGGCCGAGCTTTGATTGGTGTGGCTAAAACTCTGGCCTCGTCTTTAGACAGTCTCTATGATGATGATTGGGTAAACAAATTTGTTCAGAAGTGATGACTGCCAGTCCTTGCACTAGATTACATGTATCAGCTAGGACTCGATTTTTGCTAACAGTCTTACCATGCCTTTAGTTTGTGTAGGCAAGGTGAAGCTTCTTTCCCAATATATGTTTGCATGAATTGAAAATTACTGTCAAAATTCATATTCAGACACCATCAATTTAGGAAAGTAAAGGTACATAGATATACATGTACATATTCATGAAGTTAAGACATTTGCAAATTTAGGTCAACTGTGACCTATTGCTATCCGTGCCTACTTGGCTTTGTGTATTGTCTGTCATTTTGAATATTTTTGGCATCTTGTAATAATCTGCAAGGCCAATTTTCACTAAGATTGCTGTGTAACATCTTTTAGGGTAGGAGTACAAAATTTTTGATATCATGGTCCCTGCCCTGTTTGGGTCCAAGATAGGACATAACCCTAGAAAAAGATAACAATCTATAGTGAAAGCCTTGGTTAACATCCCTATACTCCTACAGTTAAACTTTGGTATCGAGAACACCAATATCTAGAATACCTGGATATGTCGAAGTGATTTGGAAGTCCCAACCACTTATTCTTTAGAATTTTACTCTCAATATCTCGAATCCTTGGATATTTCAAAGTTTTTTCTTGGTCCCATAGAGTTCGAGATAACAAGGTTTTACTGTACCTCAAATGGAAGTGGAATAAATCAAAAGTTTCATTTCTAGGGGAGTCGTTTCAGCTCTGAAAATATTTACAATGGATGCTTGAGGTTATGTGGTAATAAAGATTATTAAATGAAATAAGATAAAAATAAACAAAAAAATATGCATACATGATAATATAGAATAAGTATGTTACCACAGACTCTTTAGCTGGCTGGAGTAGTGAAGGTCTCTACCAAACTTGTGAAATTTATGGCCCCGGGTTTGGGTTTCAGACTCAAGGGTGGAGCTATTTGGGATCATATGAATATTGGAGTGTGTGTGTATCTTTCTCTTTACTCCAGAACACCTAAGAAAACAAACTAGGTACAAATTTATATTGAGCATGTCAGCCTGATCCAAAATTGTAGAATTTGTGCTTTCTGGATCAGGGTTTTGGTTCCAGGATTGGGGCAATATGAATCATAGTAAAAATACTCAAAAAACAATATACATGTAGATACATGTGAAAATCATGGCTCATGGGGTCAGGGTTTTAGGCTCTGGGATGGGGTTATTAAAAATGATTAAGTGAAAAATGCAGGTTATTTTTATAAATCTACAAAAATCTTCTTTTTTTTTTTTACTTCAATCTGATGATCAAGCACAAGAAATGGTTGTGAAGGTGTGTAGTGATAATTATTTTTGCTAGTTAAGAGTTTTCGGTTTGCTTCTCTCTCCACAAATCTTTGGCCAGTACGTGTTAAAATAAGTTTGATTGGAGAGTTGCGTTCACCAGTGCACTTATTGAATTACATCTTTCATTTCACAACCCAAAACTCAAAAAAGCATATATTAGCATATAGAGGTTTGCATCTAACTATAGGTCCTTTATTTCATTTATCTGTTAAAGCAAGTCAATTTTATCAAGGAAACAAAGGAGAACTTTATCTTACCATATATGTTTCACCCTCGAAAACAGCCTATTGAAATTTTACAATGCAAACCTGATCATACAGATACATATGTTTGAGGTGCTTTAGTTGCCTTAGTAGAATGGCTAAAATAGAGTTTGATTTGGAATGTAAAGTGAAGTTTATTATGATTTTCTATTCCAAATGTTTGACTGTTTGATGTTTCCAAGTTTTAGTTGTGAAAGCTGTCACTTCATTGGTTGTCTTATTGTTTCCTGATTATTGATCTCTGAGCGTGAATGAAAGCCACATGTGACCTGCCTTTATAATGTACATGAGAAAATTATAGACCTTAGGTTAAGAGGTTCCAGCCCCAGAGTGGGGCTTTATGACTCATAAACTGAAAATGCATTAAATCCTCAGAAATACTTTTTGCTTATGATTGGACAATGTGTCATAACCCTGAACCAAGGTCATTTGAAAAGGTCAAGGTTACTCTTTCTGTTTTAATAAAAAGTTGTTTTACCATGTTTCCAAATCCTTTTGTGGTTCGTATTTGATGATGTATTTACTGTCTGTTGATATTTACAAAGAAATTGATTATAGTTTATTAAACTAAAAATTGAAAGAAATATTTGTCTGAGCCATAGCTTAGCATTTGAGAGATAGTAGCTGTTCCTTGCTGGTGACCAGAATCTGTAGTTAGCATTCATTGTGCCATCTACACACAACACATGATGTATGCTCTACTTTGTGTGATACTCAGGTGACCCTTAACACCCATTGGCCTTTTGTTTCAATACTGGCATGTTCTCATGAAATACCTCTACAAATGTGAAATAACATAGCCTTTCCTTTGGTGAGGGAGTTTATTCCTCAAGAAGTACAAGTTCTTTGTATGATGTGATATTGGATGCAATACTGAAATCACTGGTAAATAACTGATAGCCACACCAGTTTCATTTAAAAGAGATTTTCAGTATAAATTGTAGTAAGTATTTAAATAAATGCATTAAGCCTGATTTATGTCTTGCTATTTATTCTTTTGAATGTTAAATTGTGAAATAGTATACATGTATATAATGTGTACAGACTTATTTTTCCTGCCGTTTTATTTTCACCATTTTTGCTGAGGGGTAAATCCGTGAAATTAATACCACTGTGAAATTGATATGGCAATGAAAACAAGCCTTTACATAACATGGAAATAAAATCTGTGAATTAAAAACGGAGCAAAAACAAACGTGAAAATAACCAGGGTCAAATTCAAAGCTGTAGACGGTATTTCAAATGCATTGCGATGATGATGGAATTGTAATTACGGCCGATTTCACCGCCATTGATACCAACCTAACTAATGAATGTACTTTATGCAGTCGATAGATAATTCTGATTCATTTGTATACCCAATAACACACATTCACCTCAAAAATCATCATTTCTGAACAAATATTAGAGTTTCCAAGAATGCCACTCAAATACTACCAAAACTCACCAACTCTAAATGTATCTTGTGTGAGTCATGTGACACTTTTAAGGTTTTCAAATCTCGCACATCCTAAACCTTTCTCCACTCCTCATTGAGAGAGGTAATCCTTTTAATAATCATCACTAAGATTACTCAGTGTCTGTGTCACTTTCAGCACTCTGAGGCTCTGGCTGGTGTAGTTAGAAGTCTAACTTCACTGGCCGAGAAAGACAATCCATTGGATGCTCTGGAAGAGGTAGTTTTGTGTCATAGAATGACCTCAGTAGACAATAGAAAGTACACCAATAGGGATTGCAATGTGTCAATGTCACTTCACCTAGTTGTTGAAAAACGTGTTGATTACCTTCTTTAACTAAAATTTTCAACTTCTTAGTTTGGTGTGTTTCTTAGCAGGACTACATTAGAAATTTTGTGTGAATTTTTATAGAAATTTTACTGACTTTAATGACAACAGCAAGTAATTAGATTTTAGGAGAGATTATCTGAATCCATCATAAGCACCTATGAAGAAATAGGGAAATCTTGTTTATGTGTGTAATTATTTTAGCCAGGTCCCTGAATGAAATATTCATATCCATGGATAAGATTTTCCGCATTCCACATGGGTTCACTCCAAATAAATTATTCTTTTTCCATGTAAATTATATACTGTTATATTGAATATTATGATTTTGAAATTTTTAGATGAAACAGAAGTATTAAAATCCTTGTTTGTCATCAGAAATAGAAGTAAAGAATTTAGAGAAAAGGTTTATACTCTGAGATTGATACATAAAACCTAGAGAGCAAAAGTAATTTCTAGAAAATTATTGAAGGTAAAACTGATATCCAGGCAATAACATAGTATATAAAGTGCTGAAAAGACCCTCATATATGGAATATTTATTTAGGTTAAGTCTTTGAAGTATTTTTCAAAACTTTCAAGTCAATCTAAAATTGGAGGAAAATGACCCAGAGTCACCAACAATTTTCCAAATATGATAGATATAAGAAAGCTGTACATTCATACACAATGATGATGTTGTAGCTATTTGAGATCCCTCAAAGTTTTTTCACATGGGAGAGTGATCAATATCTTATATGGGTAATAATTGGAAAGATGGGATTGAAGGAAGGGGGGGGGGGGTATTATCTAGCTGTGGCATGCTATCTCCACACTCTCTTGTTTTAGTTATTCTAGTGCAATTGTAGAGACTAAAGAGAAATAACAGTGTGATATACCAGTACACACATATAGTGTATAATTATATAAAAGTTTCCGATGATTTGTAAATCTTAAAGACATGAGTCTGTGGCATTTTATTTTGTGGAATAGAAATCAATTAAGTTTATTTTAAAACAATAACATCGCTATCTGTTCCAGGATTTACCACGTCGAGACAGACCCAGAGACCCGCCCCCAGAGGTATAAAAAGTTCAAATTCTTTCGTGAAAGTTAAAATCTTTTATTGATGGATTTCATTGTTACTATTCTAGGTATTATTTTGTTGTAACTATGATTCCAGCCGGAAGAGCCACCTCCAAGATCAGAATCATACGAGGCCAGTTTACACGGATTACGATCACATGAATCAGCAGAGGTCAGTATTGTCCATTTACTCCATAATTGTTTGTTTTGGTTTGATTTTATTTTTGGAGATTTAGTTTGTGAGTATGCACGTACCATGAAAAGAGTAAAAATCACATCCCCACGAAATTAGTTATTTCAAAGTAAATGTATTTCATGGGTTTTTGGTCAATTTTTGATTTAGTACATGTGTGAAGTCTCCACTGATTTATTATGCATGAAATTTCAATTTGTAATGTGAATATTTGTACACTGCTATTTATAAACTTCACAGGACTTTTCTTAGTAAAAAAAAATGGTTTTCAGAGCATACCAATGATATAAATCAATCATGTATTTTATAAGATTAACTTTGAAAAGAATTTTTCATTGACATCTTATTTATGTCTTGATTTTTTCCCTTCAAAATTCAGAAGCCCATTAATGGCATTGTCATTTTCAGGTTCGGAGGAAGCAGACAAGGAACGAGGAATATAATGAGTTTCTCAAACAAAAGAGAGAACAGGAAAAGCACAGATTCGATAACAAAAAATATGGAGAGGTGAGTGCTGATACAAGCAAGATATAGATATGTAACTGGACTGCAAGGCTTTGAGGATGCATGAAAGTTACTGTGTGTTAACGGCAAGTATTAGGTGACAATACTCATAGCATACTAAAACTGTGTACTAAAAATTTAACCATAGTAATCCACAAATATGTAAAATGATTTTCCCTAACTCTTCTGTACAACATGAGAATATGGAGTGAACTATTTTAAAAATTCCTGCCTTTGGTATCAAGTGGCATAGGTGGTGAAGGTTGTGTATTTTTCATTTCTATATGGATTACCTTTTGAGAAGTAGACAGACATAGCCTACATGGATATAGACTATACCTGTTCACCTCTCTAAAGAGAATACCGGGGTAAGGAATCAGTATATTGCTCGATCAAATGTAGGGTATCATGGTGTCTGAAGATTGATTACTTATGATTTTGAATTTTCATTGTTAAAAACTGTGAAATTTTTTAAAGGAATGCAATAATTGCAACACTATTTAAAATTTCACTTTCCAATTCCATTTATAGTAATTAAATGACAGAATGTGATTGATAAGGATAAGCTGCTTTCATTTTCAGTTAATGTAGAGAATTTGGAAATATGCTATCAAGGGTATACAAAATCAATACAATTTACACATTCAGTCACATGAATACACAATTTACCATTATCATAAAATTTTTGAGTAGTTCTGTGATCAGGTCATCAATAATAAATGTGATTGATCTGAGGGAATAGATTGAGCTGAGGAATGATGTAGGGGATTGTGGAATTATATAGAGATCTACCATTGTTTCCATGGTAACTCGGGGTATTTCATCTAACAAGTTGAATGAATGCACAAGAAGAATAAATTTGATTATGTTGATGGATGTAGATTCATTAAATCTTGCAAGTATATTTATCAAGACTCATTGGTGTAGTCAGTTCTTGTGTATATTTATGTAGATATGTGTTTACTAGACAATGTTATGAATGCATGTCTTTGTTATTGTTTAGGGCAGCTGTGTTGATAATCCACGATGATGTCCACTCTGTGTACTCTAGGCATTATAGATCTTGACAGTTAGTGTTATGTTTTGGTCTTCAGAAAATTTGTTCATCACCAGATATTGTTCATAATGAATGAATGAGTTGGTCAGAATTATAAAATAGAGTTTATTTCTTCATTATAATGGTATCTTGGTTATGGCACATGAAGAATAGAGGTCTAAAAATCTCCTGGAAAAAGGTTGGTAGGTCTTTAGTTGGGGGTTCTTTTTGTGAGGTTAATGAAAGTTTTGTTTCTTCAAGGTGGAAGAGGAGATTTCTCTTTCTCATTTTAATGCTAACTATAGTATCTTGTCAAAGGATTTTATTCTGGAAGAATGAAAAAAAATCTGGATTGTACTTGCATCTGTTGTTGATAGTGGTTGGTAAAAAGCTACATCTGAAATAAACATACATGAAAATTCAGTTACACAAATCACATAAATCAAAGTTTGGAACAGGTTTTCATAGATTTGTGTAGGTGACAAAATTTAAATACAAATTTGATAAAGTACATATATGTATTATATAATGACAGTAAATAAGCACTACATACTAAACACATGGAAAAACAGTTCGCACATGAAAAATTACAAAGCCATGGCTGTTTAACAAAAAATGCATATCTTTATGACAATCTATGACTAATAAATTGTAATCATGATAAAATATATTATACAGACTTTGAGGGGAAAGAGATCAGAAGCAATATAAAACACCTTTACATCTACATCTGGGAAGTTCTGGATTGCTGAAAATAAATAGCTTAAACGCAACTTTTTTTTTTTTTTAAAGTCTAATCCAATAGTGCGTTATATTGATCATCTGTAATGAATATAAAGGAGATTATCAGTTTAGGTTGCCAAAAAAATCAAACGTACGTCATATAGGTCCTTTAGGATTGTAATGGGAATGCATGCAGTTTTCCATTTCATTTTCAACTAAAATTATAATGTATGTTCTAAACATACAGTTTTTCTAAAATGTTGTTTGATAGTAGCTCATTACACCAAATTTTATGTAATGGCTTGTTAAAACACCTCTTGTGAACTATGATTTCACCATCGAAAGAGTGAAACAAGCTCTCCATTATTTTATATGAATATTTTTGTGATTTTTTTGGAATGATAAAGAAATTGTTTTATTTGCAAATAAGAGATTCTAGAGTCCAAATTTCACTGTGATTTGATGCATAATATGAATATCTAATAAAACATGCATAAACAACACAGACATTTTAAATTTTTAAATAAAAAAGTATTTATGAAAATTGAAATGGTTCTTTGTTAAGATTTTTTTTAAATCTATGGATAAAATTTTCTAAAATCACAGTTTAAAAATTCACAATTGTAATGCATTCATGAGAAAATGGCTATTATTATACAATATGTAGATTATATAAAATGCAAAAACATGGAAATTGTAAACATATACATTGTCTCTTCAAAGAATAATGCACCAGGTTTCAGATGTAAAGTGTAAAAAACTCTATCCAAACTTCTCCTTTTTGATTGATATTTCAAAAAAAAAAAAAAAAAAAATTGTTCACCCACATGTCATCGTCTTATACATATATATATTTTTTCTAATAATTAAATTCATCAATTCATTGGATTAAAACAAAACATGTCAAAGTTCCACAAATACGCAAAACTGATGGGTTGTGTTTTATGATGCATTAGTGTGCATATCATCACAATTGCACTATGCAGTGCAGTTCCTTGTGGAGACGGCATAAAAATTCAAACCCTCTATAGTCCTTTACAGTGGAATAAGAAAAAAATAAGAACAATAACTCTCGATTGCTAAGATGTACAAGTGGTATATCATGATTTCTCTTGTTTTTATACAAAATAAATGTTTTTATTAGTCATTAATATATATTCCTTTGCCATTGAGAGATTTTGAGGGGGAAAAATGGTTGCCATCACTTTCACAGCTAATGCCCTTTTAGAATAGTATTAGACCCAAACCATACATAGTCCTTAAAAATATACAAAGAAAAATGCATCAACTCCTTGCATAACTAGAACATTTAATAAAAAAGATTCTTAGTCATTAAACACTGGTCTGAATTCAGTATGTTTTACAGATAGTGAATATTACTTGGTTAATCAAAAAAATGTCAAGATTTACCTCATGTGTATATGTTTGTTTTGTCTTGTATGTTTTTTAATCATTGTAAACTTAACAGAATCCAAGGCGTGTAAGAGACAGGCCTGCATCAGAACCCCAGGTAATTTAACCCCTAGGCACTAGAATTATCTCCCTTTGTGAGAGCCAGCTTGTGTATATTCTATGCAGTGATTCCCTCTCTTTTCCTGTTCTTTCGTTTGAGTCCTTAAGGTCAGCACAGGCCTTGCAGATTATATCACCTCCATTAACTGTCTTCACTTTTTACACAAGTTAAATGAAAGACTGTAAAGGTTGAGGGGTGTCTGTGTATTGTGTTGTATCATTTCCGTCACCTTTTGATATAGTTAACATATTTTTGGAGTGGGCTGTGATTGGATGAGTTGAATATAGATGTACGTTGAAATTTCATAAGCAGAATAAATTTACTTACTTTTATGTTTGAAATTCTGATTTACTGGTAAATAGCTGAAAGTTTTGATGACTGGTCTAATAAATGTGAGTGCTGTTGGTAGGGTCAAAGTATTATGTGTTCTATAAAAACTAACTGATGTGGTTATGTACTCAGTATGTAGCGAATTTGCATGCGCTTTGTGTTTATTGTCACATTAATGCACTATACAGCATGTGGTTTTGTGTATGTTTGCCTCTAATACAATGCATGATATGTTTTTTTTTTTTAAATTTTAACCCACTTTCTGCATCTACAGCTCAAAGATGGAATTTATGCCACTCTTCCAGGATTGCATTATAATGGCTCTGCAGAGGTAACATAGTTTGAACAACTCTCATCCTCTAGTTTCTTGTCTTTTATCAAATTTTTGTGTACCATATTTGCCCCCAGAAAGTGTCGCTAAAAGATTGAAAAGGGGAAGTCACTGGATGTACATTTTGAAGAACTGATATATTGGTTAACATTCAAATGAACTGGAGAGTGTACCCTGTATAAAAAATATATTATATTGATTTGTGTAGTACCAACTGATACGTGAAAGAATGCAGAATACATATACTGGCGTAAAGAAGCGACTTTGTGTATATTTAATCATATGAGGGGGCCTCATTCATCTAAAAATTAGCAGTGCAGGATGGGGTACACATGGTACTTGAAATCAGAAAAGAAATATGAAAAAAGATTATGTATTTTAAATCTATGTATGAATATTAGTTTGGGCATTTATTTGACTGTGTATTTAGACCTTGTCTTCTGAATTTTAATTGAAATAGAGGAGAAAAGTTGAAACTAGGAATAAAGAGTACAACGAGTTTTTACGTAACAGTCAGGAAAATCTGTCTGTAAGTAGACATGAACAGTTCTGTTGTCTCTATCAGCCTGCATTCACACAGCTCGCAGCACCATTTTCTTGTTGGTTTGAGTCCTCTCTGATTTACACTTACCAGTATTCTCTGCTTTGCAAATGTTTTAAAGCTGCCATTTACCTTTCTTCTTTTTGCAGTATATTTGTTTCATGTCATCAATTCCCTTCATGATTAATGTATCATGAACATTCTAATGAAATCCTTCACTGCATTTAATCTTTCGAATTTTTTACTCATGTGACTGGGACATACTGAGAAATCATGTTGCCAATTCAAATCATTGTATTCATTATCAAATGTGTTTTCCCTAAATTGCAAATGTATGTATACTGTTTAGACTTTAGAAACACATCAATTGGTATTTGTTAGTTATGAAAATACATGTTATTATAGATATCTTTAATATTATATGATTGATTGATTATACATGTATATTGTTTAATGTCACTCTCGAGAATCTTTCACTCATATGGAGACGTCAATAGTATATGAAGACAATTAGAATTTAGTTATAATATCCACTTCAAATCTAATATTCTTCCTTTATTGCTGTTTGCAAAATTCTTCTTTTTTTTTAACTTCATCACCTGGAAATTCTGAATATTTAATGTCGATTTGTATGTAACATATTCTGAATTTTACGTATGAAAGATTGACATAATCTAATCTCCGTATTTTTTGTGTAGAGGAGAGGAGGAGGAGGAGGAAACAAACCCCCGGCCGGTGCCCGGAGAGGCTGGCAATCTCCTGGTTATGAAGAAAATCGTAAACGCAGGGAAGAGGCCCAGTACAGGTATGCACACATCATTACAGAGAATTGATGTCATAGACAATGTTGCATCGCAAAAAACTCGGAGGTTGAAGTCATTCGTTAAGAAAAATGAAGTTACAACTTATTATTTTTCAGACGAGACGAACCTCAGGCAGAGAGAAGGATTAGGGCATATGCCAGTGATGGAGCCATCAATAGAGCGGTAAGCCATTGGAAACTTAACACTGTACAGCGGAGAGCTTGTACAGCAGAGAGCTTGACGGCTGTGTTGTTAATTAAACAATAAAATGCTTTCTTTGTTGTTTTATTGGGTTATGCAAATTTTTCTGCAATGATTGCTACCTTTCATTCCAACAAAGAAAGACATTTCATTGTTTATATTTATATTTTTCTGTATTTTAAAAAAGTATAGACTAGATTTAAGTACTAAAATTTCATATCTTTGATCAATTTGTTACTTTAAACGAAACAGCCAATATACCCTTTGAAAATGCTCCATATTTGGTAATGATTAAGCCGACAGGTTGTACAAAAAACCTGGATGGAACTAGTTTGCAACAAACATGTATTTATTGTCTGTGATGAAAGCAATGTCAATTTCCAAAGAAATACAAGAGAAAAGATTCAATGAATGTAAATTTAAAAAAAAAAAATTGTATTATATATGTGAATTTCTTCTTCCACAGGGCAATGACAGACGCTCTAATGGGGATGAGCGAGACTATGGCAGGTAAAATTGATTAATACATCAAAAGCTGTGCTGTAAATTTCATGATACTTCAATATAATTGGCTTGGATTTGATTGATTGAGAAATACATGTAGGTTAAATTTTGCTATTGCAATCACATTACTGAAACATGTTTTTCAGTCTATTTTGACAACTGTAACATTTAAATGTATTATGTAAGTTTGAAGTGCATCCTATTATTTCCATAATAGGAGAGGGAGGCATAGATCTGACCGTAATCGTGATAAAGGTATTCTGGACGATGACAATTGGCTGACCAATCGAGGGGAACCAGAGGATGAATATCAGGACCTGGTGAGTGACCATCACATACCATTGATGATAATTAATAGTCATGCTTACAGCAAACTCACATGTGTGTCTGCATGCATCATGCATGTTGATTGATATATATGCTTTACATTGATAAAAGCATTCAGCAAATTGGGGTGAATAAAAATAATGGAAAATGCTGTTCTTAATAAAATGATTGTTGAAGTTAATGCTTGTAGTGTTGTGAGTATCAAGTAATTGTCGTTTATTCATTTGTACAAGATTAAGCGATTAAGGGGTGAGACTGAGGTAGGTAGATGCAGTCTTATTTTCTTATTGATGGTAATTTGTCTAGCAATGATATTGCAGTGATATTCGTGTGTGTTTCACCTTTTTCTCTTTTTGTTTTCACTATTTGTATGCTCTACAACTGTAATTGTTTATAAACTTTCCCTTCAGATAATGATTTAATTTCACATGCATAACCAAACACTTTCTTCTATAAAGAAAACAAAATTATGTATGTTTCAGTTGTGTTTGAAAACTCTTGTCATATATTTTTTCTTCATCCTGTGTAGTACATTTCAAGTTATCAGAGTGATATGAGAGAAATACTATTGTATTGCAAATCACTTATATGAGATTTTTTAAATCACTTTGTTTGTATTTTCTGTGTGTATAGTCTGCTCAGGATTAATTGAAATGCAGGGGACAAGCTGATTATTTTCAATGTATACGAAGTTCAAAATAAACGAAGTTATTATTTTTTGTTCATTTGTAGGTCTTTTTTATTTTATTTTGATCTTAATAAACCTATGCCAACCTGAACCAAGTTATTGATTTCCAGATTAAGTTTTTTAAAGCATCTTGTTCTTTGATTTCCCACCACCATGTTGAAGCCACTTAGGTCAAACAGCAGTCTATGAACATCAAGACCTGTCTAAAGTTTAAAGATACATTATATGCCGTTTTAAACAGTATTTTTTCGGTGTTGGAAACCAGACCAAAGATTTTTCAGGATGATGAACTATATATATATATATATAAAATGATAGTATCAGACAATTTTGAACAAATTATTGATATTGATATTAAAATGAAGTTTTGGTTTATTCAATGCAAGGTTAAAATGGTAATTTTCTAATGCATATTTATGAAGGATTAATGGTACAGGAAAAGTATTTATGTTAGAAACTTCATGTAGGAAGAAGATTTTGTTTTAGTCGGAATTGAAAATGATTATATGTTAACTCCCATTCACACATCTATTGCTCAGTGTGGTTTTCCCTACACCGTTTGCCATCTGACTGTCTTTTATCACTGAATGTTTTCCGCCAACAGCCTGCAGGCCATCCACGCTTTCATGTCACCACAGTTATTGCCAAATTGTTTACTTTCTAAATTCAGTTTGCAACATCACATGATCATGAATATTTCAAAATGGGTTGTTTATTATCTTGCCAGGATAATAAATAAATAAACAGGAAATTAGCTTGATTACTTTTTAATGCAATTTAGTTAGATTTGTATGAGTAACTTATATTGCTCAATAAACAAATACATACTTTTATTTCTTTGATAATTTTCAATTAATATAGCACATATACCTTTCATTAGTATGATAAAAGACCACGATGTGAACAAATTCCGGATATAAAACTGATATTTGGACACTTATTTGTCTACCTGCATAATTACATATTCACTGACCATGACCTTAACCAAAGTGAAATACTTTAATATAACAATTCATTATCTTAATTTACTCCCAAATTAACATCTTCACAAGTCAAGGGTTATTGACTCGTTACCTCGCACTAACCCTTGACATCAGTGACTATCAAAAAGTTGGGCTCGTTCTGATTGTTTCCACAAAAGAGTGGGAACCAATGAGAATGCGGTTCTATATATAACAACCCGAAGCGAGAGATTCAAATAAAAACACGTGAATTGATACCTACAGTTATGGCTATTTCAAATGTTTAAGTAATATTGTCTTAAGCAAAAAGGTTTCCAAACTTGATCTACTATCAATGAACGTAATTAGTGGTGTAAATATTACAATTGCGCATGTTTATGAATACAGCAGTATAAGATTGCGTCATTTGTATCCATTTACACCATAACAAGATGCAGTGATTTCATTGAATGTTTTATTTTTAGTGGATTGCGTAATGGTCTAATGAGCCCAACTTTTATATAGCGACTGATGTCAAGGGTTAGTGCAAGGTAACGAATCAATAACCCTTGACTTGTGAAGATGCCAAATTAAGTGATATTATGATATAAGTGACATTTTAATGCAAAGAAAAAGAGAAATGTTCTTTGGGAATTATTTTTATTTCAAAGTAATTGATATGTAAATAACCAATTTTAATATAAGTGGAGTGAGCTGTTTTGACATAAATTTTACTTATGTCTAGTGTACAATGTGACTTTAATTTTTTTTCATAAAAGGTCACAAAAGTGATACTTATAATATATGAAATGTATTTGAATTGAATTTCAGAGGCATGTGTTTCTCTGCAAGAGTATTTAGATAAGAAAATTATGTTGTGGTGTGTCATGTTGAATATTGATTACTTTGGAATATACTTTTATCCAGATTTTAAGGAGACACATAAAGTTGAAGGTTACTGGTAGGGGAGTTCAAAGGCTGATGTTTAGTTTTTAACTCACCTGAGCGGAAGGCTCAAGTGAGCTTTTCTGATCAAAATTTGTCCGTTATATAAGGAAAATCTTTAAAATCTTTTTCTCAAGAACCACTGAGCCAGAAGAGCTAAGATTTCCATGAAAGCTTCCTGACATAGTGCAGATTCAAGTTTGTTCAAATCATGACCCCCGGGGGTAGGTTGGGGTCACAATAGGGGATCAAAGTTTTATATGGGAATAGATAGAGAAAATCTTTAAAAATCTTCTTCTCAACAACCAATTGGCCAGAAGAGCTGACATTTACATGAAAGCTTTCTGACATAGTGCAGATTCAAGTTTGTTCAAGTCATGGCCTCTGAGGGTAGGTTGGGGCCACGATAGGGGATCAAAGTTTTACATAGAAATATAGGGAAAATCTTTAAAAATCTTCTTCTCAAGAACCATTGGGCCAAAGAAGTTGACATTTACATGAAAGCTTTCTGACATACTGTAGATTCAAGTTTGTAAAAATCATGGCCTCCAGGGGTAGGTTGGGGCCACAATAGGGACTAATGTTTTACATGCAAATATATATATTGGAAAGTCTTCAGATATGAGCCAAGGTGACTCAGGTGAGTGATGTGGCCCATGGGCCTCTTGTTTTCATTTATAATGTTCATGGGCTTGGAGAAGTAACTTTTTAATAAAGACGTCCAATTATTTCATTTGATTGATGTTACAATTTTTTTTTTTACAAGTACTAAACACCTACAATGCATTTATACACACAAGTGTCAGATCTATAAAATGTAGAACTAAAATGACCAACACAAACAATGAATTTTGACAAAGTTGTCTTGTCCCTTCTCTAGGAAAAAGGAATTGATTACATGTGAAAATAACAAAAGAATGAAAAAATTAGCCTTGCTTCTACAGCAGACTGGGTAAAACTACTGTCTACAATAAACTATGTAGCTGGGGTTTAGATTTAATATGGGGCTGTATAGAACATGTCTGATCAGTCCGAAATACTAATTGTAATGTCATTTTTTGGTTCCACCCCACCCCTTCAAATTCAGAATAATTGATTTTAAACCTTCAAAATACAAGACTTGCTTCTTGTCTTTTCTGA
>NC_079167.1:54955446-55240446 GCF_947568905.1 Ostrea edulis
TCATTTTTTGTTTGTTTCCCTTTTAAATGTTTTATCTGTCGGAAGAAATAAGATTTCCTCTGATTGCACTTTCTTTTTAAATGTGGGGTAATTATTTGTCCTTTACACAATGTTCAAGTCTTGAGAGTGTTTGTCTGTTGCTATGTGTGAGTGTGTTTTGGAGACAGATAACTCCAAACCTTATCACATCAAGCACTTACCTTTTTTTTTTCTTTGTACAAAATTCAAGTGGGTTTTTTTCATTGCAAGGAAGAAAGCATTACACACATACAAAAAAAATGTTTGAATTTTTTTTTTAATTAAGATCAATTAGAAAATAAATTCAGTTATTATTTTTTGTTTTTTCATTGAATCTGACATTTTCTTTTAACATTACATCACAATTAAATGACATTGTATTCTTTAAATAGTTGGTGAATTATAGCAAGTATGATTTGAATCGGCTTTAAATTCCCAGTGCGGTCATGCTTGATTAAGAAAGTCTTTGAGTGCCAAAGGAATATTATTGGTTACATACACTGGAGATAGGTAAATACACACCAGGTTTAGTAGGTAAAGCTGTGCAAAGCTGTACATGGCCCACAAAACCCTGTATGTTAAAGTTCTAAATAAAAGCCGGAACCACTAAACCGTTCATTTATATCAGTTCACGTCACAAGGGCTTTATCAGTGTTATTGTTGAAACATTCAATTTTCATTTGTTTGCCTGGAATATCAATCAGTGTGTTTGCGATTCCTGTAGTGGTTTAGGAATTTATATTAAAGTAGCATTTCCGAGAAGGATTTATTCTGTGGAGTAATTATTGTGTATTGTTTACTGTGAGGAAATATTCTGTGAGAGGGGAAATTTCTTTTCTAACAATGTTACGTTCTCTGACAGGAGTCTGACCCCCCTCGACAGCGTGGTGGGCCTCCACCCAACAGATCTCCACCCGTAGACCGAGAAGAAATGGCCAAGGCTAATTATTTTGCGACTCTCCCAGTGGGTAAGTATCTATACTTATTGTTGAGTGTACTCACACCGACTGAGTCTGCTGTCTCATTTCACACAGTTTTAGAATTTATTCTTGAATTGAACATTTTTAACTGTTTAAATGAAACTGTCTCTGGTGTGGAATTTCTTAAAACTAATGCAGTATGTATTTAACATCTTGATTTCTGATAGAATCATACCTATTGTATAATGAAATTTCTTTAAAAGAATAAATTGCATGAATTTTTTTAAACATTGAGCAATACATTTCATTTTGTATATCATATTTGCATTTTAATAAGTCATGTAAATTTTTCAAAATCAGAACTCTTTGGCATTCTTCTTTATAAATGTATGCATTGAAAAAATTTGGGGAATATGTGAATAAGAGATAAATGTAGGGTGTTGAGGGGTGTTTATTGTTTATGATTTGTTGACAGGTGTAAAACCAGGTAAACTGACACTAACCCAGACACTGTGTGGCATGGCACTCCTCCTAATTGTGTTTATTTTATTCATAAAGTTTTAAAAGTTTAGTATTATTAAAATCTGATGGAAAAAGGATGTTAATGAATTGGTAGTTTGAAGATATTCTCTGAAATACACAGATCATTCTTTCATAGTCATCCACTTTATTTTAGTTTGTCATATCTGTTGGTCAAGGGAATGGGTTGTTTTTCAGAAAATACCCTGCCATGTTTTCTCTCTTTACTAACTCTGTCTGGGAGGAACTCATTTTAATTATTTTCATTGTAGTGTATTTACAGATGAAACAGAACTCTTGGTTTTAACCTTCCTAATATACATCTATCATGCTGGAAAAGGAAATCTATTTCTCACTTTTAATTTGACATAGTCATTGCTTGTAAAATTTCACATGATGTCCCAGTGTGGCTACACCCACAAGACCCTATGTCCAGAATTTACATGTAAATTTACACTGTGCTTAATATACATGTACTTGTGGTGACTTGAAAAC
This sequence comes from Ostrea edulis, assembly GCF_947568905.1. Lineage (NCBI taxonomy): Eukaryota > Metazoa > Mollusca > Bivalvia > Ostreida > Ostreidae > Ostrea > Ostrea edulis. The sequence continues at coordinate 54,957,399 of NC_079167.1, forward strand.
TTGAAAGTCATGGAATTCATTAGCAATGAAATTTATCACAGTTGAAAGTGAAAATAATTTACTTTACATAAAGTTACGTAATCTTTATTGAGTCTCAAGGTCCAAAGCTAAGAGGTGTCAAAGTTCCCCTCCATGATAGGTATAGACTAATACAGAACTTTTAAAATAGACTTTGGACCAGAAAAATATTTAGAAAAATTGTCAAAAAAATTCAGAACTATTTTTCTTAAATTTCGCACCACAAATCACCGCCTCCCTTTTGAGACTGGTAGATGGATTGGTATTCCATATAATGAAAGATTTTGTGTTTTGTGTAACGAATCGAAAATTGCAGACGAATTCCATTATGTATTAGAATGCAATGCTTTGTCAAATATTAGAAAAGAATACCTACACAGTAGGTATTACACAAGACCTAATGTTATTAAATTTCATGAAATTATGTCAACCAGTAAGGTTAAAACACTTAAAAAACTCTGTATGTTTATCTCAAAAATCTATGAGTTAGTCTGTCCTCCTTAATATATTTTGTAAATACTTTTTCAATACATGTATATTTTATATTTGTACATATTTGTACATATTCTGACCTTATTCTTACTCAAATGTATGTTTACTTAATGCACCTCATGTACCATGTATAATGTGGTTTGAGTGAATAAAATGAACTTGAACTTGAACCTATTCACATTTGGAATTTAAACTTAAAAATTGTCTCTACGCTGAACTTGTGTTTTACACAGACCATATTGAAAATTAGAAGAAAAAAAACTTTATTGGGCTAGATTTAAGACACATGAGATTAATACTTTAATAATATTGCATATCAAGCCTTGCAACACATTTTTCTTCGCTTCTCTTTCATGGTATCATCTATTTCAACATGTACATTGTTGTACAGCTTTCTTTTTATTCCCTATCTCTTACTTGCTTTTACATTTGTATTTTTTAAAATTCTTTTATTTTACAGGTGTATGATGTATATTTCATAAGGGTATGAGCTGCACTCCTTTATGCCAGCATACTTCATGAATTGTGCTAGTGCTTCATGAAAAGTATGCGGATGTGAAGCATTGCTGTTCATACTTTCATGTATTTTCAAAAGTGAAGAAATATTTACATTTTACTTTTGTTTCTGTTGGAAAATTCCCAGCCGTTAAAATTGTCGTACTATGTTTATCAAGACTCATTCACACATTATTCACATTCATGAGGAAATGACTGTCATTTTGAAGGTGAAAAGAATGTAAATATTGAAAATTGTGTAAAAATTTTGGGTGAAGGATGTCCCCCATGTGCTTGACCTGCCTTTAGACAAACTTGTCACTGTGTACTAAGTAAGCTTGGAGAAAACATTACTTTCAGCTTTGAAAACAGTCATTTGAACTGAATAATGGAATTTTAAAAATATTAGTAATTCAGCACATGGACAGCATCATGCATACTAAAATATTATGGTGTCTCTTGCTTGAGAAGCTTGGATGTTTTCATGGGAATGCATTTGCTTGTTTGAAGCCTTTTTTTCTTATCATCATTCCACCATTTAGCATGTAGGATATTTAATTTTTCATATCTATTTTCACATTTATTTTGAATTCATTTCTTTTGAATATGGATTATTTTTGATAGTATATGTCCAGCATATAATGAATTACTTGTAGAACTGTGTTATCTCTCTTGAAAAGTGTTGGGATAAACCAGAGAGGTTTACCCCAGTTGTTTTCCAGAGAGAGAGAGAGGGAGAAAGAGAGAGAGGGAGAAAGAGAGAGAGAGTGTCCTGCAGATTTGAAAATACATGAGAATGTGAACTGCGACACGTCATGCCGGCATACTTCCTGAAGTACGTTAGCACTTTATGAATAGAAGTATGCCGGTGTGAAGCATTGCAGTTCATACTGGAGAAGCCAGTGTAACGGTTAGAGAAGGTCTGATTTTAATTAGATTGGTCTTATTATCTCATACATTCTGAAAAAAAACAAAAAATTGTTTTTAGTTATTGATTGACAACTTTTGAGTTACATGTATATTATACATGTACAGAAAATTTTATTGCATTCACAAACGAATTTCATTAGGTATGCCACATTCTTTTTCAAGAGTTTTGTTAGGTTAAACATGTAGTAGATGAGCATTAATTGTGCTTTTGCATTTTTTGATCTGCCTTTTTCATTAGTTTGCTTTTTAGACAAAAGAATGATAAAATAACTTAACTCATTGTTTATGTTATGATTTATGCTTACGATAAAAATATATCATAATTTGCAGGTGCAAATGACAGAGATAGTGCTAATGCTCGCAAGAAAGCACGCTACAGGGAAGAGTTGCAGCTACAGATGAGAGAAGCAGAGGCTGCTCGCAGAAGGTGGGTAACGGAACAGCTGTTTATTTGGTGCTAAGGCTGTTACATTATTTCTCCCCTATTATCTAGTGTAATTCATTTTTTTGTGAATTTGTATTGAAAATTGGCAGAAACATAAAGAACAGGAAATGGCAATTTACCCAAATCTTGTATGATCTAGTTTGTAGAAATTGCAATCAACATGTTTTTGACTATAAATTCTTCAAAATATAAACATTTAAAAGGTTTAGTAAAAACATTGATATTGAAAAAGATGTAGTTTCATAAAAGCAGCTAGTAGATGAAATGTACTATTATGCATCAATGTTCAAATCCAAAATATCTTCAAACCTATACCCATACAGCATAAAAGTTCACATATTTGTGGCATATCATGAGTGCTGTTAAAGGAATTGCCTATCTCTACTATTTATGTTTTACAAGGAAAAGAAGTAGATGTTTTACTTTGTCATACTATAGAAAATGACACATGACTCAGGACTTCAGAAAGCCAAGTGTATTCAGTGTTATTGTCAACAATACTATAATAATTTCAGAAAGCTAAAGCAGTTTTTGTGAAAATGAGAAATATTGATTTTGGTCCATCTGTATGTAAAACCATTGGGTCTGGATGATATTTCAAAATAACATTACTTTGAGCTCTAGCAATGAATTCAGAAACTCCACACATTCTTTATGATGACCCCTGGGTTGTTGTTTTTTTAGGTCAAAGCTTAAGGTCACTTTAAGTGGGAGACATAAATTCACTGAATTTGCTTGTGTTCTAAAATAATGAAATGTGTAATTTTAAAAACTAAACTATTCTGAAGTCATGTATGATTTTCAACATTTGAAGTGGAAAATCCTACCATTGTGGAACTGATTATATATATATATAATTATTACCGGGTATTATCATTGAATTCATATATTTGTAGATATGTGTTTTCATTGTGCATATTTTTTTTCTCGTGTATTCACAATATCCAAATAAATCATTTATGTCTCACACTAAATTCTTATTGAAAACATATTAGATTATTTCTAATACAATAAAAATTTGAAATGAAGAAAACGAAAAAGATCATCTCGAGTTCTATGTATACATGTTTTAATTAATACTCTATTTCATTGGATTTGGCTGTGCTGTTTTGATCACTATTTTTGCTATGTATATGAATAACCTGAATTGATGGGAGCCTTTATTCTGTATGTACCTGACTTTTACCTTAACAGGGAGAAAGAGAGGTATGGATCTCGTTAATATGTCTCACACTTCTAATTCTGGCCTGGGTATCGAACCGGTTATAAAACTTGTTAATTATCTGTAGAAGAAAATTAATTTAATCAACTATGTAACATCTTTAATGTTAGTGTTCATTGTTTTCATGTTTAATGTATTTGTAATAACTTTTGTCTAAACTTTTTATAATTCATTTTGTATCCTGCATTCCAAAGATTTTCTCCCAGTTTTACTCATATTATGAAAAACTATGCTTCTGCTTCATTTACTTGAGTATTGACTGTAAATCAAAAATTCTTTATGGAATGAAAATCTTGTAATGCAGGTAATTTGTACAAATGCATTAATAAAACAGAAATATTGGAATAGAAATATTGCTATGAAAAATTTTAAGAATATAGAGAGAAAAATATTGCTCATTATGCTGAAAAGTGGAAACCAGTCCGATACAGAACGTGGGCCGAATGCTATGTCTTGGCTGTTGTTAGAGATCAATTATTGTTGTATTTACAGGCGACCTTATTAGTTTCATTTACAGGCGATCTTATTAGTTTCATTTACAGGCAATCTTATTAGTTTCAATCTATACACGTAGCTTGTTACGCAAAATTCATGACAATTAAGTGGCTTATTGAAAGTGACAGCAAAAGTTTTTGGAAAAGAAAAATTGCTAATGAAAGTGCATGAGCTTGGTTTTGTTATCAAACCAATAACAAGAGCATGGTATCTTTATTTGTTCTTGGTATGATGAAACCTTTATTGGAAAACTTTTATTTTATTCTTTATCAGAGCAGATGAACTTGCACATTACCCTCTTCTTCAACTTCTGTTATAAAGATTATAATCAGAATTATCAAAAAGTCATTTAACATGATTGTGATATAAAATATGTGATTGAAATCATTTTGCTAGCAAATGGAAATGTTTGGCTATCCTATATATTACTGTTTATTTTTATTTGTTTTGTTTAAATTTATTTGATTGTTAAACTGTAATATGCCAACATACTGATTTCTTTTAAATGGTCTGATTGATCTTTAAATTAAATTGGACCTTTTTCAAAATGAGTTAATTTTGGCAAACCTTTTTGGCATGATGTTCAATATGGAGTTCAGAAATTTCAATGCATGGAAGAAAAACGTATTAATAAAGTGGAAAATTATATAATGCATTAAAGTTGTATGTTGTATGTGTGTTACTTAATATGTAACATTAGAGCTAACAGACATTTTTTGGGTGCAGGTATCTATCCATTCTTCATTTATTCAGTGTAAATCATTTTGTGTATGTGAAACAAATATGTAATACATGGTACTGTGTACATATGTCATTTGACTGTAAAGCATGCATCCATGGTATTAACATGCATAGGGGTCAGGTTCATACTGGTGACATTAAGCAAGTGTAAATACTTGGAATTTTAGGGAAAAGGTAGAGGAACTTCGGGTAAATGCATCAGGCCTGCTGGATCCAGAGAAAACATCCAGGCGACTAAGATATTTGGGTGATCCTAGCCCCACACCAAGGCGGAATGTAAGAAGTCCAGAGGTTAAACCCTATCATACAAGATTTGACCTTAGGTAAGACATATTTTTGGGATTATTAGAAATTAAGAAATAACTGTAATCTACCCTAGGACTTGAAGGCTATTAATGCTGGTTTACACTGATCCCAAACTGAGTTTACCAATAGCAGACAGTAAATCACCATTTGATCATTTTTAAAGAAAGAATACGACTTCTGTGTTTGCCGAAGATAATTAGTTATGCATCAAGTATTTTTGGGCTGTCTAAAGTTGCAGAAACAGATTTACTTGAATATTACATTTTCTTGTCCTTCTGGTAATATGTTATGTCAAAAGTCAAATCGAAGTCATGATGCACATGGATGGAGTTGAATGCACATATTGTATAGGGAAACAAAATTTCTGTCCAACTTTATCTTAGGCAATTTAGGTGAAACACAAGTATTTACATTTCTATCTGTTTTCTCTGTGATAATCCTTTGAAGTGCCAATGTGTTAATTTCCCCACAATAACAACTGGATGTAAAATTTCTCAGTTCATTCAGTGGGTTGGGACTATGGATATTAACATGGAATGCCACGTGTATTTCAATTTCGATGAGGCAGTATTTTTGATATGTCCGTTTTATATTTTCATTTTTATTTCAAATATAGATATAAGGAATCACTGTCTAGTTTGTTGGGTATATGAGGTGATTAAATACAATGAAAAACATGATGAGTTATGCAGGTTATCATGTTTTCCATTGTAGTTAGTTAGTTAATCACCTCACATACCTTACAAACTAGACAGTTTTACCTTAAATACATGTACCTATGCAAACTAGACAGTTTTACCTTAAATACATGTACCTATGAAAAGTTATCATTAGTTTCAATTTCATTGTGTTTAAAATGTTTTCACAGCTAAATGCTTAAAATGACTTCTAATCTTCATTAAGATGGAAGGTAAATATTTCTTGTTCTAATGCAACTTTTAGTATTTTACTTTTCAGCTCACCTTAGCTAGAAAATCAAATGAGCTTTTCTGATGGAAGTTTGTCTGTCTGTAGACTTGTCACATTTTCCTCTTCTTCTCAAATCTATTGACAGCCAATTTTAATTAAAATTGGCACAAAGCATCCTTGGGTGTAGGGCAGTTCAAATATCCTTGTATAGTGTAGATTTGTTTTGTACACACCAAGAACCCTGGTGACCGTTTCACTAACCGATCATAGATCGTAAACATGAATGCAGCACATACGACCATTTCACTAAAGGTTATGACTTTTGATTTACGACCTGTATTGATTGTAACTTGTAAGTGCTCCTACATCCACATAAACGAGCAATATGGCTGCCATGCCGGCCTTGTCTGGGAGCATTTTGTGGTAGTATTTATCTCCCGGGCCGGCCTGTCTGGGAGCATTTTGTGGTAGTATTTATCGCCTGGGCCGGCCTGTCTGGGAGCATTTTGTGGTAGTATTTATCGCCTGGACCGGCCTGTCTGGGAGCATTTTGTGGTAGTATTTATCTTACTGAGATATTTTGACAATGTGGAGGAAGGAACAATGACTTGCTGTCTGCATTTACCCAAGAATATTATTATGCAGTTCAAGCCTGAATTTGAAATTAATTAGAGTTATCCTTCTTTGCTACGCTCAATGGGAGGCATTAAAATCCTAGATTTTGCACATGGAAAGTTTTTATAGAGCTTTATGAAGGTCATTAGAAGTTGAATAGACAAAGTATATACACGGAAAGGGAATGGGTCATTATTGGACGCTTGTGGCTCCAACCTCTTGTTATCAATCATAATTTCAAATAAGTGATCTGCATTGTACATCATACAGATTATAAAGCATAAACTGCACCAAGCTGGATTATATCGTATATCATATATCATTAGCTTCATTTCTAATTACAGAGCTCTAGTATATAGGTTTCTTCAAACTTACATTGTCTTGTATCAAATTGATATACAGGTACATGTATCATAATGTAGTGTATAAAATGTTTTGGCCTAAACTTAAAAAACATTTCTTTTCTACCATTCAAAAATCTTTTGATGATAATAAATTACCACTTTCTCAGAGATTGTCAGTTTTATCCATTATATACAAAAAAGGAGATAAAAATTTGCTAGAAAATTACAGACCAATTAGTTTGACTAACACTGACTACAAAATCATCGCATTTACTTTTGCAAGACGATTACAAAAAGTAATTAATAATTTAATATCAAATGACCAGTCTGCATATATTAAAGGTAGATTTATAGGATTAAACGCAAGAATAATAGCTGATATCTTTGAATATTGTGAAAATTGTAATGAGGACGGAATATTATTATTTCTTGATTTTCAAAAAGCTTTTGATTCAGTGGAATGGAATTTTATGTTTAAAGCACTTAAATCCTTTAATTTCGGTATTAATTTCTTAAAGTGGCTGAACATTTTATATACAGAGCCTTTATTCAGAATGAAAAATAATGGGTGGATATCAAAAACCTGTAAAATGTCCCGGGGCATCCGTCAGGGGTGTCCCATTTCTGCTATAATATTTTTGTTTGTTACTGAAATTCTTGCAATTCAGATTAGAAAAAGCAATAGCATCAAAGGTATTAACATGGTTAATAATGACAAAGATAATGAAATTAGAATTGTCCAACATGCAGATGACTGTACACTCCCTTTAAAAGATGAAGTCTCAATGAATAATGCTCTAGATATCATAAATAAATTTAGTTCCGTTTCGGGAATGATTCTTAACACATCCAAATCGGAAAGTATCTTAATGGGAAACCTAAAACATAATTATATGGATAATATTTGTGGAATAAATATAAATTCCTCTTGTGTAAAAACTTTAGGAATCTACATCGGTCATGATAAAACACTTTAATTGAAGATTGCAGCCAAGATAGTTTGCTTTGTCTGCCTTTTCACAATATTATTGAATTATCTTTCAGCCACTAGTGAGAATGAAAAATAAACACCAATTGGTACTTTACATGAATTTATTGAGCAATGACATCATAAAAACACAATACACCAGTGTTGGATGATACTGGCCGCAAAAATTAGTAGGAGTCAAGGGAGACAACTAGGATACCATAAACCAATGGGCAAACTAGTGGCCTCGCTTTGATGCGAGTGCCAAGGAAACCCCATGCCTAACACGCATGGTGGCTAGGCACACAAGCTGCACAGCTTTTACACCCTGTCTCTGGCTTGCTACCTGGTTTAGAACTTTCACACCACCCAGCCTGTAGCCTCTCCTCCTTTTATAGAGGTAGAGGGGGTCTGAGCACTGAAATGCTGCAGACCCCAAGCAGTTTCCAGTTATTCCACACATTTGCTCAATGGCATTTAACTTCCATGTTAACACACAGCCATGAGACATCCCTCATGCTTTGATGCAGATGGGCAGAGACAACAGGTTAAGCTTGTACAGGGATGATGTCTCCCTTGACCCCGCCACAAACATCGATATGATGTTCCCCACCAATTGCTCTAGAGAGTATCTATCTCCTAAATGAATGACAGGTTATAGGAACCAACCACAAGTGACAAGATTCTGCAAACTATTGCGTAGGGAAGATTTTGCCCTTTCCCCCCAAAATAAATTCCAAACCACCCTGTATGTTATTTAAGTAAGCTTGATTTCCACTTTCGGCTAGATGAGTTCCGTCATACCTAAATAAACTGGTTTGATGGACGTTTATATTTCTGTCATGAACAATGCAAGCTCCGTTAACTTGAGAGGTAACAAATTTCTTAATAGCCTTATTAACCTTGCGTCTTTTTAGATCGATCTTAGCGCCACCCTTACCTAGAGGTGCACCATGCCAGTAAAGACGGGGAAGCATTGTTGACCAAATGAGCAAAGTTTTTGGTAGCAATGCATTGTAGCGATACAAGCTACATTGAATTTCATGTGCAAATCTAAGTGCAGTATTGCCAGCTGTTGTTAGATCGTTTGACCCAGCATGAATAACCAATACATCTGGTTGTGGTTGATGTTTGAGTTCTTCTGTTATCAGTTTGTCGAGGTCTTGCCATTTTAGCCCTCTTATCCCCTTCCAAAAGATGTCAACCCCTAGATTGAGGTTCTTTCCGCCCGGTCTCCTCCGTGCCTCTTCACCAGCCCAAAAAGGTATAGACGATCCTACTATCCAAACTGTCTTGAAACCTGGAATACTTTTGGCAAATTAGCCTGTATTCCATTCAACAAACCATTACATTATAATCTTATGTAGTTTTGAAAAGCATTTGACTCCCACCTTCCCAAAGATTTAATTTCTGAATCTGAAACCCCTTGTTTTGCCATATCTGTGGCTCTCCCAATTCTGAAGCTATGTGGCCTAAAATGTCCCTGAATGTCATTAAATTTAAGTGTTTTCTGTAGCATGCAATTAAACTGGTATCTTGTTACATGTTTGTAATCCATATGGATGAAAAATAAGGTGGAGTCACTGTTAGGGCCCAACCGTAAAAACTTGAGTACCCATTGCACTGGACAAGTATCAGAATTGGCATGTTTGGAAATCTGCAACGTAGTTGTATTTCCAATTTGGTCAGTTTTAGACCTTGGAATTAGAATGCTGACATTGTTCTTAGTAAGGGAAATGTGTGCCCTATGGATAGACAAGACTTCACTAACCCTAAGCAAGCCGTGATATGCAATTGAAAAAATTGTGGAAAATAATGCTGCCTCATATGGTGATCTACAGACTGATGGCAATGCTGATACTACACGTTGCAAAATAGATATGGTTAATGGGATTCGTGGATCTACAGGGTTACCTCGCTTTTTGTGCAGACCCTGCAAGGCTTTTTTGACGATGAATGATTGAGTATTATCCTGTATGCCTCTTAATTTGTGAAAATATGATAGGGCACTAATGTATAATGCAGCTGTTCTATAAGCTGTACCTGAAATGGACAAATGAGCAATAAAATTAAGCAAGTGGTCAATGGGAATAGGAAAAACCATTGCAATCCCACAGTTACTCAAGAATTTTTTGAAACTGGTAAAAGCCCCTTGATAAGCTTTGTATGTGTTGACTGAGAGGGAACCCTGGATAAGCCTGTTTGCCTCACTTTTTAAATTTCCCAAATGTTCTTGGGAAGTGGTGCTGGCCATGGATCTGCTGTTGGTGCTAGTCGTCGGAATTTGCCCCACTGTGAACGAGAGAGACAATCCGCGATAGAATTTAGCTTAGATGGTATGTGTCTTGCTTTAATTAAGATGTTATGCTTGAGACATGTTAGAACCAGTTTTCTTACAATTTTCATGACCCTAGGTGACCTTGATGTTGTTTTGTTGATAACATGTACCACTGCCATATTGTCAATGTAAAACAAGATTCTGTAGTTGGCAAATTGATGCTTCCATACTTCAATAGCTACTTGGACTGGGAAGAGCTCTAAAAAAGTCATGTCTCGGGTTAGGCCTTGTGCCAACCAACTACTGGGCCACTGAGCATATGCCCACTTGCCTGCAAAAAATATACCAAAACCCCCCGAGTCTCCCCCTGCACTGTCAGTGTAAAGTTCGAGAGTGTCGTTATTGACCCATATGCTCTTTGTAATGACTGATATACCATTAAAAGATTGAAGGAAGGTGAGCCAGACTTGGAGGTCAGCTTTCATTTCTAATGTTACCCGGGTATGGTGATGTGGTTTGCCAAGGCCGATTGTTGCATCGGTTAGTCGTCGACAGAAAGCCCTACCTGGAGCTATGACTCTACATGCAAAATTCAAAAGCCCCAATATGGACTGAAGTTGCTGAAGTGTTACCTTTCTAAAAGTCATAATGTCAAGAATTTTGTGTTTAATTTCATGAATTTTTTCCCATGGTAATTTCATGATCATTTGCACCGTATCAAATTCGATGCCCAAGAAAGTAAGAACTTGGGTTGGATATACTGTTTTGTCATTTGCAATTGGGACCCCCAGATCACTGCACAGGGAAAGAAAGGTGTCCAAGGTATTTTTGCTTATGGAATGCTCTCTGCCGCAGAAAAAGAAGTCATCCAGATAATGCAGAATAGAGGAATTTTGTGAACGATTCTGTGTCAACCAATGCAGAAAGCATGCAAATCTGTCCCAGATTGCACAACTTCTCTTGCACCCAAATGGAAGCATCTTGTCATAATAGAAGGCATCGTTAAAGCAAAAACCTAATAAATCGAAATCCGTGCTATTAATTGGTAGCAACCTAAAGGCTGATTTGATATCAGACTTGGCAAGATAAGCCCCCCTACCTAATTTGGCAATAATGTCAGCAGCATCATCTATAGTTGAATAGGTTACAGAACTCTGTTCTGGGTCGATAAAATAATTTATTGAAGCATTTTCTGGATATGATAAATGGTGAATAAGGCGGTAGTCGCCATCTTTCTTGGGAACAAGGCCTAATGGAGAAACTTGCAAAGTTGGAAAAGGTGGTTCTATAAAGGGGCCTGCCACTCTCCCCAATGTAACCTCTTTACAAATCTTTTCCTCTGCAACTGAATATTGTCTGCCTAAACTTGTTAGATTTTTTGAAAACCTGGGTGATCTAGGACCAGAATATTGTAGTTTAAAGCCATGTTGAAAACCCTCCCGTAAAAAATGATTATCTGAATAATTTTGTGAGTAGTAAATGACTCTGTCTAATCTTATAGGGGTCTTGCCCAATTTATACAGCTGAGTTGGAAGAACAGTTGTTGGCTGGATGTTTTCCTCCGCATCTCCTACAGGTGTGCTTGAACCTGCATTTTGGGAAGAAATTACACTTTTTACCCTGATTGAAATGATAGCAGTATTGGGTAACAGCAGATGTGCTGCTCTGACTTGAAAATTGCTTATTATTACTGAATTGAGTTTGACTATGGAATGGACTCTGGCCGGTCACATATAGTAGCCAAAATTCCTGACTGATAATGCCCCAGGAGGATTCAGGATTGCTAGCTTTGCGGAGACGGTATTGCTCGTCGTATTTGTACCAGCCTTGGGATCTAGTGGCAGCTAATCTGATATCTCGCATGTATTTTAAAAACTCCTGGGCCCGAGCTCTGTATTTTTCCAACATAACGCTCATGTAAATCATGAAGGCATTAGTCCATTTATCAATTGTCAGGTATGAACTATCATTAGACCTGACAACGCAGAATTTTCCATCCCTGATTTTAATTTCGCCTTGACCCCCCAAACTATAGTCAATCTCTTTTGCTGATTTTAACAGCAAACCTAAATCAACAAATTGCCCATCCCAAATTTTTTGCTTCAGTTTCAAAGGGATGTGTTGACCTACATTATCAAAGTAGCTAAGTTCTGGTACAGGGGTGAAGTCAGCAACATTTAAATCTAAAGAAAAATCAGAGTTACCAATATTGCCAAAGTTGGCAGGCACAAACTCCCCCAAATCTGGTGCAGCCTCACTCCCTGGCACGCTCTCTGAAGATTCCTGGTGCTGGAAGGGGGGTTGGTTATCTCTCACTTCTTTAGTTCCAGGCTTTTGCTGCCTAGTGTTGTGGCGAGACTTTTTTTGTCCTCTGCCCCGGGCTGGAGAAACCATTCCCCCATCTCTTTTTCTCTTTGGAGGCATGGATTGGCCTTGATTGTGAAAAAGTGCTTAACGTGCTGTTGTTCCTTCCACTTGAGTGGGGTGCAAAAAGGAAGAGGAAGTTGCAATACTAGTTAACTCCTCCTGATGCTGACTTTCTTAAAATAAGTTAGCTTGTACCAAGTTAAGTCCTATTGTATAATGCTATTCACTCAATTAAATGAGATTATCTCATATCCATCTCAATAATCTATATTGTTATAAAAATAATATTTTGAATTGTATAAAAGACATGGAAAAACTTTTTGAGGCTTGGAAAACAAGAAACCTCACTCTTTTTGGAAAAACTTGCGTGATCAACACGTTAGCTCTATCTAAGATTTTATATAGAATCTCTGTTCTCTCTTTACCATGCAATGAAGAAATAAAAACAATAAATAGACTTATATTTAAGTTCCTATGGAATAAAACAGATCGTATAAAACGAAATACTTTAATACGTAGCATTAATGAAGGAGGTATTGGTGTGATAGACGTTGAGTCAAAATTAATGTCAATAAAAGCATCTTGGGTTGAAAAATTACTAAATTCAAAGGGAAAATTAAAGTCATATGTAGAATCCTTATGTCTGAAAAATAATATTTACTTTAAATATATTCTAATTACCAATGAAACAGATTTGAAAAATTATGGCTTAATCAAAAACTTTCCAATTTTCTATCAACAAATTTTTATATGTTACAATAAATGTAAACAGAGACAAATGCATTTATCAGCTACAGAATTCTTACAACAACCAATATGGAATAATAAATTATTCACATATAAAGGTAAGACACTATATTTCCCTGATTGGATTAAAAGTAATCTGCTCTATGTCAAAGATATATGTGACTCAAGTGGTCTAAAACCTGCTAAATGGTTTCTTGATAATTTAAAATACAAAAGTAATTGGATTTGCCAATATAAGATTTTATATTCAGTCTTTAGAGAATTTATAAACAAATATGATCTTTCAATTGTTCCATTTATCACAAACTCTTCAATAATCCCTCGCTTTCAGTATGGTAACAAACTATTAAACTTAAGCAAAGGTATTTCAAAAACATTTTACAAAATTTTATGCAATAAAAAATCACGTACACCTATTTATCAGTCATTCTATGAAAGAGAATTTCATATTCAGTGTAAATCATCATGGGTAAAAATATATAGACATAAAATTGCAAATATTTTTGATAAAAAGGTTGCAGAGTTCAACTATAAACTTCTGAACAACTTGCTCAGCAATAATTTATTCTTAAGTAAATGCTGCCAAGATATAAGCAGTAAATGCAACTCATGTCCAAATGAAACAGAAAATTGTAAACATTTAATATTTGATTGTTCAAATGTCAAAGATATTTGGAATTTGATAAGTTCCTCATTAAAATTTGAAATTAGCTGGAAACATATTGTTATTGGCTTCTATCAGGAAACAAATGACAATATCAGTTCTTAATATTTTAATTTCTTTCATTGCTTATCGTATATACAAATTCAAAATGTTATGTAGACTCAAGAGCAAAAATGAAACACAAGAAAGAGTTAAACAACATATAAAATATGAATTGCTAACATATCATAAAGTACTTAAGAAATGTAACACTCATAACTCGAATTATATAGACATTATATTAGGAATTTCGGATAAACTTTAATGAAATTAAATCAATGTTTGAGACATTATCAGTATTGTAACATACTTTTAATTAATATACATATATTTCTTACTATTCATATGTCTGTATTTATTTGTAATCGATATGTTCACGTACAACATGTATTTAATTATGTAAATGTAGTTTTACGTATGATATAAATCCACCTCTACTGGGAGAAAATGGTCTCCCGGCTAAGCTGCCCTAGGGTCATCTCTGGACTCTAGTTTGTGTGTGTGTGGACCCTGAGGCAGCATGAGTGGTATTATGTTTTAAGAAAATCCCTAGCTTTATTATATTTAACATTATGGCATTGTTGTAATTTACTAACTCATTGTTACATTGATCATCATACAATATGAATACTGTATAACCTATATATTTAAATGTCAACTATGACAATATTACTCTGACATGCAATGAAATTTATGTATTCAATGAATGTACATCTAAATTAGTTAATATGTACCCTACGTGGTACTTTAGTAAAAACTTTGTTATATATTGAGGGAGCTTAGTCAGGGCCCCATCCCTGGCAGCTGCCCTATTATATTAGTTAGTTATTTTAAAATTGTTATAGAGTAGGCTCTGGGAAATAAATGAATAATATATATATAAAAAAAAAAAAAAATGTAGTGTAGATTCAAATTTGTTGACACTAAGACCCCCATCGCCATTGCAGATTCACGATTTGGGTTTAGGGTTTTAACTTTTATATGAGATAATACAATTACACAGGTGAGGTATGTGGCCCATGGGTCTCTTCTTGTATTTTATTGAGATCTCAAATCTCATTGACCAATTAGAATACAGATTAACTTTTTACATTATCCATACGCCAAATAAGATGAATTACATGTACAATTGTAAAGGAAAAGTTTTTATTTTGATTTCCAATAGCCCAAGAGGTGGTCAAGGAAATGTCCCAGAGAGCAGTGGTGGCTATACACCACGAGAACGTGGCCGTCCACGGGAAAGACGACAACGAGACACGAGTGGAATCCTGGATATCGGATTTGATGGATTTTTGGAACAGCCTCGGAGAGGGGGAGCATCACAGATTCCCCCTGGACTACAATATCAGCCATCGTAAGTACCGACGAGTTTGAAAGTTTAGATGTTTGAAATTTAGGAAAGGCAAGAAGTCTGGTTATTAATACTAGTTTCTTTCAGAATGCTATTTACTTCAATTTTGGAATATTATGAATATTGTCATTAAAGCTCATAGTATTTGTTTTGATTTTCAGTCTTTTAGATTTTACCAGTTTAGACAGGTACTATATAGATAGTTTATACTGTAACCGGGATTCTGATACCTCACAAAAGATTGTTCCTTTTCTTTCCTTTATAATTATGATACTTTATTTAACTGAAGCTTTCTGAACATTCTCTGAATTTCAGTCTTCTTGATTATACTACCTTAGACAGGTACTTTGTAATATATATGCAGATAGCACTGTTTCAGGAATTAGGCTACCATTACTCGTCGGTGTGAAAATACAGAAAAAAACTAAAAATTACCCGAAAAAATGGGAGTATAAAAGGTGAAATATTCATTTTAAAAAATGAAGGCAATAATTTTATCAGTATTTTTTCACCTCCTTAGATTTGCAGACCCCAGCATTGAACCCACCAGGTTTGAAGCTATGTGTTTTTGTTTGAGTAACCCAATATCACAAATCGCATGACTGCAATCCTCACTCAATAGAGGCTGCATGGACTGTCAGGTCCCATGTACGACATAACATAACTTTAGCATGCAGTGTTGTTTAACAAAGCGTATTTTGACACAACGAGTCCCTTGTACATATGCATTTCAAACCACATAGGTCTAGTGCAGCAGTTGTTGAGTGCTAGTACATCAGTCATATTATCTAATTAAATATATCTATATGACACATGTATCTTTCTGAGAGACAAATATTCAATATTAACGATACTTTATGTATATTAAAAATGATAATAGACTTCTATGTCAAGTTGGACTTCGGTATTTTTCAGGAACTATGAAAAAATATGGGATTAAGTGCTTGGCTTAAAGTAGTATACTGTGGTCGTGGCTTGAGTTTCTGACTGTTATTGACAAAGGCTAAGCGTGCTTTGGAAATTCTAACATCTGTGATAATCTGACTTAGTCTTGGTTTAGTCTGGTGATGAAAAACTTGATGCAAGATAAAGAAAATCAAAATTAAAAACTTATACTGTTATACACAAACAAATTCAACAACTTTGTTCTATGTCTGTCCATCTTTTCTAATATTGTTCCATTATAGTCTGAAATTACACTTACACTATGACTAAAACGCTGATCTATAGTGTTCAGATATATATTATAACTGCATCCTAAGTAAGAGAGTGGCATGATGGGACTGATTTTGATGTGATCTGTGAAATCGTATGATTCAATAAAAGATTCCACAATAATACTGACTGCTGTTGTCCATTGTTGTCAATCTATTAACAGCTAGTTTGTACTTTCTACCATATATACTTGCGTATGAGTCGACCTGCGTTTAAGTTGCTTATCATTTCTCTGAGAAATTTTGAAAAATTTGACATTGTTGCCCCTTTAATTTTTATTTTTTTTTTTAATTTTTTTTTTTTTTTTTTAAATATATATACAATAATCATTCTTTGGTCAGCGTTTGATTAATGACTTGTGCCCATGTTGATGCCACCATCGGGGGGCATATAGTATTTTGCATGTGTATTGTTACAAGCTGACCTTTCCTTTGGTACTAAAATTTTTTACCTTGTGACTTTTACCTTTTGGCCATAAATGATAGGGTTTTCATATTTCACATGTGTATTCTTTGTGCAAAACCTTTTTTTTACCAAAATGTTTTACCCCATGACCTAGAGTTTGGCCATATAGGGGGCATCAGTGTTTCACAAACACATCTTGTTTAATGAATGTTACAAGTAATTAAATTTCAAAAAACAAACATATCCACACTGCAAATTTTGATATGTAGGACACGCACTTACCTAGTGCGGTGTTTCCATGCATTAATTTAGAAAATATAGATATAAAGTATAAAATCTGGCTCATTCTTCATAAAATATTTCCATCAGAATGCTGTATATTGACTTTATAGATATATAAAATGAGGAATTAAATACATTTTCATTAATAACATCACAGTTGTAAGTATGCGGTATTATTATTTTGCTATTTAAACTACCAGTATCACGTTTGTTGATTTTTCACTGATTAAAGTGACATTGACGCATTGAAAATACCATAAAATGATGCAAGTTGTGCGGCAAGAGCAAATTTTTTGCGGTAGTATGGACATAGATTACAGAGTCAAAATTTAACTCCCCAAAAACCCGACTTGTATGTAAGTATATACGGTATTCCCTTCTTAAGTATTTGCCCCAATAAAAGCACCTACTCCTTATATTGTTTTGTGTAAAGGTAAATGAATCAGACGGGAAGGTTCAAAGGTGCTAATTGAAGGGAGAATCTAATAATTACTACAAAAAGATTAATGGATGTATCGTTACAGTATTAAACTGAATATATTTTTTAAAGTTTTTCCCATTTTATTATATAAAGAAAATAAAAAATAACTGGTTTGAGAGATACATCTAGAAGTTTTAATTTGAAATTATTCTGTGGAGAATAATATGCTTCTCAATATTTTTTGATTTGGTTTACTATAGGACATACGTGACCGGGGGCGGGACTGGAGGCGTGAATCAGCCCTACAGCTCCATAGATGAAGCATACCATTATTACGGCATGAAAAACCCACTGGAACCAGAAAACAACAGTAAGAAGCTCAAAACACCAAATTAATTATTGTCTTAAAGGACACATCGCATGTTTTTAAACTTTTTAATTTTTTCAGCAAAATTAATTCATTTCATGCCTAAAACTACTTTACATATGTTTTAAATGAAACAGTTTGCGTAGTTTTCGAGTTTGAAAGCGATGAAATTCAAATCTTGCAATATGCATATTTTCTTCGATATTTTACGCGCCATTATCTGTGACGTCATATGCGACCTCGAGCGAGAAGATTTGAAAACAGTTGATAGCCATTTCATAAAGAGATTAGATTTAATTGACAAACAAACAATTATCACATTAACAGCTTGTAAATAACACTGCATTAGGGTGTTTTGTGCCGTTTAAGGGTGTACTTGCTGTCAGTAGAGAGGATTTGGACTGTGTTTTTATCAATTTTCGAAGGAAGGTATGAGGGACAAAACGTGAATATTTTTCGTCGGCACAACGACTTTGCCATAAAAACCCCCAGTAAAATTTGTCCCTGTACTTTTTCTAACAAGCACTTGGACAAATACGTAGATAAACTGCGAGAAAGTGGTTCTATCGAAGCTACGCACTGTTACATATAGGCCTACGGCATATGCTTTCCGTTCTGCTCTCGAATTCAATACAACACTCGCACCAACTGACCTTCACCTTGTAACAACATAGGCAGAACTTTGCTAGCAGTGTCTACCAACTGGTAGTTTTAAAAAAGAAATTTAAAGATAAAAGATAATTGAACTTTCAATTATAAATTATAAAATATAATATTTCCCGACTTTGAATTGAATTATAATGCTTTCATTTTTTTAAGGAACGCGTACGTGTTTACAACAACAGCACGCCGCGCTCCCACTTCCTATGTAACAACGTGTTGATAACAAAAAATAATGATTAGGCCTAATAAAATTGCTTTAATAAAATAATTTAAAAGCATTGTGATTTTCACATTAAGTTTGATCATTATTATTATTTTTTCTTTTTCGAAATGCACCCGTGACAGTAGGCCTAGTTGTCAATGATACATAATCGTATCATAATTTAGGCCTATCTAACTTCTCCAAAAATAAATTTAATAATAATTGCACTGTTTATTTTAGAAAAGCAACAACGCTAATTACAGTTGTTTACAGAAATGGCATTACCAAATTGTGTTTAGACAGGGATCCGATGTAAACATTATTTACTCGCAAATTTATGCAGATTTCATACTCGCTTTTCTCGCTACATTTGGGTCGCTATTTGTATGCACTGGTGGCTAAAAGATATAAGACTCTGGAAATTTGTCAACATCGAAATAAATGTTATCCATGGTAAATAAATTAGGCCCCTAAAACCCGAGTTTTTAAAAATATCTAACACTACTTTTACAACAAGTTGATCGACGAAGGTCGCATATGACGTCACTGTACCACGTGACTACCTATCTAATTAACTAGGCTTTTTGAAATCGGGGCTTAGATTTAAGTCCGTATTGTGGCTAATTATCGCAATACTTCAGCGAACGAACTATTACAATTAATTTCTATTAGCATAAGGAAGACAAAATGCATATAATTCTGTATACTTTGAAAACACGAGATGTGTCCTTTAATCAATTATAGCCTTACATTCAATGAGTCTAACATATAATGACCGAAGGAATATGTGTTGTCATTCAATGAACCAACTATAAAATTTTGGAAAGGGTGTTGTAAAATTTCATGTAGTGGCATGTTCGTTCCCTCTTCTATGTTATTTAGACCACTGAGTTGGAAAACTTGTTTATTCATACTTCCTGCAGTAAAAACTGTCTCACATTGAGGAATCACTTAGATGGCATATCATGCTTTGTTTTTGTCAGGGAAGAGAAACCCCTACGGTAATTCACTCACAGAAGTAGTGTAGAACATAGTGTACATGTTTTGTGAAGTTGTGTCACTGGAAGTTTTGTTGATTGATTGATTAATTTTCCTCATTGATACCATGATTTTTTTAAAAATTTTTCTTTGAATTTGTTTAGTTAAAGTTCCATTTTGTAATGATATGCTGTAAAAACACTAAATGGATCAATTTAATGTTGATTTTGTGGTATCAACATACCAACAAATGCAACTCACCCAAAGCCTCAGAAATTGAAATGTCATTACATTCCAACCATAAATTCCTTATGGACAATACAGAAATAGATAATGCAACTACTGCCTATAGTCCTCTGTGTGTGTTTTTTTTAAAATAAATAAACAATTCCATGTTCTTTCGACCCCATCCTGAAAGAAATGGTTGTACAGTATGTGTAAGGAGAAGTTATATCACGTCCCATGATCAGTGGCTGGTTATCTGTATTGATGTATAGAATTAGTAATTTCATTTAAACTGCATGCTGCCCAGTGCATTGTCTTACTTAATCCATACGGTGCTTTTGTTTAATTTGACATGAAATGTGTATTAACCTTTCGTTGTACCTGTGTGTCACTCTAAATATGCATGCCGTTTACATTTCTCCCATTGCTACTATATGTTTTTGTACCCTTAGCTGTGAATTTTCCCCATACATAATTATGTTTAATAGTTTGAAATGAAAAGGCTTAAATAGGCTTGATCTAAATTATCATTTACATTATAAAATGTTGTTTAAATTTGTGAAAGGCATTTTTTTTTTTTTTTTTTTTTTTTGAGGAGGACTTTTGGTACTTTGAACTTTTCTGTTCTTTCTCTTTGAAATCCTGATTTATTGTTTTTAACTTTTGATCTTTGAACCTTCCCATTCCTGTTGCTTTATTAAACTTCCCCTCCTTTTTTCTTCTGACATTCCCATTTTGCATTTGTGTATTCACTAGTTCACATAGTTGATTTTCAAAGGATTGATATTTATTTACTTCTCTTTCTGAATTCTGTATATATACAATTTTCCTGAAATGTTGAGCAATGGGAGAGAACAATTTTTTACAAAACAATTGTGCTTTCTACTAGTTTTCTCAAATTCTTGTTTGTGAATTTTTAACTATTTTTAAAAGTCATTTTATCAGCGAGTTTAGTGTCTTTTGAAAATTGATAGAATTAACAAACAAAAAATGAGAAATACTTATTCTAACTTGCATGGGTTTTTGGACTTGCATGTGACTAACTATGTATCTATACCCACAATGCACCTGTCCTATTTCTGTAACTTCATGTTAAATCCAACTGCATGTTGACCATTTTCAAGTTTTTATGCTGTTTTTAAATTTTCTGTCAATACCATCTCTAAACATAGTTTTTTGCTTCCAAATCGAACTATAGTTTAAACATAAGAAGTTGTAAATATTGACATTATTTTCCTTTAATTATTTTGCCTGGGACTATGATGTCACTTTGTCTTTAATTAAGGAATAACTATCTAGTTTTTTGGTTTTATGGTGTTATCAGTTGGTTCCTTCCTAGATAATTTGCATAAAGGCATTAATTAAAAAATTCCCATGGGAGGTAACTGACTGTTAAAACCAATAAACTAGACAGTTTCTTATTATACAGTAAAATATCTGTATCTCGAATATGGTTTATCTCGAATACCCCGCTTGAGTCGAAGTCGACCGCTGGTCCCGGCCGTGTTCCTTATATAAATGATTTAAAAAACTCCAGATATTTCAAACACGGTAATCTCGAATACCCCGCTTATGTCAAAGTATTTTCAAGGTCCAATGCCCTAAATTCACCTGGTTTATCTCGAAGGGCAGTCAATTTTCCGCTCTGCTTACCATACCTGGCGTCGTTAAGTCACACATTCACGCCTGCGGCTACACAAATCGACTGCTAATCCACGCTCGCCTTTTCCGAGTAGACCCTGGTCGCAATAATTGGTTCAACAGCTTGGGTAATTAGTGCAGCCTAACACGCCTGATTCCAGGGACGTTGTTTTGAATGATGCACGCTCTATCATTAACATGTGGTTTAGATAAACGCACAAAATTGTCGAAGTGCGCTTGAAAAAAAGTAATGCCCATAATAACGAGAACACATTTAATAATACACGCTTCATCACCAAAACTAGAACAGAGAAAACACGAAAATCTTCAAAGTGAACTGAAATCAAACAATTTGGATCACAGTAGCATATAAATAGAGACCCATGAAATTTTCAGCATT
The DNA here is from genome assembly GCF_947568905.1 of Ostrea edulis. Lineage (NCBI taxonomy): Eukaryota > Metazoa > Mollusca > Bivalvia > Ostreida > Ostreidae > Ostrea > Ostrea edulis. Next base: position 54,979,623 of record NC_079167.1, read on the forward strand.
TGACAACATGTCTCAAGACCTCCATTACGCTGCTCTTCGGGGACTAAGATCTAGATGCTGTCAGAAAAGTTCATTGAATAAAACATTGTAGAACATTTCAAACTTCTGAATTTTTCGTATATTTGTAGTATTGTATAAAATAGCATGCATATTAGTTGTACTTAATAGGATATTGTATTTAATAAACATTTAAAAGTTCTTTTTAAAAATCTGTCTTTTTTGTTTCTTACGTGATAAGTTCTTTCACTACAACGTAATAGCTACATCCCAGTCGAGCCTGGATATTAGTCAAGTAAGCGTACACATTTGCACGATCATCTTAATTTTGAAACACATTGTGAATTCAATGGGATGTTTATAGATATAAAAAAAAACCGAAATGTTTGTCTTTGAAATTCCACAATATTAATTTATCTTAAACTATAAGAAATGGAAACGGGGTTGTTTATGATGCAAATCCCATACTATGCATCCAATATCCTCCTTCAAAAAAAAAATATTCAAGATCGATTTTGGATATCTCGAACCCCCAGATATCTCCGAAGTTTTTTCGAAGTCCCTCGGACTTCGAGATTGAGATATTTTACTGTATTTTCATTATTTCTTTATCTTAGATCTAATCAAAGTAAACGTAAACTTTTTTTATAAAAAAAAAAAAGAAAAAGAAAAGTCGATAAATATAAACTTTTGGGTGGGGTTGTTTTCCTGTCGCGAAAGAAATGTGTGGTGATAATTCGGCTAATGCTTTGATGAGAAAATTAAGACAGTGCCTTGTATGTAATGTTATCTCAGACACAGACATTGGAAAATGTAAATATTTAAGAAATGAATTTCGTTTTTGAAAGTACATGAGGATATGAATAGTGATGCTTCTTGTGATGCTGAGTGATTCTTCTGTGAAGTGTTGCAGTTCATACCCTTATGTATTTTCAAACCTGAAATTTATTTTTTATATTTACATTCTACTTTCATTTCTGTTGGTATTCTCGTCCATTAGAATAGAGGAACATGTACTACATTTACCGAGATTCATAGACGCATTGTTCACAACTGCAACACATTCATAAGCAAATGACTATCATTACAACTAGTAAAGATATCAAAGGCTAAAACATTGGAAATGTAAATTAATATTTACATTTCTAATTTATTTTTGCCTTTGATGTCTTTGCGAATTGTAATGATAGTCAATCCTCAAGAATGTGATGGATTTGTGAACAATGCATGTATGAATCTTGATGAATATAGTTCATTTATTTTTACGGCTAGGATTCCAACAGAAAAGCAAAGCAGAATGTAAAATAAGAAATGAATTTCATTTTTATACGCCCGTCGAAGACGGGACGTATTATGGTATGGCGTCGTCCGTCTGTCTGTCCGGACCTTGTGGGCAGGATACAGACTGAACCATAAGCCCTAGGACTTTACAACTTGGTACATTTGATCATCATGATGAGAGGAAGATGCCTATTGTTTTTCAAGGTCAAAGGTCAAGGTCGTAGTATCACTTATTAGGAAAACCTTGTGGGCAGGATACAAACCGAACCGTAAGCTCCAGGATATTATAACTTGGTGTATTTGAACACCATGATGAGAGGAAGGTGCCTATTGTTTTTCAAGGTCAAAGGTCAAAGTATCACTTTTTAGGAAAACCTTGTGGGCAGGATACAAACCGAACCGTAAGCTCCAGGATATTATAACTTGGTATATTTGATCATCATGATGAGAGGAAGGTGCCTATTGTTTTTCAAGGTCAAAGGTCAAGGTCGTAGTATCACTTATTAGGAAAACTTTGTGGGCAGGATACAAACTGAACCATATGCTCCAGGATATTATAACTTGGTATATTTGATCACCATGATGAGAGGAAGATGCCTATTGTTTTTCAAGGTCAAAGGTCAAGGTCGTAGTATCACTTTTTAGGAAAACCTTGTGGGCAGGATACAAACCGAACTGTAAGCTCCAGGATATTATAACTTGGTATATTTGATCACCATGATAATGAATTAGCTCACAGAGGCCAGTGCTGACTTCACCAAAATATGAATCCCACTAAAATATGTATTCTTGAGCAAAATCTACGGGCGTATTATGCCACGTTGGCGTTGCTCTTGTTGATATGGACCTTGACAAATGAGACAGTCATTAGATTTGTTACAGACAATCTAGGAAGCTCAAGGTCATAAATGACGAGGCTCATCATCAACCCAATATATTTCTGTAGACTCTCTGAATATGTAAATTTTAAATTCACGTCAACAACAGATTTTTGCAATGTGTGAAATATGTTTAGAGTTTTAATTTCAAAGTTCGTGATATTGACTAGCACTTTTATATGCTTTGTATGAGTGCCACCTCTCATTGGTGACCAGGTACACATTTATACATGTACATATATTTCTGTTGTAGGTGCTCCACCACTGGACTTAGGAGGAGGATATGACCGGCCTTACCAGGGCAGGGGTACCCCAAGAGTCACATTCGATGAATCGTAAATATAGATTTATTTTTCTTAAATTCATTTTTATATAGCAAGTAAAGGACTTAGTTCTTTAAGATAATGCCATTTTAACAAAAGGTAGGTCTATTCTTGAATTTCTTCATGTCCACAATTTGTCGCTTTAGTTCTCACAAAAACTCAATTCTCAAAGATGACAAAAGGCAAAAATTTGAGAAAAAGGATGAGAAAATACAAACAGTTGACAAAAAAGATGAGACTGTTCAAACGTAAGAGTGTGGCAGCTCTAATAACAAGTGCTTGATGAGTAAAACTATAATTCTTAACAAGGGATTTGACTTACTGTATATAAAATGTTGTTGTATATTTTTTAATAACATTATTTAAAAATCTTTGCATGGTTTAACAATTTTAGCTCATCTGCATCTCAAATTTCTGATCAAAGTTTGTGTATGTCATTTTCAGAGATAATTATGTTAACTCTCCGAAGATCCAATGTGTTAGTTTCCCCATACACAGTGCTCCCTCGATGTAATTGTTGGAAAATCTTATTTATTCAAATTCTAACAATGAACAGCTTAAGTTCATTAGATTCTGATCTTGGTAAGAGCAAGTTGACTCAACTTAGTGAGCGGTGTTGCCAAAGTTATGGGCTTTCTTCTTTTAATAAACTAAACATTAATTGGAAATCCACCTAACGAGTGATCATAAATTATAATGTGGAATCATTGGATTTCTTGGGGACTCAAATTTCTCAACATTCCCACGATTTTCAAATCACAACAAAATGCACAAAATATTTAATGTTTCAATGTACAGAAACCATAACCACAATATTACATCCAATCAAAACTGTAAAATATCAACAACCCACAATATTACATCCAATCAAAACTGTAAAATATCAACAACCCACAATATTAAATCCAATCAAAACTGTAAAATCTCAACAATCCACAACATTACATCCAATCAAAACTGTAAAATCTCAACAACCCATGAAAATTGAGCCCCACGAATTTAAATGATCCCATGGTAAAGTTTACAGGAGATATTCTTTCAACTGAAAATAATCTTTTGTTACATTTCCTGTTAACCTTTGATGGGATTTTTAGCCTGGTTTGATTTAAGGAGGTATAACACATGACAAAGTTTCTGATTGGAAGTATACCAAAGATGCAAAAGAAAATTTTCTTTGTCCTTTTAAGATTCTTGACCTGTCTGGGTAGCTCAGTGGATGAAAGCATTAGGCTTGCAATCTGTAGATTGTGCATTTTAGCAAAACTTGCTCATAGTTTTCATTTGTGACAATTTTGATTGTTGTGTTATACCTCCTTAAAACATGAACTGGAATTGATCTTTATTTGGTTTGTGTATTGATGTTGTAAGGAGATATTTATGTATTTTTCTTTACTACTGTTTGATTTGGTTGAGTGTGTTGTTGAATGTCCCTGATTATTTCTGTTGTTGAATGTCCCTGATTATTCTGTTGTTGAATGTCCCTGATTATTCTGTTGTTGAGTGCCCCTGATTATTCTGTTGTTGAGTGCCCCTGATTATTCTGTTGTTGAGTGCCCCTGATTATCATTCTATTGCTTAGTGTTACTGGATTTCAGGATTGAGATAACTGTACCTCCACCACCAACTACGTATGTAAAACTTTGTGAAGTTATTTGTTTTAGTGAATGTTGGTGATTTTGCTAGATTAATTAAGGCTTATATTCGTCTTGGTGGATTGACTTTTTAAAATAGTTATTTTGTGCTAATAGTATACATGTATTTATGTGAATTGATGCTTTTAGGTGATTTATGTGTGATTTTGCTAATTTTGTGTTTTGAATTATAGATTTATGTTTGTGATTTGATATTTCTTAGTAATTTATTAGTGATTTTGCTATGTGTATAGTGCTAATTGTGTAGTTATGTTTGTCTTTTGTTCAGTTGTTTGTGCTTTCTGTTTTTTGGTCATTTCTGTTTTGACTTTGGAAAATTATACATGTGGTTAATTCTATGTATGTTTGCATTTGGCTATGTCAGTATTACATGTACCTGCATTTGAATGTATTGAATCAGAATGTATAATTGATATGAAGTGTATTTACATTAAAAGGGGGCCCTAGTCAAGTACAGTGTCTTACATCATATGTATGCATTTGTGTGTTAAGAAAATTTGAAAATTAATCCTAAAGAGCTAACTTGATAGAGATTCCACGACACAATGAAGAACATTTACAGAATAATGATTTTACTTTCAGAGCTAGAGCGCGCGATAGAAGTAAAGAGAGAATTTCTCCTTATCAGTTTCCCAGTGACGAAGATTTCCGCAGTCGCTCACAGAATGATAAACGCTCATATCAGGAAGAACTGGATAGACAGGTATGTAGTCTGATGACAGAGTCATAAGGTCAAACAGGGTCAGAGGGCCATATCTACATGTAGGTAGAAATTGTAATCACTGAGTGTTAAAATTGCAAACAATGTATTTATTCCAGTTTTTGATTGCTTACTTTTCTTACATTTTCGTGTCATTGCATATTACAATCTAAATTTACAACATTTTGGTGACGTCCAATTTAGATTGAAGAGAAACGTCGAAAGAAACAACTAGAGAAAGAAGAACAGCTAAGGTATGACCCAGGAATTCAGGATGATATCAATCTCTTTTCATCAGAAAAAAGAATATTAATCTGTTTTAGTAACATGGCAATTTCTTGTAGGTATGAGAGGAAATTAGATGATGAAATTAGAAACTACAATCCATTTGGGAAAGGTGGAGGTGGTGCCCCATTACGAGATACTAAGGGAAATGTAGTTGGTAAGATTTTGCCTGTTCTAGATCATACATCATTAGAAATTTTTTAAAATTGAGGGAAGGAGCAGATGTGAATATTGAATTTTTTCCAGCTGATTTACGAGGGATGCATAATACCAATCAAGATCCAGACACAGCTCGTTCTCAAGTGACTCGTGAGTCTCCAAGATTTCAAGCACCAACATCCCCCAGGGATGACCTGATAGGTCAGCCACCTCCACAGATTGATGCTGCAGGGGATGTAACCCATGCAAGAGGGGGACATGGAATCTTTGGTCAGCCCAAGGTAGAAGCAATACAAATTAACACTTTATCAAAAATGATAAATATATAATTTCTTTTCCTCTTCAAGAAATAATTATGATTTTTATCTCCTTCTAGACTGAACAAGAAAAGACTACCTCAGACAAGTACAAGGATGATCTTAGAAGACAGGTACAAATTTTTTGTCCATAAGGTGTTTTGAATTCAGCCACTGTTGCAATAGTTCCAGTTTGTCATAAAATATGTGCCCATTGTAATACTCAGGTGACATATTTTCATTTTATTTTTTTTGACAACTTTGGATCACTTTCAACTTCCTTTGAAATTTAGTATTTGGGATTTCTCAGAATAGAGGAACTGAAAATATTGTAATGGACTTCCTCACCCCTACTACCTCCATTCCTAGTTCAAGAAGTGGTTCAATTTTCGAAGTTTCTCCCTTTTCTCCAGAACATTTTCAAAACAAATCATAACTAATGATAAGAATCTTCTGCACTAATTGCAAAGTGCATTAGAAAGGGGACCATACACCATATCATATACATTGTCACCCCAGGGATGATGGGTTTGGGTCATTGAGTGTCAAAAATAAATTTTTAGACAGATGATCATGTAACCTATCATTGGAATGATCTAGAATTGGATTTTGTAAAAATGGTTTTCTCTGTACTAGCAACAAGATTTTCAGGAAACGCTTGTAGTTTTTTAGTGTGTGGTTCTCAGGTGAAAGTTTTGGCCTCTTGTAATTTGAAGAATGTGTAACATTTTGATATCAGATTGAAGAAAAAAAGAGGAGAGAACAAATAGAAAAGGAGAAAGAGAGAATGGAGGAAGAAAAAGAGAACCGAAGACTAGAAGAACAGAGACTGCGAATACAATCGGAATTTGAGGAGGAGCAACGGAAGAAGAGGGAAAAAGAGGATGAGGTAGGACAAGGACATATACAAATATTTGCATATCCATTGTCTTCTCCCACTATAAACATTGTCCACGCCTCTTGCTTCGGCTGTAACCGCAATTATTACTCAGAACTTGCTCTGAGAGAACACTTCAAACATGTGTACATTTTAAAGACTATATATAGTTAATATTGCTAAAATGATTATAATTTAGTGATCATTAAAAATATTCAAAACTTAAAATAATTGAATGTGATTACTTTATTTTCATAATTTTTTTAAAAATCAATTACAAGCATCGTGCATAATTAAAAAAATCCATATAAAACACAGGTGTTTAAATTCTATAATTATCTGTACAAGCCTCAATGTACAAGGAAAAAGAACTCTTCATATACCAGAAGCTTAAATGCGCATTTCACAGAGAATTTTCCTCAAATCCAAATCCGTTCATATTGACCATGAACAGCTTGAAAATGCTGTTCAATTCTTATATTTATATTCATTTACTAAATCACCGTTTGTTTATATTGCTTCTATAAGTCGTGAAATATTTTGTTGCATAAAACGAACTCCTAAGATCCACCTATGTCACAGTCGTATTGTGACGTATGTCAAAACATAGACATGACGTCACACTTCGTTTACCCTGCCTTTTATCAACATTGCATGGTGCACTGTATTTTGGAGCTAGGAGACCACAAGATTGGGATGATAATCCACGTAAGTTCACAATCTTAATCCGAGGTGCGACTTAGTGAGATCTTTGTAACACATATTGTACATATTTTTTCAAATCATTATGCTCTCTCAGTCGCGTGCTTTAAACTAGCCTAGTTCATAATCCGTTCATAGTCGATATGAACGGATTGTGTTGCATGCTGAAATTGGTTAGTTCATAGAGGAAAATGCAATTTGTAATATTATATGAGTTAAGAAATAAGAAATTACTCAGTCTGAAAACGTTTATTTTTTATGCCTTATCCCAATGTCAAGGTCGAAGGCAGGGGAACTGCAAGGGGTAAAATGCAAATATAAGTAATAAACAACGATTATTCAGTGAACATGGCGTTATGAATAGCAATGTCTCTGCTGGCATATATTCATAACGCCATGTTCACTGCATAACGTTGTTTATTTCTTAAAAATGTATCAAGGTCATTGCAGATCATTCATAGATTTGATCAGTAGGAAATTCAATGGCATAGACAAACAACATGAATATGAATTAATTATACAGATTTTGGTTTTAACATATTTTTGCAGGCTCGAAAAAGAAATGAAGAGATGCAACAGCAAGCAGAAGCCAGAAAGAAGGAAGCCAAGCGAAAGAAACAGGAGGAGGATGATCAACGCATGCAGGAAAAACGGGAACAGGAAAATCGAGAAAGGCAGGAAAGACAGGTATACACAATGTAATACACCAAAGAAATAGTACATAAATAGATACATTGCATCGATAAATTCAAATTGTAATACATCAGAGGAACAGTACAAAGATAAATACAAATTGTAATACATCAGAGGAACAGTACAAAGATAAATACAAATTGTAATACTTCAGAGGAACAGTACAAAGATAAATACAAATTGTAATACTTCAGAGGAACAGTACAAAGATAAATACAAATTGTAATACATCATAAGAACAATACATAGATAAATTCAAATTGTAATACATCATAGGAACTATACATAGATAAATTCAAATAGTAATACATCATAGGAACTATACATAAATACATACTCTATGTAATGCACCATAGAAACAACTCATAGATACACTGTGTAATACACCATAGAAACAACTCATAGATACACTGTGTAATGCACCATAGAAACAACACATAGATACACTGTGTAATACACCATAGAAACAACACATAGATACACTGTGTAATACACCATAGAAACAACACATAGATACACTGTGTAATACACCATAGAAACAACACATAGATACACTGTGTAATACACCATTTATGCTGGGGGTTAAGTACACATTTCTCCATGTCCAACATTATGTGTGGGAGAAAATACGTGATAACTGAATATGATATATATTATATCAAATATTTATATAAACTATATGCGTGGGGGAAATTTATACATTTATTTTATTACCTGACCGTGTAAATTCTTCCCCCCCCCCCAGTGTAAATAACCACGTTTACAGTACATTATGTAATGCATAATAGAAACAATGCATTACTACATTCCTAATATACTTGACCACAGAAACAGCACAAAACTACATACATGTACATATAGATACACAATATTATGATACATCATACATAAAAACAACACAGATCCACAATGTGAATGAAATTGATTGTTTATTGGAATTACTGATTAGTGAGATATATTTAATCAGATGTTAATTTTGCATCAATGTTAGCATATTTGCCACTTGATTTTGTATATCATTTCATTATTAAATTTAATCATTTGATTGTTAGTTAGTACATTAGAAGCATGAAATGAGTTGTGTAGACATAGAGTTTAAAGACCAGTATAGTACTTATATACTAGTAGGTCCTCCCAAGTGTTACATCATATCAGATGATGGGGTGTGCACTATGTGTAGAAATCATCATTTTATTGATAACTATGTAGATGTAGATGAGTTTGTTTGACTTTTCAGGAACAGAGGGGATCATCTCCCCCTGTCCCAGCCCTGAGGACCGGCGATCAGAAACCTGATTACTCGGTAATATTTACATTTACCTTTAATCCTTTGATAAAATGCATTACAAAATCTTAATGATATCTGCTTGTAACTATAAAGACCGAATCACTAAAGTCTGTTTGGCGTACAAACACTCAAAAGCATGGTGTCTGCATCTCAGCCCCACTTGTGCAGAATGAAAAGAAAAGCTTTGTTTCCCATTCCCATATCAGAAAATGTAAATTGCACATCATTCAATGCCTAGAGAAATTGATATTGCTTCTAATGTGGTTAATATTACCAACCAATCACAATGAGTTAATCCAAATCTGTGATTTTTCAACAAATCTATGTTCCGTAATTGTATTTTCAATTCTTGATGTGACAACATGGCTGAATGGCTCTGGTTCACTACCTTATAATGGTTATAACTACACTGTTTACAGTTAGATAAATGTGAACTGTTTAAAGTTCAGATTGTACAACTTTTGTTGATAATTTGATGTTAATGATATTCAATTGAAAATCAATTTAAGAATTGGATTATCAATTTTTTTTCAGCATTGTGCACTCTTTTCTTTTACGATATATATGCTATTCCATGGCTGTTTCAAGACGCATGTAGTTTAGCACACATATACAACAAAATAATTTTTGTGATGGTGACAATTATTAAATTTCATGAAATAAAATATGCTTATGTAGGAAGCAATTTCAAACTCGAGCAGCTCTCGTCAGAATCACTTCCGATCAGAATCCGTCAGACTAGGAATGGGCACACCAGATAGTCTGGGCCTGAAAAAGCCCTATGGAATCTCGGTAAATTGGAGAGTGGAAGGTCAAAGGGCACTTCATGTTAACAATGTTGTCTTGGGATTTATTGGATTTGCTACAAAACACACCAATATTCAGTTTTATACCAAGTTTGTTTAATGGTGTCAAAAAATGAATGAGACAGTTGACAAAGGGTTGCAAGTTGCACTGCTTAAAGGATAAGGTGCATTTCATTTGGATTATTGCAATATGGCATATTTAGATGATATTGTAATTTGACAGGATGATAAAAAGAGCGATAAACAGAGTCCACCACCACCTCAAACACCACAGCCAGGGGTAAATCAGTGTTGACTGGCCAGAATTTGTGCTATTCATTAATGCTTGCATGAATTTATGTTTCTTCTTTTATCCATAATCAACAAAAAAAATTGTAACTCTGAAATATTTTTTTTTAAAAATGATTAAAAATCATTTTAAATAATGTAGTCAGTAATTATATTTTGAGTTTTGGGATAGAATTCCTAATACCGTAATGTTAATAACTTAACTATTCTAACTAGCCTTACATATACTTTTAAAGGTTTGATTTGTAGAAACTGCTAGAAGTTTTGTGTCTAGAGGGTGCTTATCTTACAGGATTTCTTGGTGTATTAATGATGTTCCCAACTTTGCCTCTGTGTTATCAGAGTTGGATGGAATGTAATTGTGTGACTGGGAGAGGGTGTGTGAATTAAAAGCCACACTAAAGCCAAACATAACATGTAGAACATTAAGATCGTTATAATCTATGATTCCTTTTTTTTTTGACCAATGTATTTGTCTCCCTTCATTTATATTGTAGTACTACAGTTCAACTTGTCCAATCTAATACCTGTATACTACTTTGTACTTTGAATTCTGACCCTATTTTCATTATTTTTTGTACACTGTGCAACCTGATGTCCTATGTAATCCGACACAAAATTTATCTCTCTCAGCATGTCAGGTTAGACAAGTTTGGCTGTAGTTAGTTTTTGTATAAAGTATTTTTGTTTTGGATATACATGTATGATGCACATAGAGAGCTTTAATTGTTTTGGATTAAAATCATTAGTGTAGTTAGTTTGGGCATGGATTTTTGTTTTAGCTAGTACATACTTGACTTCATGCATGCTTACTTTAATCCACAGACATCAGAGGATACGCGTAAATCCCCACCCATCCCAGCACTGCGGAGAGATACTCCCCCTAGTGAGGTAACAAACATGAACCCATAAATTTGCCCTCTAACCTCTTGATCGATCTCAGTTCAAGCCTTAAGCTTATTTTGAATTATTTTATCATACTGTTAGAAGACAACCCTCATTTGAAAAATAATTTTTGTCAAAGAATTGATGAAGAAATAGATTTTTAATAGCCAAGCAGTGATTTTATGTTTCTCATGAAACATTAATGTATTCATCTTCCTCCCCCCTATTTGTAGATTGATATTTTCATTGTTTTCAATTCTACTTGTTTTTGATTATTTCCATTTATTTAGCATGTTCCCTGCACTACAGTATTAGTTACAAAGCATGTATATGTTTATATTTATTTCAAAGCACATAGTTCCTCATGCATTGTTTTGCTATTGCTCGTTTTACACAGTTTAGAGCTGTCAATGCAGCGGTGTTTATCTCTCAAAATCAAACCATTTCTCATGTTTACTGATTCTGTTGCAGTCATCCAAACCTCCACCACAGCCTCTCTCCAGAGCCAACAGTGAGTTCTAGAAAACATTTTGTATTTATTTTTTCTATTAATTTTGATAAAGCAAGTTTCCTGATACTCTGCAATTTGCATACATGTACATGCATGTGAAGCTGACTAAATCCCAGAGATACTTTAATTCAGGTTCAGATGTACTTAAGGAGCTGGCCTCCATGAGGAAACAACTACAGAGTGAGAGGAAAAGGGTGGAAAATGCATTGGAGACACAAAGGGTATAAGAAAGATTTCTTTCCCAGATGTCAACATTGATCTGAAAAAACAAAGTCTGTTGTTGTTAATGTGAAAAAAATAAATACATTTCCTGGACTTTTTCTTGTATTTTAAATTGTTGAAAAAAATATTGTGAATGTAGTATTGGTACAAAAACAAAGGGGAATTGCAATGGTGTGAGCGATAATTATAATATTAAGTTTTATTTGTCTGTTTCAGAATGAACCCGATGTTTTTGATCCCAGAGTGGTTCAAAGACCACCTCCGTAAGTTTCTGGTTTTATTATCAATTATAATGCTTGGATATAAATTTTATTTTACTTTGAATAATGCTTACAATATGTATTACACAGGAAGGAGATAGATGTGTTTGAGAGGGCCAGACAGGGTGAACCAGCACCTGTCCGTGCAGACGCCAATCCAAGAAATTTACAGGAATTCAATGAGCTCAAATACAAAAGTAAGAAATGAAGCAGTAAGGTACGGTACAATGTGAATGTACACAGATATAGTCAGTTCCTGATTTGAATGTACACAGATATAGTCAGTTCCTGATTTGAATGTACACAGATATAGTCAGTTCCTGATTTGAATGTTTCATGATCTTTGGTGTGTTTTTGTTGTAGCCAACAGGGACAAAGCGTGATATATATATATGTAAAATTTTGAGTGTGACAAACTCCTGTAGATGACAGATTTTATGTACTATGTGATACCTCTGAACAAATGAAAACTTTGAAATTGTGATGTGTTGTTCTTTACTTCATGGTTTAGACATTCTGAATGTATAGCTGATGATTGTCAAGCTTACAGTTTTTAAAAAAAATATCTTGTTAGAAAATTCCTTACTTTATTTTTTGATTAAGTTCGTAGAAAGATTTTTTACTAGATGTGTGTAATAGATGTACAAAGTTTATGGAACATTCAAGGTTTTGGTGGATTATATGATTTTTATTGGAATGTTATTTTACACCATGCAAAAAAGACACAATTGTGCCAAAATGTTTGCTAATGCATTTCAGTTAAATTTTATACTCTATAGACACTATCATTAAAGAAAAATGTTTCTGATTGAAAAAACAATAAAATTCAAGGGATATATGTCTGAGTATTTTGTGCTGTTTTTCCAAAGATGATACAGAATCCAGAAAGGCCTTCCGCAGCATGTTTCCTGACGCCCCCACTTCTAATGAGACCCTGGAAGCTCAGCAAGATGCCTTACTCAGGCATCAGGAGGACACACTCAAATCTATGAAAGAACAAAGTAAGTGCAAGTGTTATTGTCTCTGATACCCTGCCCTCCATTTATTGTAAATTCCTTATAATTTGCTAGTAGTTAATAATTTCATTTATTTGCGAGAAAGCTTCAAGAAATCAAGATTCTCGCTTTTATTTGTATATCACTGATTTACGTAAATATGTAATAACACTTAAATTATGTTTCTGCAAATGATGACTGAATAACGACTTGACCCAATTAAGTACTTGCGTAATATAAGGAATCTACAAGTTTTTTTTGCATATTATACATGTATTTACTGCTGCTGGTGTTTGGTTATGTGATTGTCGTGATTTCTCTGGTTTGATGATTTCCCCCTACTACTTTTATTGTTGCTCTGAATTTTCTTTCAAATATTGAATCCATTTTTGACAATTTGAACGTAACCTTTGATAAATTTGTTCTGACTGTTGACAGTCACGGTGGAGGATGGGTGTAATAAGTGTGGAAGGAAGGGTGTAGCAGGTTAGTTGTGTTACACATTGAGTGGTCACATGACACAAGGGTCAAAGTACAAGTCACAAGACATTCATCACATAATAATCACATAATTAAGAAGATATTAAGAACATCACAACATGGACTTATGAACTTTCTGCACACAGTTTGTTTAATGGGAACAGAATCACTCTAAAGACAGTATTTCATAGTACATCTAATATAGAATAAGATTCTGTTATGCTAACACATGTTGAAGATTATAATAAGATAGTTTCATTAATGTTCAATAGTGATTGACAATCAAGCCCCGGACAGAGATATTTTTCCAGGTTTGTTTGCACTTGTGACGTTGGTTTTGCAGTGGTCACATGATCAGATGAGGTTTTCTGGTTGGATTTCTAAAGTTGTCAGGGTGACATGTATAGGCTGGAATAAACACCGAGTTTGTCTTCAATGTATACATTAATGAGGGTTCATCTCTTGTTTACTTTGAAGGATTCACTCCAACCAATTACAACGCGTGGAAAGGAAGGCGTTCAGACAGAAGTATATCAATTATATCTAAATAATCGGATATTTCTTTCCTATAGCTGTAGAATTAATAATTTTTAAAGTTTATGATAATTAACAAATGCTGTAAAGATTTTGTCCTTAAATACATTCTCTGCTGTTTTTGTGTTCTATATTTATTACATTTATGTTAGTCACTTTTCCAGCCTTTTATAGGTGTCTGTCACACACTAATCAATCATGCCTTTGGAAGTTAATTAATTCTCATTTACTTTGAATTATGCACTTTCAGCAGTGATAAAAGTGACACGCTAGCTCTGCTTAGTTTCTTTACCTTAATTAGCTTTCAGTTTAAAGCAAGAAAACCACATTCTTGTCAGACAGAAAATAAATTCATTTTAATGCTTAAACATCTAAATTATACCAATGTATACCTATTAAGTGATCAGATATGAAATTGTTTGTGGTATAACAGATTACCCATGATAATTTAGACGGTAGCAAATAAATGGTTCAGCTCACCTAGAACTGGCCCTCCACTTCACATTGCGTCATAGGTCAATTCTTGGGATGGAAGCATAAACTATCATTTGAATTACCAGAAAATAAGCATCCTAATCATACAGAAAACAATAACACATACCTGATAGTTCATAGAAAATTTCTTCCTCCTCAGATTTATTCTCATTCAGTTAAATAATATTTCAATATTCACAAACAATGCATTTTTCAGTAACTCATGGTGTTTTTGAAATTTGATACTCACTAATTTCTTAGAATTCCCTTATAAATCTTTGTAACGACTCTATGAAATCCTCATGGCTTTGTTGATATTTATTTCTTATAAGAGTTATGTAAGACTGACATGTTACAAATGATATTGAAAGCTAACAGCCTACCATGGGTCAGAATATTTAGTGCACCAAATTATCATTTGAGGAAAAACAATTACTTGTTTATAATGTTTAATAATTTAAAGGAAGGGTAAATTCTGAATAGCTGATTTATTAATTCATTAAATTAAACTTGACTGAGGTATAGTAGTATGGAAATATGTATTTGTATAGAACTTTTATTTGTTCATGATATATATATGAATTTCTCGCAGGTATTTTGTTATTTTTTAAATCTTTTCTTAAAAAAATAAATCTTTAAAATGGTAATTGTAAATTTAACGGTAATCTTGATTTGCTTATCATTGATTATGGTACATGCAAATATGCATAATATATATTAAGAATTATTGTATATTAGTTTGTTCCACTTAAGTATTCCTGGGGGAAGGGGAATGCTACATTTTCTTTAGATCGCCACCAACATCATAAAATTCAAAAGTGGCATTCCCTCAACCTGAATGTGCTGTATATCAGTATCATCTGTCATTATGAATATGCATATACTAGTACTGTTTGTTCTGATATCGCTGTGTTCGATTGAAAATGTATTTATTGCTCATTTGTTGTGTGTGTGACAATACATGTATTGGAAATTTTATTTTTGCAGTGGGTTTTATTTTGATTGTGAAAGGAAAATGATGCAATATGGCATTTTCAGCCAGTGTTTCTTTTAATAAAACCATCTACTTATATCCTATTATTGACTGTAAAGTTCATGAAGTTAACTTCTTTCATGACTTTCATTTACAGCTTTTTTTTTCAAACAAAAAGTAAAAGAGGTTTTCAAGGCAGCAAATTATACTAAACATTTGCTGAACTCAAAATTTTCAAGTAATTAGAGAAACATGAATTTGTTTAACTAAGACTATTTTTATGCAGATTCATTATTTATTTGGCAAACATATATTAGCCATAATGTAGATGCATTAACCAATATTGCACCCCGCTTTTTTTGTACAGGTCTTGGTGCACCACCCATGACAACACGCCAGGGCACCGTCAGCCCACGTTCTATGCTGAACTCAAACAGTGCATTCATAGGTTTGATCACATTTTGATTATTTATCACCAAATACTAACACAACTAACAGTTCACGGTGATGGTGTAAGATTAAGCTCATTCTCTTACCAAATAGTTTACCACCTCCAGGGGCCTTGTAATAGATCACTAGGTGTCATATTTCATTTGCATCCTTTGATATATAACAAAAAGTGCTTGACTTGATCCTTATATACATGTAAACAAATTAACAATCTGCATGACTAAAGTGCAGACCTATATTATATATATAATATAGGTCTGTACTTTAGTCAGATTGACAAGTTAAAATCATCAGTAATGCAAATATTTTTCCTAATATTTAAAATCTGTGTGTTCATCTGTTTTAAACAGTTAATACAGTTAATATATATTTGTTTTGGTGATCAAGATATTTATCTTCTTATGAAGGAGCTAGCATAAAGATTAATTAGTAAATGAAAATGAATTTCATTTAGAATTTCACCATGAGAGTTAAATATTTTACTATATATATATTCTATAGATGTGGATGGACTAAATCATTTCCCAGATGACTTTGAAGATCTTCCTAAGAGAAATGAATCTGCACGCTACAGAAGGCGAGAGAGGGTTGCACTGAGTCCACGAGTAAGTTCCCACATTATCACTAAACATGCATGATGTAAACTAATGAAAGACTCACCATTTAATATGTTGTTTAGTAGTAAATGATTCAGTATTAACTTATATTTATGTAATGTTTTGTGTTTCATAGGTGGATAGTGTAGGCTATAATCCAGTAGGTATCAGGGCTGGTCACCAGTCAAATACTTAAAATGTGAACCAACTAACACATTTCAGCAACCTCCACTTACTTTTGATTTTTGTATCCATTGTCTGCCAAATTATAGTTAAATTATCAAAAGTACTCCTTTCCATGTTCTGTTTGCTTTCTAACGGACTATTGGTATATACCAAAGTATCCTCCATTTCTCTGTCATTTTCTCATTCTGTGTATTCTATACTGGTAGAATTCCTCTGTATGAATGGTGCTTATACTGATTTCTGTGTTTAGGTAAAGAAAGGCTACAAAGCTTACATAAGAAGTGTGAATTGACTCTTATTAGTGAAAGTGATAAATAAATCCACTTGATATTTGGCAGACAATACAGCAGTTATTTGGATGCTGTGCATGTCTTAACATATCATGGTTGAAGGGAATTTGTAAAAAGATGGGTGTTTTTATGCTCTCTACTACTTTGCTCTGATTTGGAAAAGACATAGTAGAATCTTTTCCAATTTTTGCTGTGTCCTTCACTAAACTGATCATAAAATAATTTGCATCATCTCAGACATACAGTAAAATGTGCACTCAATTTTTTCCATACATTTGTGAATGATTCTCACCACACGTTTAATCACCACACATTTACATGAAGGAATATCATTCATATCTAAATATGTTGAAAGCAACAATCGCACTCACAAGCATCATTTTATACTTATAATCATTTAGATACATGTACTTGCATATTTTATGTTGTTAGGGTATTTCATACAATGGAAGCATACATTGTAAATCTGAGGAACCAGCTAATTGATGCAATGTCTGATATCTTACCATTTTGTTATTACCAGCCTGAGAGTCAGCCTTTGAATCCTTTCGGTTCAACAACAAGTTTGGATGTTGACCGAATTCAACGCAAGAATGATGCCAGACTGAGGCGGCTGCACAATTTGAATGGTAACCATCATTTTCCTTTCATTAATCCTTAATTTAAGTATACAAGATTTTAGCATTTTTTTCAGTGCCCACTACTAGTATTTGCTGGGGGGAATGATTTAGCACGAAGTGTCCTTTACAGTTACAAAGCTTGATTTAATTAAGGTATAATGTACTTGTTGAGCTAACTGTATAGGTTGATCTGTTGTAGCTGATGAGGTTTCTTTGGCAGACCCTGATGACATTCTGGACAGATTTATGGCAAAACAGAGATACAACAGGTATCAAGATTGTGGTCACTTTTAAAGGGGATATTTATGTTGGTACATGTGGTAGATATTTCTATGAATTTCCAACATGATTTGCTTACAGAAAATGCAAGAGTATTACTTTATTGAAATATATTAGATCAGCTGTTTTCATTCACATGACACTCATCAGTGATTATTCTTCCCAAATATTTTCTGACAATTTCTTTGTGGATGATGATACTAGCTACTAATTCAAGGAATGGTGTTATTCTTTCAGACCCCCATCAGGCCAAACTCTACAAGATGACACCTGGTTACGTCCAGCCAGCAAGGCTATTTAAGGAGAGTCCATCCTCTCCCCATAGCAACACACCTCATATGAAATGCCATCCATAACCCATCTACCAATCAAAACTTTCCATCAAATGGTATTTTGTCCTCAAGATCTGAATCTTCATTTGCGATTTTTTGGAAAGAAAAATGTCTTGATATTGGTTATTCAGACAGTTGTACTGGACGTTTGTTGTTGGTTTTTAGTGCTCCAAAAACGTAGTATAGTACATTCATAAATGTTATGACTTCATTTTTTTGTCAGAGCTGCATGAAAATGTTTATTCTGTACTCATATAGTAGTAGAGCTGCTTTTGTCCAATGGCAGCCATATTTATTTTTTAAAAGCAAAACTGTGATATATACCAGCCTCTTGTTTATCAATTCCTATTTTGCCGAGTCACACCATTTAGGTTATCCAGTGAAAGTTCTAGTCTTTTATCAGATCTAAAGCCTGCTTAGTATTGTGATACAGATATTGTCACTCTGAATATACACATTAAATCTGTTTGAAAATATCCTTCAAAGACTTCATACAATTTGATTGACCTGTGAATATGACTGAATTGCATTTTGAAATTGAATATTCGGGTTTCGATTTTTCTTGAGTATTCAGTAAATGTATTCATTAAGATGCAAGTCATGTAGAATTTGTCGATCATATAAACACAATTTCCTTATGAGTGGATACTACTTTGTGGGCTGTGTGACTGGCCTTGTTTTACGTGTCACTAATAAAGTTGTTACAGATTGTTGTTGAAATTTAACTCCATGCTGCTTTAGCATGGCAAGTATGTATATGATACAGAATGTGAAAGAAAAAAGTTCATTTGTAATATGCACAATGCAACAGAAATAAATCATAGACCTGTTAACCTTTTTGTGTGATGATTTTATACCTTAGTCACTTGGATGAAATATTGCTGTCTGTGCGTGTTCTTTGTTAATATTTTGTCCCCTGCCGCAAAGCTGAAGGGGACATAAAAATACTGGTGTCCGTCCGTCTTTCACACTTGACTTTGTGGATGCAACTCCTCAGAAACCGCTCAACTGATTTTGTTCAAATTTTGTAGGATTGTTAGTCACCATATTGATTTGATCATATTGTGCCACCATTTCGACAAATTTTACCCGAGTAATGGGAGTTTGTTGAATTTGTACATGCTACACAACAGAAACCATTTGTGGATGCAACTCCTCGGGAACTGCTCAACGGATTTTGTTCAAATTTCGTAGGATTTGTTGGTCTCCATATTTAGTTGATCATATTGTGCTGCCATTTTGATTTATTTTACAGATGTTATAGGATTTGCTGAATTTGTACATGCTACATGTAAACTATAGGAACACTTTGTGGACATATTTCCTCTGATACTGCTTTAAGGATGTTGAAATTTTGCAAGATTGTTAGTCACAATATGTAGTCGATCAAATTACACCGCGATTTTGATTCTACAAATTTTACAGGAGTTAAGGGACTTTTGCGCCTCAACTTTTTTTTGCGGCGACAGGGACTTGTAGCTACACGTAGCAATTTTGTTTCTGGACAGTTCTGAGTTCTCAGAAAGTTCACAGCCAATTTTCTTTAAAATTGCTATGGAACATTTTTTGGTGCAGGGAACATAAACTGAATTATGTGGTCCCTGTCCTTTTGTGGCCCTTGTGGTAGGCAGACACCTCTAGAATTGTGGTAGGCAGACACCTCTAGAATATTTACTCTGGAGTATCTGGCATTCAGTCCTAGTGCATAATTATACTGACCACAAAAGCCTTTACCAAAATTGTGAAGTTCATGGTCCCTAGGTTAGGGAATCAAGCCAAAGGGCAGAACTATATGGACCTTGTAGTGGAAATGTTTTAATATCCTTACCCCTGAACATCTGGAAAACAACCTTGGCGCATAGTAAATGACACAGTGTTGTGCAGAAATATATTTTTAAGGATTTCATCTTTCTTTGAGACGTTGGAAGTAGCATGATTTTCTTGTGCAGTTTGACTTTGATAAGGAAGAAAGCTTTTGTCTGAATATGAAAAGGGAGGTAATTCAATTGACTCCTTCCCTCTTTCCTGTGTTTTGCCCCTTTTCTTTGGTCTCTCTTTGATTTTAGGTTCACTGCTTATTAAAGAAAAGAAAACAACATGACTTTGACTTGATGGGGATTTTGCTTTTACTTGTCAGAAGTTTGCTCTCAAGGCTATTAGAATCTAGTGGAACTTCTTGGGGATTAGCTAGGTGGCTGTTTTCTCTTTAGAGAAATGGAAAGACATAACCTACATCCAAAATTAAATAAAGAAAATAGACGACCTCTCCCCAAAAATACAAAATCCTTCCTTAAATACAAATCATATCCATCCAGAGAATTTAGTTTTACAACATACAAACTCTGAATTAGTCACAAAGTAAACAAACAGTAAATTCTAAAAACAAAAACAAAATTACTTAGTGCAATACTGACAGGTTTTCCACTTAGGACTTTCCTTTGTGAGGTCCATGCTCTCCATAAGTGTTGGGGAGTAAAGAACAATTTTCTTTTAAAGTCTTCTGTACATGTACAATTTGTATTCATAACTTGGGCACCAATGGTGAACATGTGTTGTACGTGTATGATTTGGTCTAGCAGGTGATGTGACTGCAAGTATGTTAAATGGTTTGAAATGGGTATGAGAAACAGAAAGTGTTTTGGGCTCCACTCATCTTTATATAACCTGCAAACCAATCCTATATTTCGCGGGAACACACTTTTACTTCCTAACAACCAATTAAAATCAATATGAAATATCCTATTCAAGATTGATGTGTCTATTCCAGTCAATCGAGAGAAAAAAAACCCCAAAACATGGAACTTGGCTTCCTTTCCTCGACACATTTTTTTTTATTCATCATTTTAATTTTTGGTGTTGGGAGATCCTTGAGATTTTTGTCTCCTAAAAGTGACATTAATTTGTAGCTTGATTCCATGAGCCTCCTCACCAATCTGGGAGATATCACTAGTATGACCGCTTAATAAAAAATGAGAGATATTGGTAACTCATTCTTGGCACAAAGGTAGCTTTACTACATGTAATTTGATCTGAGAACATCTATTTCTCATGAGTTACAAAGATACCCACTAGCAGCATTTACACACAATATTTCTGTTTCGTGTTCTAACTTGTGCGGTAATCACCGTTACTTATTGAGGTCATGAGCCTCTCTTTTCCACCAACAATGGTAATGTGATATCTAACCAATGTAATAGAAAAAAGCAATGTAAAACAAAATCCCCTTTCACTCTATGACATGCATTCAGCAAAGTAGAACCTTTAAGTGTTTTTTATTGCTGTAAAATTGACCAAACAGGACTTTGGTATGAATCCACATTGTGCCTCCCCTTATACGACATGCACCATGTTTGTGCTTCAGTATATGCACTCTCCAACATGACCAATCTGCCAGTCAGAATGAGAAGGTTGTAACTAAGTAGCAGAGTCTACAGACCTCTCTCTTGCCTGACAATTATACATATGGTTTTAACCTGCTCTCAAGTTCTTTGTAATATACATGTACTAACAATGGCAATAAGCAAACCAACCACTGACATAATTTGTTTTAAATTTTAATCACTACATTGTAAACCTAAGCAACAAACAATAAATTAATAGCAATACATGAAGAAAATAATGTTGTATCTGGTAAGGAATGTAATCAATTTCATTCAAATAAATATGTTGTCAATAACCTATCACCCTAACCTTCCTACTTTCAGGTAGAACTAATTTGGTAATGAGAAAAATTTATTTTACAAGTCTCAAAATATATGGAAGGATCAAAACTGTTTTTCCTTATTGTCATATATTATACAAATGCATGAAATAAATTTTTCAAAGCCA
Source organism: Ostrea edulis (assembly GCF_947568905.1). NCBI lineage: Eukaryota > Metazoa > Mollusca > Bivalvia > Ostreida > Ostreidae > Ostrea > Ostrea edulis. The sequence goes on from NC_079167.1 coordinate 55,001,763, forward strand.
AGAAAGATGAAAAATGTTGGGGTACAAAATGTATATGAATTGATACATATTCCATATGAATGTAGTTTAACACACAAAATTTTAATCCCACGATCTCCCTCTGAATTTTAAAAGTTCTGAATATTAACACAAAGAGAGAGAGAGAGAGAGAGAGAGAGATCTGATTGACTTATACAGTCCATCACTAAAACAATGTATACAGTAAACTATTATCAAACAATTCTATAGTTAGTTACCTGTACAATGTACAGTCGTAAAAAAAAAAAATGCACCAACCACCATAAAATATTGGTACGCTTGATTAACAAAATTATTAGCACCTTGGAAAACATTTAAATACAAGTTTGATTAAGTGACCCATTATAAATGTGGATATGAAATGAGGAATTTGTAACAGTTTTAAACATTAGGACGCTTCCTGTCATGCTAATATAAGTGAAGGAATTGTAGATGTCATCTAAAGGAAAATCATGACATCACATAAAGTATTTAGTACACGTATAACATATTTTGAAATGACAATTTCTCTGGTTTGCTATCTCAAGTTTAGGACATGGACGAGATATCTGATATCATCTACAACACTTAATGTCTTATTCCTTTAGTCATTTATACCTTGATCTATATCAAACATTCAGGCCTATAAACTAATGTAGTGCATACACAATTTTTCTATTAAAAAAATTCAAAAATTACAAAAGTATCATCCACATAATAAAATGGACATTCCATATTTCCACCAGAATATTAACAATCACTGTGTGAAATGAATGATTTTCCAGCGAGATTCGTTTTAGCCACTGGTGGTGTAATTGAAAGAGCTGACAACATTCTCCTCTTTTTCAAAGATATCACAGCTTTATTAATGGCCTGGTACTGTAACAATGTTTATTGTTTGGACATTCTGACCACCTCGATTGGACTCCTTGATTATAATCCTAGTTCTGATATCAGCCAGAAAATCAGGGCGATGAAACAGATAAACAGGACGACCACCAAAGCTGCATTGTAAGATCCTGTAAAATAACAACACATACATATAGATGTATATACAGCGTTGTAGGATCCTGTAAAACAACAACACATACATATATATACAGCATTGTAAGGTCCTATAAAACAACAGCACATATATGTATATACAGTAAAAACTGGGATTCTGTTGATTCACTGTAAATCACATTATATTCATCAGAGGACTTTATTTATATACAATTTCGCAAATCTAGTTATTCGTGAAAATTTAGTTCTCACGAATAAACTCTTAAATATACAATGAATAGTGATTTGCAAAAGTTTTGTCTAATGAATAAATACCTCATTGTATTCTAGCAAATATAAGCCCTCTCAAAATAAAAATGATCTGCAGTACCTCATTTTGCCATAATGCACTGTGTCTGTGTTTGTAGTTTGTACTAAACTAGTTGTAACCACATTCTAAAGAAAGTTCGAGTATATTGTTGTTACCCTGGTCCATCTTTCACACTTTCAAACTCCTTATATTTTGAGTAGTAACCAATTAATCTTTATCAATATGATAGGTGGTGTCCTGTAGATGTGCAATAAGGTTTTGGAATTTTCGATTTTATCCTGGGGGTAAAAAAAACCTGATGGTTTTTCTAAACAAACCAGGTTTCCAGAACTCCTCTTACATTTTACAGCAGTAGCCAAATCATCTTTTGAAATATGATTGGTGGTGTCTTATAGATGTACAATAAGGTTTTGGAATTTTCATTTTCACCTGGGGGTCAAAAACGATGTTTTTCTACAAAAATCTTGTTCCTAAAATTCCTCTTACATTTTATGCAGTAGTCAAATCATCTTTTAGAAAATGATTGGTGGAGTCCTATAGATATGCAATAAGGTTTCAGAATTTTTGTTTTCAAAAACAAACCCTGATTCCAAGAACTCCTCTTATAATTCATGCAGTAGTCAAATCATCTTTTCGAAAATGATTGGTGATGTGAAATGATTAGTCCTGTAGATGTGCAATAAGTTTTTTGGAATTTTCATCCTGGAGGCCAAATGGGGGTTAAAAATGATGTTTTTCTTTTGAAAAACCTGGGATAGAAAAACCTGGTTAAAAAAAACTTCTTACATTTTATGCAGTAGCCAAATCACCTTTTGGGACATGATTGATGGTGTTCTTTAGATGTGCAATAGGATCTATATGTAGTCTTTTTACTCTTAATCATTACCTCTAGGAGCAACTTGATGTAGTCGAATGGTGTTGTCTGCTGAGATACTAAGAAGAGTAAAATCTTGGTTTCCAGTGATGGCTTGTGCGGCCTCGGAACTTGGCATGAATGTCAAACCAGTCACAAATATATTATGTGCTTCTTTGATATAGTACAATTTCTGAAAGAAAATAGGAAAAGCTTTCACAATCCATACAGCAAAACACATATTAGGTAATATGTACCCAAAGTACTGTATGACCATATCAAAGGACACTGTAAATGCCATGAAGACTATGTACTAGTTGTCAAGTTTGATGATGTTCTGACTATATTGTGGATGTCTGTGGATATTTTACCTCTACACTGATTAAGCTACATTGTGGATGTCTGGATATTTTACCTCTAAACTGATTAAGCTACACTGTGGATGTCTGTGGATATTTTACCTGTACACTAATTAAGCTACATTGTGGATGTTCACCTCTACACTGATTAAGCTACATTGTGGATATCTGTAGATATTTTACCTGTACACTGGTTAAGCTACAGTGTGGATGTCTGTGGATATTTTACCTGTACACTGGTTAAGCTACATTGTGGATGTCTGTGGATATTTTACCTGTACACTAATTAAGCTACAGTGTGGATATCTGTAGATATTTTACCTGTACACTGGTTAAGCTACAGTGTGGATGTCTGTGGATATCTTACCTGTAGGCTGAATGAAATATACACGCCAACACTTCCTGAAATGGTTCCTACTGCTGCATAGGTGCCATCATCACTGAAAAATAAATCAGAATAGTGTTTTTATGAATTTTCATGTGTTTTTCCCCTCAAATTTATTCTTTATGCAGTTGTAAATTAACGGTTTTGATGTCATGTCAAGGTTACAATCCCTACGGTTTTAATTTCACAATTTGACCAACAGTAAGAAAAACGAAAATTAAACAGTAGCAAAACTAAGAAAGTATACAATACAAAATTTCAAAGCTGCTGATGTCAACATACACATGTAGCTTTTCGTATACACAATAAATTGCACCATTAATTTTATATTCTGTTCCTCTAGTATAATATACTTGATAGATAAGACAAATGTTCATGTAGCTGGTCTGCCTAACTGCATGTTTTATTTATGTTTCGGAGACCTCACATCATTATACGGAATACAAGTGGCCACTAGTTAATATCTTAAATGTTTTGATAAGGTGCACTACTCCTCTAGGGAGACTGATACTGATTACAAAGACAGTTCTCCTGCACTCATTCATTTATCACCCTGCGAGCCTTGACAGCACACCCTACCCAAGTGTTAAGGCTCTAAATACACATTTTTAACCACTTTACAGAGAGCATTCAGAACAGACCAATTTCTAGTCTCTTTCAAAATATGTATACATTTATCCACATCATACTGAGAAGCTTTACAACAATTTCTTAAATATGTACACAGACCCTACTTAAGTGCCAGACTCTAAATATGTACACATTTACCCACTTTACTGACAGTGCTCAGTGCAGATGTTACCTAAGTGTCAGACTCTAAATATGTACACATTTACCCACTTTACTGAGAGTGCTCAGCGCAGATGTTACCTAAGTGCCAGACTCTAAATATGTACACATTTACCCACTTTACTGAGAGTGCTCAGCGCAGATGTTACCTAAGTGCCAGACTGGACAAGATCTCTGTCCCCGTTTCCTGGTTGTTTTTTGATTTGAAGGACTCACTGTCCCACATGGTGAGGTAGCACGGTTGTGGTTTTTGGGACCGCTTTATAGGGATACTGATTGTGTATAAATTAAACTTGTCTTTCTTTCCTTCTACCAATCCATATCTACAAAATAAAAAATATGTATGGTCTTATAAAAAATACTGAGTATTCCCTCTGGAGGATATTTTAACCTGTATTTTGCATTAATAAAAACATTTCAAAGTTTATGTATTTATTTGTTCTTTAATCATGCTTAGATAGGCATACAAAACCAAGTTCAGATGACGCTTTACTATCACAAACTAAACGGAGCACAATGTTATGTCGCTTTACCCAAAACAAAAATTCTGATGAACGAGTAAAACGATGTTTTAGAGTAACTTTACACAAAGAACAAACTTGAGAAATTTAACAGTCTGTAGATCTCTAAATTATGTATAAAACTTACTCTCTCGTTGTCACGTCAAAACAAATTCTAGATTTCATTCATAGTCGGATTATAAATACATTTTTTGTAATTTTAATCATGACTCAAAACCCCAGTGCAAGGTGTAAACTGACCAATTAGCCAATTATAGACTCAAGTGTGTCACCTCCACAAAGAAGCACAGGAGATGTTTCAACTATGTAAACACCTAATTACACCTCCAGCATTCAACAAAATCCAGGTAAGGCCCAAGCGGAAATTATTACACGCTTGAGTAACGGTGGGTATATGCTACCACCACTTCGAGAAATCGAGAGTGAAAAACAATGACATGTGTTTTATGGGACCCAACTTCACTTCGAGAGATGAAACGTTCGAGAGATCGATAGTAAATTTGCTTTGTTATATAGAGAAAAAAATTGGGACCATGATTTCACTTCGAGAGATTGAGAACTTCGAGAGATCGAAGTTCGAGCCAACGAGAGTCACCTGTAAAACAATCATGGATTAAATCTTACCCAAGAGACAGGAGTATGCAAACAGGACATGATATCAAACAAGAAGGCAATCACCATGCCACAGGACTTAGTCTTAGGGCTAAAATTACTATGTCTATTAGTGAAATTTGCCAGAGACACAATATGTCGTATCATTGTTACACTGACAACTTATCAAACCCTTATATAACTGGGAAAATATCAGATTCCGACTTGAAGCCTGTCTTTCAGATATAAGCAGTTGGATGTCTTCTAACATGCTTAATAAGACAGAGCTAATCATATTTGCACCCAGGCAACTCTGCACTTGTTTGATTTTATTTTAACTTTCAATTGATGCATTATAAAGTCTACACCTGTGGTAAAGAACTTGGGGGCATTTTTTGTTTTTTGATACAAATTTAAACATGGACAAACATTGGTCTGCTGTGGCAAGGTCATGCTCCTTCCAAATCAGGAACATAGGGAGGATAAGACACCTTATCAATGACTGTATGAGCAAAATGTTAGTACATGTTCTCATTACAGCCACACTGGACTCTATGCAAATGCACTGCTTTTTAGGTTACCAACCTGTGCATTGCATAAATTATAATTTGTGCAAAACTCGAGGATGATCCCTCATTCTGAGAAACATGCTCATATCACCCTTGTATTGATAGACCTTCACTGACTGCCTTTTCAGTACCACGTACACAATACAAGGTGCTTTTCTACACCTGTAAATCCATACACCTGTGTACTTGAGTGAACTAGTAACCCCGTATTGTCTATCAAGAACAGAGGGGTCTATAAATGAAATGTTTCTAAAAGTTCCTAAAACTCACACAAAGTTGTACAGTGATAGACAATTTGACTATTCAGCACCAACACTGTGGAATGCTTTGCCTGTAGGACTAAGACTAGCAAAGTCACTAGTTCTTTTAAAAGAAACCTAAATTTAAACTTCTTTAAAAGTTGCTTTTCATGTTTAATCACATATGTCATTCTTAGCATAATGAGTGTTTTATATTTCTTACTTTTTTTTATTAATAGCAAATAATCATTTTATATATTTGTGTAAAATATTGTCACAATAACATTGTATGCTTTAATGTGAAGTAATTTATTGAATGATTAGGGTGCAATACAAATTTTAGTATTGGATTGTATTTTCTAATTCATATGTGCAAAAATACCACAAAATAAAACTAGTTCTAATTGTAACGGGGACCGTTACAGATGTTCCCCAAACCTCCCCCAATTAAAAAGTGATGTCCTTGTGAATCTATAGGAAAAAATCATTTTATTTTAGCCTTTAATTACATGTAGTACGTTCAATATGGTCATTTCAGTACCAAGAAATGAAAGAAAGCGTTGCACGTGCATACACGCGCACGCGTGTATGATTCCGAATTTTTGTTGATGTCATTCAACAGGCATTTGTATCATATACCCACAGTATGAATTTCATAACGTTTCCACCAAATATAAGGAAGTTATAGCGATTTTAAAATCGTCCAATCAGAAATCAGCACACGTGCATGGACGTGCTGAGCAGTAATTCTAACCACAGCAATTTGTAAGGAGTACCAAGATACATCTAAACCCCTAATATGAATAGAATTTGATGAAAAACAAAAACGTTATCGTCCTTTAAAAATTGAACATTTAAAAAAACGTTGCACGCGCATGCGCGTGGGCATTTTTTGTTACACCAACATATAGATACACATATTGTCTACGTATGCTGTGAATATCATCTCATTCGCTTCATAAATAAGATAGTTTCAAACGTTTTAGCATTATCCAATCAAAATGAAGCGCACGTGCATACGCGTGCAAATTGGTAATTTTGACCATGTAAATCAGTTAAGGGTCTCAATATCTACCTATGATATGAATTTCAAGCCATTTCAATGAACAACAAAAAAGTTAGACTGATTCCAAAGTTAGCGTACAAATTTTGTAATGCGCGTGCACGCACATGCGTGCGCGTGCTGGCAAAATAACTATTATTTTTCATATGTACAAATGATATACTATCATCCTATTTAGGTTTTATATCGCTTCCTTCAATATTCTGATTTTCCATTTTTTGTACCAAAATTGCAATGCACGTGCGCGCGCGTGCATGCACGTGCAAACAAAATGACTATCACTATGCACATCTACAAACGCTATACTATCATCCTGGAAAGTTTCATATCGATCCCTTTTGTAGTTTCTGAGAACACTACCGGACAAAAAAGTACCGGAGAAAAAGAATAATAATAATAATAACTAGACACGATCTCGTTGCGAGCAACGAGTAGGTCTTCCGTCCGATTTGTTGATGCACTCGGAGTTAAAAAAAAAAAGAAAAAGACAAATGAGTCCCAATTTAGTTTCCGACTTTAAGACACTTTAGATATAATCAATTTTTCATATCATAAGCTTCTGAAGCAAAGTTGCGGTAAAATTCGTTTGAAATTCGACTCTCCAGGCGAGCCATAAGGCCCGCGGGCCTATTTCTTGATGTCATTTGTTAGCCCTCTATAGACTCAACAACTTTAGTTCTATATGTCTTTACAAAATATTTACCTGTAAAAAGTTATTGAGATCGACCGATATGGACAAAAAATCGACTCTACAGGCGAGCCATTAGGACCATAGGCCTATTTCTTGATATCAATCGATAGATCTCGATAAAGTGAACAACTTTTGTTCAATATGTCCTTACAAAATATTTACCAGTTACAAGTTTTTGAAATCGACTGATATCGACAAAAATCGACTCTACAGGCGAGCCATGAGGCCCACAGACCCATTTTTTGATATTGATCGATAGGTTATGACACATTGAACAACTTTTGTTCAATAATGCTTTTCAAAAAATATGTCGTTTTAAAGATATGAGGCGTCAAATATTTACGATTTTGGCCCTTAAAATCTCTAATTACGTAACATATGACCTACTTTTTGATTTGATGAGATCAAGCTCGTTGAGATGAACATTTCCGCTTCTACAACTTATCATAAAATATTAATAGTTTCTGAGATATTCTCAAAAACATTTGGACCCTTCTGAACCCCTAATTTAAAGGGCCAGCCCGTTTTGCTTGATATCGTAAGAAAGGCCTTGTCATTTTAAACATTTTTTGCTCAACAAGTATTTAGAAATTCTTTACCGTTCTCGAGTTATCTCTACAAGAAATATTTAGGGGCCAAACTGTAGCTCCCTAACGGGGCCACATAGGGAAAAAACGAAATGTACATATTGTTTAGATTATCATTCTGAACAACTTTTGTTCAATAATGCTTTTCAAAATATTTGTCGTTTTCAAGATATGAGGCGTCAATTATTTAGGATTTTGGCCCTTAAAATCCCTTATTACGTAACATATGACCTACTTTTTGATTTGATAAGAACAAGCTCGTTTAGATGAACATTTCCGCTTCAATGACTTATTACAAAATATTAATAGTTTCTGAGATATTCTCATAAACCTTTGGACCCTTCTGGGCCCCTAATTTAAAGGGTCAGCCCCTTTTGCTTGATATCGTAAGAAAGGTCATGACATTTCAAACATTTTTTGTTCAACAAGTATTTAGAAATTCTTTACCGTTCTCGAGTTATTTCTAGAAGTAATTTTTAGGGGCCAAACTGTAGCTCCCTAACGGGGCCACATAGGGTAAAAACGAAATATGCATATTGTTCAGATCATCATTCTGAACAACTTTTGTTCAATATTGCTTTTCAAAATATTTGTCGTTTTCGAGATACAAGGGGTAAAAAATGTATGGTTTTGGCCCTTAAAATCCCTTATTACGTAACATATGACCTAAATTTTTATATGAATAGATTTGGATTGTTGAGATGAACATTTTTTGTTCTTTGACTTCTACCAAAATATTAACGATTTTTGAGATATTTGATCTAGACTTTGAGCCCTTCTAGATCCCTAATTGAAGGGGCTAGCCCCTAAATCTTGATATTTTCGAAAAGATCTCATAAATGTGCACAACTTTTGTTCTACATGTCTTAACAAAATATTTGCAAGAAAAAAGATATTGGAGATCAAAGGTCAAAAATCGCCGAAAAATTTTGGCATCCATTTTTTCAGGTCCAGGCGAGCGTTTAGGCAAATCTTCTCCGGTAAAATCGAATCCCCCACAAATCTTCTGAAATGTTTACTCTATCTTGTGTAGAAATTTCAAGACTCTAGCTTCAAAACTAACGGAGGAGATGCGTGGACAACAAGGCCCTTCAAAAAGTCACTAAAAGAGAGATAACTCCTGACCGGAAGTGACGTCAAGCACGAAATTTTGCAAGCAAAGTTTCGTCACCAAAAGACATCTTTCCTGAAAATTTCGTGAAAATCGATCGAGAAATGGCTGAGAAAAACGCGTGTACTACCAAGGAAAATAATAATAATAATAATAATAATAATAATAATAATAATGAAGAAGAAGAACGCGAACAATAATAGTAAGGTCTTCCGCAGGAGACGGAAGACCTTAACTAGAAACTCATTACTAGTAATGAGTAGGTCTTCCGTTAGACCACTTCCGGTAAAGAGCTTTCTGTTCCTACGAAAACCATTTAAATATATCAGAAAATGTTCCTTAACAATGAATGAGAAATGTATTATCGAATTTTTTACTCATTTCTCGTAACTTCCGGTGACGACCGGAAGTACTATTCAGATGTGTTTTCCCATAAATGACAGCGACTCTTTACTGTCTATATTCCCTGAAAATTTCACGTCTCTATCTGAAAGAGTTATCAACAAAGAGAAGTAGACTAAAGAAAGAAAAAGTAGTAGGTTACTACCGACCGGAAGTTAATTTTGAAAACCAAAATTATCAAAACTTTAGAAGTTGATACTGTTATTAAGACATGTGAAAATCTTATGAAAGACTTCAAATATAAGCGAGATTTATGGGAACAAAGAGACGAAAAGTAAAAAGGTATTTTATCAAGAAACCGGAAGTAGTCGTTTTGACTACCGACAGAGTCAATATTCTTTTGACACTTTGAAAGAGACTTAATAAAGTAATATAGGTTTCAATTTAAAAGAAAAAGTTTGAAATTTGTGATTCTTTCCATCACTTCCGGTGACGACAGGAAGTGACGGTCGACATGTTCAACCTCCTACTGCACGCTTACAAACGGAGATTTATCATACCTGAATAATTGATGAACCTATATTTTACCTTTTCCAAGAAAAATGCTGGACAAAATTCCTTTTGAGAAACAGAAAATCGCCCATATTTTCCGACTGGAAGTGAATTTTGTAAAAACAAAAATAGTTATAGGAAGGTCCTTTCATAAGACATTATTCCTAAAAATTTCAAGAAAATCTATCCACCATCTCTGAGAAATCACTCGAAGAAATCGGAAAATCGACATTTTTCAAATACTTCCGGTATAGACCGGAAGTGACGGACGACAAAATTGAATGTATGTGTACAATGGACTAATGTTAGTTGATCAACTCTACAAGTTTCAAGCGTCTATCTATATTCATTATTGAGAAACTGAAAAAACAAGGTTTGAATATGTCCACCCCATATCTCACGACCGGAAGTGAATTTTACAAAACTATTTAAATTTACACTAGACATTTATAATGTCTATAACATATGTAAAATTCAAATCATTAACTTGTTTTATGACCGAGATTTATGGCACTGAAAAATGAGAGAATGAATAGTTTTTCTTTCATGTAACCGGAAGTTGGAGATTCAACTTCCGGTGGGGTCAATAGCTTTTGAGAATTAGAACGAGACCTAATAAACCGATATAGGTTTCAATTTGAAAGAAAAAAGTTTGAAATTTATGATTTATTAATCACTTTCGGTGACGACCGGAAGTGACGGCCGACATTCTTACCCCCCTACTGCACCCCTACAAAGTGAGATCTATTAACTCTGAAATTTTGGTGACTCTATCTTTTACCGTTTCTGAGAAAAACCATTGACAACGAAAACAGCTCATAAGCCGTATTTGCCGACCGGAAGTGAATTTTACAAAAATATTTGACGTTACTCTAGACATTTATAGTGACTATAATATATGTAAAACTCAACTCATTAACTAGTTTCATGACCGAGATTTATGGCACTGAAAAATGAGAGAATGAATAGTCTTTCTTTGATATAACCGGAAGTTGGAGATTCAACTTCCGGTGGGGTCAACATTTTTTGAGAATTAGAACGAGATATAGTAAACCAAAGTAGGTTTCAATTTGAAAGAAAAAAGTTTGAAATTGATGATTTATTTGATCACTTCCGGTGACGACCGGAAGTGACGGCGACAAAAAATATTACGTGCATGCACAATAGAGAAAATAGATCTATCATCCCTGAAAGTTTCATTCGATTATCTTTAGTGGTTTTCAAGTTTACCCCCGGACAAAGTTTCTTTCAAAAACCGGAAAATCGGACGTATCTGACGAACGGAAGTGAATTTTGAAAAAATGAAAAAAATGCCTCGAGGTACCATCGTTGTCTATAACCTGTGAAAGTTTCAGGAAAATCCATCCAGCGGTCTCGGAGACAAAAGGGAAAAAAAAAAATAATAATAATAACTAGAAACTCATTACTAGTAATGAGTAGGTCTTCCGTTAGACCACTTCCGGTAAAGAGCTTTCTATTCCTACGAAAATCATTTAAATGTATCAGAAAATGTGCCTTAACAATGAATGAGAAATGTATTGTCGAATTTTTTATTCCTTTCTCGTAACTTCCGGTGACGACCGGAAGTACTATTCAGATGCGTTTTCCTATAAATGACAGCGACTCTTTACTGTCGATATTCCCTGAAAATTTCACGTCTCTATCTGAAAGAGTTCTCAACAAAAAGAAGTAGACTAGAGAAAGAAAAAGTAGTAGGTTACTACCGACCGGAAGTCAATTTTGAAAAACAAAATTATCAAAACTTTAGAAGTTGATACTTTTATTAAGACATGTGAAAATCATATGAAAGACTTCAAATATAAGCGAGATTTATGGGAACAAAGAGACGAAAAGTAAAAAGATATTTTATCAAGAAACCGGAAGTAGTCGTTTTGACTACCGACAGAGTCAATATTCTTTTGACACTTTGAAAGAGAGTTGATAAACTAGTATAAGTTTCAATTTAAAGGAAAAAGTTTGAAATTTGCCATTCTTTCCATCACTTCCGGTGACGACAGGAAGTGACGGTCGACATGTTCAACCCCCTGCTGCACGCTTACAAACGGAGAATGATCATCCCTGAATATTTGATGAACCTATATTTTACCTTTTCCAAGAAAAATACTGGGCAAAATTCCTTTTGAGAAACAGAAAATCGCCCATATTTTCCGACCGGAAGTGAATGTTGTAAAAACAAAAATAATTATAGCAAGGTCATTTCATAAGACATTATTCCTGAAAATTTCAAGAAAATCTATCCACCATCTCTGAGAAATCACTCGAAGAAATCGGAAAATCGACATTTTTCAAATACTTCCGGTATAGACCGGAAGTGACGGACGACAAAATTGAATGTATGTGTACAATGGACTAATACTAGTTGATCAACTCTACAAGTTTCAAGCGTCTATCTATATTCATTATTGAGAAACTGAAAAAACAAGGTTTGAATATGTCCACCCCATATCTCACGACCAGAAGTGAATTTTACAAAAATATTTAAATTTACACTAGGCATTTATAATGTCTATAACATATGTAAAATTGAAATCATTAACTTGTTTTATGACCGAGATTTATGGTACTGAAAAATGAGAGAATGAATAGTTTTTCTTTCATGTAACCGAAAGTTGGAGATTCAACTTCCGGTGGGGTCAATAGTTTTTGAGAATTAGAACGAGACCTAATAAACCGATATAGGTTTCAATTTGAAAGAAAAAAGTTTGAAATTTATGATTTATAAATCACTTCCGGTGACGACCGGAAGTGACGGCCGACATTCTTACACCCCTACTGCACCCCTACAAAGTGAGATCTATTAACTCTGAAATTTTGGTGACTCTATCTTTTACCGTTTCTGAGAAAAACCATTGACAACGAAAACAGCTCATAAGCCGTATTTGCCGACCGGAAGTGAATTTTTCAAAAATATTTGACGTTACTCTAGACATTTATAGTGACTATAATATATGTAAAACTCAACTCATTAACTAGTTTCATGACCGAGATTTATGGCACTGAAAAATGAGAGAATGAATAGTCTTTCTTTGATATAACCGGAAGTTGGAGATTCAACTTCTGGTGGGGTCAACATTTTTTGAGAATTAGAACGAGATATAGTAAACCAAAGTAGGTTTCAATTTGAAAGAAAAAAGTTTGAAATTGATGATTTATTTGATCACTTCCGGTGACGACCGGAAGTGACGGCGACAAAAAATATTACGTGCATGCACCATAGAGAAAATAGATCTATCATCCCTGAAAGTTTCATTCGATTATCTTTAGTGGTTTTCAAGTTTACCCCCGGACAAAGTTTCTTTCAAAAACCGGAAAATCGGACGTATCTGACGAACGGAAGTGAATTTTGAAAAAATGAAAAAAATGCCTCGAGGTACCATCGTTCCCTATAACCTGTGAAAGTTTCAGGAAAATCCATCCAACGGTCTCGGAGACGAAAGGGAAAAAAAAAAAATAATAATAATAAACAGTAGAATCACTAGAAGGTCTTCCGTTGGAAACGGAAGACCTTAACTAGTACTTATTGTAACGGGGACCGTTACACATGTTCCCCAAACATTCCCCCATTTATGAAGTGGTGCCATTTATTTCAGTACAAGTGGTTTTGACCATGGCAAACTGTGTAGCATGTGAATAGATAACTATTTTATAATGTTCAGTCCATTTCATGCTAATACAAATCAGTTATAAAGATCTGAGAGTTTTCTGCACGTGCACGTACGTGTATGCACGTGCTGATAAGTAATTTGATCATCTCGATACATTACAAGTCTTACTATAAGAGTACAAGAGAAGTTTCACAACAGTTCAATGAAAAACGAGAAATTAACAACTCAAAACTACAAAGACCGAAATCAATGCACGTGCATACACGTGCGCGTGAGTACCACACAACAATTTTGTTGATGCTATTCAATAGACATTTGAACAATATACTTACTATATGAATTTGGTATCGATCGCTTCACTCTTAAGAAAGTTATTGGGATTTCAAAATCGTCCAATCAGAATTAAGCGCACGTGCATGCGCGTGCAGGGAAGTCATTTTGAGACTATTAATAAATTGACAGGCCCAAAACATACCTACAACCTAATTTTCAAACCTATTCATTGCAATCTCAAAATGTTATAGACCAATACTTAAATTTAGACGTAAAAAATTACATTGCACGCGCATTCACGCGCACGCGATTTTGATAATGGAAAATTTGTTGACACCATTTCACAGACATTCATATCATAGATCCTCAGGGTAAATTTGAATTCATTTCCGTTTTTAATTCAATAGTTATGACCATTTTAGTACCCGAAAAATGAAAGAAAAGCTATGCACGTGCATACACGGGCACGTGAGTAGGACTCAGCATCAATGTTGATGTCATTCAATAGACATTTGATAGATATACTTACAGTATAAATTTCATATTGTTTCCATCATTTATAAGAAAGTTATGGCCATTTGAAAATCGTCCAATCAGAATTTAGCACACGTGCATGCACGTGCCGGATGGTAATTATGACTATACACTTTTGTTAAGAATATCAAGATACATATACAATACAAGTTTGAAAAGATTTTGACAAAAAACAAAAAAGTTATGGGCATTGAAAGAATTGAACCTTCAAAAGACAATGCACGTGCGTGCGCATGCGCGTTTGCAATTTTTATTACATCGATCTGTAGATATTTGACATGTCTACCTATCCTGTAAATATCATTAAATTTCCTTAATTGGTATGAATGTTATAAACGGTTTTGTATTATCCAATCAAATTGAAGCACACGTGCATGCGCGTGCAAAATTGAAATTTTGACGATGCCAAACAGTTAAGGGTCCCATTTTATACCTACGATATAAATAGCAAACGATTTCATCGAAAAATAAAAAAGTTAGACGCATTCCAAAGTTTGTAAACAAAAAATCCAATGCACGTGCATGCACATGCATGCATTTTCATGCAAAATGACATTCGTTCCGCACATCTACATATGCTATACTATCATCCTAAAAAGGTTTCATATTGATCCCTTGAGTACTTTCTGAGAACACTCGTGGACAAAAAAGTCCCAAGAAGAAAGAAAGAATAATAATAATAATAAGAAGAAGAAACCGAGTAAAACCAATATGTTCCCAAACTTTGTTTGGGGAACATAATAATAAAAAACAGAGTAAAACCAATATGTTCCCAAACTTTGTTTGGGGAACATAATAATAATAATAATAAGAAACAGAGTAAAACCAATATGTTCCCAAACTTCGTTTGGGGAACATAATAATAATGAAGAAGAAGAACGCGAACAATAATAGTAAGGTCTTCCGCAGGAGACGGAAGACCTTAATAATAAGAAACAGAGTAAAAACAATATGTTCCCAAACTTTGTTTGGGGAACATAAATATCCCTGTATACAGTACTGTGAAACAAACAGTTACAGCACCGTCCAAGAATAATTACCTGCATGCTCTGAATCTGTAGTCTTGGGGTCCATTCAGGTCCTTGACCTTGCTGCCGTCTTTTGTTTGCCACACAAACCCACAGTGGTCTCTAGATACAGTCACAATCTGAAGTGATGAACAAAACTTCTACACTTCAGAATTTCCTATTCTTTTGTTTTCATATACAGGCAAAAGTTTGGAGGTTTGTTGAGGAAAGCCTTCACATTTCAATACAAATTTTTGAGGTCTTTAATTCACGGTGGCGAACCATGTGAATTTGGCATGACCTATTACGCGGAAAAATGACAACAAAAATCAGCACAAGGGAGAATTCAATTGAGTAAGAAACACCTTTATCAATAACAAATTGTCACAACTTATATCAACATTTGAAGAATTTTCTCAAGAACAAATCTATACTAAAATGGTAGTTCTACGTGTGATAGAAGCAGAGAACATTAACACAGTGTTTTGTTTTCAGTCAAAAACTTTTCAATGCTTTCTCTGTTATGAAGTAGTTGTGTTCAAACTGTCCAAAGAAAAAGAATTTTCCAGACAAATCAGTATCAATCCAAGAAATAAACCTACCTTATCTCCGGCAGGACTAATATCAATATCATCAACATCATTTTTGTGAGCTGCAACTTCAAAAACCTTTTTCATATCTGGATACTGAAAAAAACACCAAGATTTGTTTGTGAAACACTGATGCCCCCATATACCCAAATTCCAAGGTCATGGGGTCAAACATATTGGCAGGGACCTATATACTAAGTATTTTGGTCCCTGATATTGGTACAAAAATAAAGGTCTTACCAAAAGGAATCCACCTTTGAAATATGAAAGCCCTTGTACTGACCATTCAAAAGTTATGGCCAAGGTTAGTTTTTCAAAAGTAGGTTAATTCCAAGGTCAAACAGACAGAAATTTTACTACATAAAGAACGGTCTTATGAAATGGAATACACATGTGAAATATGAAAGCCCCATTACTAACCATTCAAGGTTAACATTTTGTAGAAAGAGAGACAGGAGAAAGAGAGACTGACATACCAAAATCTATAATTATGCCTCTGAATCTCTGAATACAGGGGCACAAGATCTGCATTGACAATAGCTATTATATAAGCTTATTTCATTTATTTTTTATATGATTATGAAAGGAAAAAATGGTGCATGCTCTCAGATTTCTTAAGTGCTCTAAACAAGACTTACCTTCCACACTCGGAGATAGCCATCAGCTCCTCCTGTTGCTAATAATGAGTGGTCCCTGCTAAATTGCACTGTTTTTTGAAAACTAGATTCTTTGTGAAAGTCTGTTTTGATTTGTTTAATTTTGTCAATGTCAAACAAGATCTGCTTGGTCGCCTCGTGACCTTTATCATTTGTTGAATTTTCATTTTCTGATTTTCTCTGTCGGATGTCACTGTTTTCAGTTCCTAAATAAATAAAACACTCGATAGAAAAGTTTATCAGGAAACCCCATTAATAAATTTTCACTAGTTTTAGCTTAGTGCAATGTTCTACAAGACTCAACCAAGCTCATTCTTATGTACCTCTGTCCTTCTTCTCTGGAGATGTGACTTTATATTTCAACGAGTATATGTGGCATTCATCATCTAGACCAGCTGCAAATATATGATTTCTGCCATCATACACATTACAACCGTTCATGATAGACTTTGTACCCGTGTCATGTCGACATATGCTTCCAGCCACAGCTTTGTCGGACATAAACTTCACCTCATATACTTCCTGCAAGTATAAAATACCAAACTTTGCTTAGAATACTGTTGGATTTAGAATTTCTGACTGAAATTATTCCTAGATGTAATGAAATTTATAAAGTGTTTCAGGGTTTATAAAAGTTTGCTTCACTACTAATAAAATGGTTTGATCCTTCCTCTTTAGAAAAAATTGAAAAGAACAAGGTACGGTTGTATACATAAAAAGGCCCAAAAAATTTCTCTCTATAAAATGTGTCTGGAATTAACCTTAATCAGCGTTTTAAGAAAGTAAAATAAATGCCAGGTATACCATGTCAACAAAATCAGAATGATAGTCCTAAATGGATAGCATTATGACATCATGAATAAGACATTTCCCGCCTTTTTCTCAAAATAAGCCTGAAAACTTTCAAATGTCATACAAATTATTGCTCAGGAAAAGATGTGCGCATTTGTCGAGCAAAATGAAAATGATATATATTGTGTATTATTTTGAGATGAAAAACATGCTTCAATATGAATTTGCTCGACGCATGCGCTGTATGTTTTCTAAAAGGAAAACCACCTGAATTTGTGGATATTTTCATTGAAAATGGCATTTTTGCAATTTTATGCCAACTTCAAGCTCTCGTCATATGACTTAAATCATTTTGCTGATCAAACTGAGTGAATTTTGGGTTTGCTAAACTATTCCTTAATTGAATGCCAGGATTTGAGCTCCATGTGAAATCATCAATATTTTGGGCCAGATGACTGTAGAAACTGTACCTACTTCTTTCAAATGTAAGATCATTTTATATGTATACGTACTGTTAATTTTGTCTTTCTACTTATCATGAAAGGCGAAGATAACAAACAGTGATCAATCTCATAACTCCTATTTAAGCAATACAAAATAAAGAGCTGGGCAAACACGGACCCCTGGATATACCAGAGGTGAAATCAGGTGCGTAGGAGGAGTAAGCATCCCATGTTGACCGGTCACACCCGCCATGAGCCCTATATCTTGATCAGGTAAACAGAGTTATCCGTAGTCAAAATCAGTGTGCCAAGAATGGCCTAACAATCGGTATGAAACAGCATTTGACCCAATGGCAAACTAGATCGTTATAACGACCATAGAATTTTGAGAAATGCTGACTTTAAACAAGACTGTTGGAGCCCCTGTACCATCAACTTGTTTGTCAGTAGCCTGCTTCGATTTAAAAACTAACCATAAGCAGAACAAGCTCTTGCATATTGAATAAGTTGAGAGACATAAACACCATATGCAGGTGATAATGGAATATTGCTACATAAATATGGGAAATTGACAATGGAGATGATCTGTGGGCAAACTCAGTGGCAAACCGTTGTTAAAGATACAACTTTCTTGATTTAATAAAAATGATTAATCAAATAGTCTGATCATGAATTGAAAGTCTTCAATTTACAAATTACTTGTTTACAGTTAGTTTGCCAAGAAAGTATGTGAAATTGTTTAAAATGATCATGCCAGACACGACTTACAGATCATTGACAAAAAACAACAAGAGTAAACTCCTACACAAACAGAAAGTCATTCATGTTTATTAATAACAGGAAGCAGGTATCACTATACACAGAAACATAACGCAAATTCCGATGGTTCAAGTCCAATCAAGGTTTTGCAATGGTACCGATCATATGATCCATGCACAGTAATCATCAATGATGTTTTCACAGCAAGTTTATTCATGAGTGATGAGTAAAAAGACCCAATCAACCGTAGATATACCTTGATACCTTTTCTACATGATGAAGGCTACATAGCCTGTAACCCCCGCTCTGTTAGTTATTAAACTGTTGCATAGTTAACTGTTACACAATGTCAGATAACCCCTTCTAAACCTGGAAGGTGTAGTTACAACAGGGGTCGAAATTAACTTTTTCTACCACAGGCTAATTTTAGCCTGTGGGTAAAAAATCCACAGGCTAAAATGAAAACCTACAAGCTAAAATAAAAATAATGAAACAGTGCTCTTTTTATATATATATTTTTTTCAATCAATGATTTTCCCCATCATTACTGAGCCTAGTGGGTCAACAGGCAGCGTTTGGACAAGACACTAAGTTACGTAAGTCATATGGTGCAATGTCTAGGTCTCTTGATTATCGCACCTGTAGCAGTCTAATCCACAACTTGTTTACCGCAGGTCTAGATCCAGTCTTCCAATTTCATGCCACATCAGGGTTGTCACTAGTGATTTTTTAAAGCGAATACAGGACTCATGGTTTTATAAGCAGCACGATCACGAGTCCTATGACTTTTTTGATAATCGTTTACGCGGTGAGAAATGCACCCGTGTCGTCACTACAACCCGACCTCAATATGACAATAAATTTAGATAGGACATTCTCATGATTTTGATAAAAATAACTACCGGAAGACTTGGTAAAACATAGACTCCGATATTTTTTGTAGATAAATGAATAACAAAAACATCATACTTGGAATTATTCAATTTAATCACCCCTATAGGTGAACAGGACTCGTGGCACATGTCGATATGCGATGTTCGATCTCTAAAGCATTTGTTTGACTCCGAGTTTCTTAAAAAATCATAAAAGATAAAAACGGTTATTGAAATCGGTCGTTCATGTAAGCGTTTGTATGATTCAGAGTGCAAGTTTGAGAAAAGCAAATAGCGCATCACCGTTAAAACGGATACGATATGATCATGGTTTGTAAATCACCACTCGCTAAGATTTTCGAGTGTCCATTATTTTTACTCGCTATTTTTCAAATGTACTCGCATTTTGCGAGTATTTCTCGCTAATTTCGAGCCCTGTTACAATGCTTAATATGGAATGCTCTTAAAATACAGAACTTTACAATAAATGGAAGGGGAGCACACCTCTACAATCAATTCAATTTCTATACAGCTCATATGCTAAGATTTACAAACACTACACGAAACTCAGAAATCCTCTTGACAGGTGTGCTACTTTTTTTGAAAAGTAATGGAATAACATCCAAAACATAGTATTCACTATATAGAGGAAACAGATCCTGGAAGAACAGAATAAAGAGTGCACTGATAATAGGGCAAACAAAAGAGCGAATGTGTTTTAGGGCAAAATGACCCTTGTTCCTTGTTTCTATTGATATTCGAGGAAATTCGAAATGTGCTTAGTCCATATTGCAAGATATTAACTATATAAAAATGTTATTAGTTTTAGCAGTCCTTACAATAGCATTTGCTATGCCTGTCTTTGCTGCTCCACCACCACCAGCAACTAGGAAATGGCGTTCGTCTAAAGCTTTAACAACATACAGAGGAAAATCGGAACGTGCCAACAAGCCACCTTTGGCAGCCGCCATTTTTGACAGATTTACTCCGTTCCAGTACTTATTAAATATTTTCTCCTCCTATTCATTGTGATTTAATCTGATTTAAAAATTAATTTAAATTTTACTCTAATGAATCAATATATGTCTTTTCTTTTAAAATATATACATATATATTTATTTATTATTTTTTATTCCAGTCGCCGTTGGTGCGGACTCAGTTCATCATGTAAACGCTTGTCGGAAAATTTGCAGTTATGGAAAGGTTAGTGTTTATCTTTTTTGATGAATATATATGTCCTCATTTCAGTACATCGAACATGTTTTAGTGTATCAACGTTTGAAAACCTTTCGTAAACAAGTTCTTAACTCATAGATCACAAATAAAACAGATAGCAACGAGACGTAGCAACAGACCATGTGACTATGCTCTTCTGTCAAAAATCATAAAGGAAAGCATCTTTTTTTTTTTCTTTTCTTTTCTTTTTTTTTTAAATTCAGCATTTTAAAGTTGTTTAATAAAAAAAAATATGATATGACAAAGGAATTTTTGAGTCAGTGATTTTAGTTAGAAATTAAATACGATGAAACAGTAATGAGTAAACACATTTTACAACCAACATTAAACATTGGAAAAATTTATGTAAATATTTAGTCATGCGTCTGACAAGTTTTGACATACGTTGGACTTGGTAACCAGAAAGAAAAAATAAATGTACGTGTTGAAGCTAGTTTATTTTCTCCCTAATAGAAGTATGGAGTCTATCCTAGGAGCACACCTACAATTACAATGATGAGTACAGTTGTCAATGATTAAGATCCCAACATGGTGAAACTGACGATAGACCTAATTGCAAGGGGAACCTCAGGGTACACCAAGAAGAAAAGAGATGAATCTATGCACCAGTATTTAAAACGCCTCACTCATCTGTATTTGGAAGACAGATGCATTGATGAAGTGGTAACATGCAATTCTTTTAAACTTTGTTCTATGTATATTAACTGTTTAGTATTATTAAAACATTTATTTATAAACTATTTGGAAATGAAATATTTTTACACATTTCAGGGTGAAGATTTATCTATGTGCAGAAACTTGACAGTGTTGTACTTGTATGATAATCAGTTGTTGAAGATACCAACTCTACATCATAACCAGCATCTGACCATGTTATACCTACAAAACAATGACATTCACAAGATAGAGCACCTCTCACCTCTCATCAGGCTTTCTAAACTGTAAGTTGGAGGCTCTCTGTTTTTAAAGAAAAATATTTACAGTTTAATTTGTCTGTATATTCGTATAATTCCTGCCTTTGTCTTCAATCCAGATACCTAGGAGGTAACTGTATCACAGTGATTGAGGGTTTAGATAAACTGGAAAACCTCCAGGAATTACACATTGAGAACCAGAGGATGCCCCCAGGAGAGAAACTTCTGTTTGATCCACGGACATTGCGAGCCATATCTGTAAATAGTACTAGAATAACATTGACGAGAGAGGGACTCTGATTGTTATTCTTTGGTCTCTTCAAAAATTTATTTTTCGTTATATTATGCATATGAAAATTAACTAACAGAGAAGAATTAACTATCTTTGATTTTTTAGATATGAACTTTATGTGTATATTAAAAGTAAATTAAGCATGTAATAGGAGCACCTTTTCTCCTGCTTTCCTCTCTAACGTAATATGGAATTTGCTTTATCTGATACAGTTTTGTATTTTATTGCTTTACATTTCTCTTTACAGAGTTCAGTGCAAGTGCTAAATATTGCTGGAAATAACTTGGACAGTATTAGAGACATTGAATGCTTACGCAATTTGTATCAGTTACATGCAAATGACAATTTACTGACGGATATGAAAGAGCTAGCTCATGTCATTGGAGGCATGTTCAGATTGTGGAGATTAGACCTGTTGGGGAATCCCTTCTGTCACAAGGCAAAATACAGAGACCGAGTCATTGTAATGGCAAAAAATTTGGGTTAGTTCCTAATCCTGAATAACTTGATATGCATATTACGAATTTTAGATTAAAGTGGAAGCATAATAAATATCATGTTGGCCTAAATTTTGTGGATTTCATCTTGACATCATTCCCATGAATTTCAAACCATATTGAAACTTACAATTATATGTTTCAATGTACAGACACCATATCCACAAAATAATACATACCACTGTAAATCTTGACAATCCATACGCGCCCACCCCCTGAATTTAAGTGATTTCCCTGTACTGTGATCGTCATTGGAATTCTCCTGAATTTCTCTGTGTCGCTGCATCTCAATAGTTTTATCATGATGTGTTTCAGGTCACTAAATCAATGACAAAATCACTGAACATTGACTTGAAACAGACTGAACAACATCTCCTAATGATAACTGAAAAACCCTCTAAGTAATTGAAACCAGACCTGTATTGATGGAGAAGTATGTTTGGTCAAGGACAATTTTGTAAAAAATCTACTGAAATTTCTGAAAAGTTTTACTATCTGGAAGACACATTAAATAGCCAAATGAAATTAAACTTTGACTTAAAATCACATCATGTGAGGATGGACCCCCTGTTATTGATGTCATTTTATCCAAGGTCAAGGATATTGAACATAATTGGAATTTGAGATGATTGCATGACAACTCAAAAGTATCTGCAATTGAAAACAATCTCAGTTATGTAATATTTTACATGCCACTTCTAGTCATTTAGATCGTCAGTGAGAGAAGTTTTATGGTCTTTGAATTATATTTGCATGTTCTTAAATGACTAGTTAACTTTTTTGGTTCTGTTGATTTTGATTTATATTAAGGTACCTTTTAATTTACTTTTCCTACAGTATCAGTTGATTATGAAAGGTGGAGAGCATTGGGTCATAAGTGTTGATTAGTAAAACTCCATTTTGCTTGTAGTATGATATAACATGTATAATAACTTATATACACATATGTTTTTGGATGTATCATGAAATCTGTAGCATATACTAGTTACATTATATACATAAGATATATTGCATATAGTATGTATCCAGTAATTTAGATGTATGTGCAGATTTTGCCAAACATAATGATAACACTTTCATGCATCATTTAAGCAATACTTAAATGCCATACATGAATACCAATATATTTTATTACCAGATATACTGGATGGAAAAGAAATTAGTGAGACCTCCAGGCGATTCTTGCACAATTGGCATGATGCCAGAGAAGTGCAGAAAAAGCGTAGAGAGGAAAACATAAGGAAAGGGAGTGCAGAATTTGGAGATGGTAAGAATCGAGTGCCAGTTACTGAAGAAATAGAGAACATGTAGGAGAAATTTGATGGAGAATATCCCCTGAGATTGAGAGATTTTGTTGAAAAATAAGAATTGAGTCCCCAAAATTCCAACAACAAGATAGTTATTTCTGCTCTACTAGAATGATGTCTGTAGCACATACAAATTGTAGTTCTTCGAGAGACATTACATCCAATACAAATGATGCCAAGGTATGGATTCTGTAACAAACCCCTTGGTGCAACTGGTTTTCTGATATCAAGAGGTTTATTGGAAACATAAAACAGGAAAACATGGTAGAATGACAGACAAAACACTGTCTAAAATAATGGTGATTAAGAAATATTGCAACCTCTATCTAAGACATTTAATTATCTTCCACATGTCTTTGAATATTTCACTTTATCACTTGTTACAGGTGCATTATTACGGGAGTTACCCCCTGTTAAGGATTATCCACGTCCCCCGAACAAGATCCCAGGATATATGATGCCAGGTAAGTTCAAAGGAGATTACTTTTGCAGAAAAAGTATGAATGTCTTGCATGAAGTTGTAAATTGCTGACTGAAAGTGCATAATGTGTCCACCTATATTTACAGATAATAATCTGCATTTAAAACAGGTATCCCTTTATGCTTGTGGCTAGTCAAACATATTACCCACTATCCCTATCTCCTATATGCCTGTCTCAACTTGTATGTTAGGCCAAAGTACATGTGATAGTTTTATAGGAATACATATATACTTTATGGCAGTAATATATCATTATAGTAGTTTAGATTTATGAAAAAAAAATTGTATTGAAAATAAATTGTAAATCCAGAAATGAATTCACCAGGTACTTTTTTTGAAATGCTGGATGAGTATAATTCAATTATGTTTATGTAGTATTTCAAAACCGTAAAGGTAAAATTTCTTTGTCACAAATGTATCATACTGGTCAAAATATGAGAAGGATCTGACAGTCATCTGGGCCAGTTTATTCTTCAGATTGAAAATTAATTCATCACATACTAATATGTGAAGTAAAATATTGCCCCTAGTGTCACAATTTAAGTGAAAAATCACAATTAACATGACTTCTGGATTGAAAGTGACTTTATTCAATAATGAGGGCACATGCACTTAATCAAGCTGGAAAACCCCCCTGAAAGGTAAAGAATTCAATTTGATACATATATGTAAGAAATTTTAAATAGTATGTACAACATATATGGACTTTTCTTTGGTTTTTATATTATGGAGAATTGATTAGATTTGCATGAGAATAGTTACATTGAAAAGGAGATTAGTAATGATTATTAGAAGATAGATTAAATGAAAATATATAATGATAATCCTGTATATGCATGTATTTTATGTAGTAAGTTAGTCCCTGTTTCACTACTCTGTTTTAGTCTGAAGATGTAGTTAATCAACAGATCAAGACAATATTCTAAATAGGATACATGCATCAATGAATATTGGATGGTTTCCACAAAATGATGAAGATCTATATGTTTCAATCCTTTACAAATAGTTGAAAAATACAAATCAAGATCTGCATATTCAATTTGTAGCTCAACTACATCTGCTATATGTTTACATTTTACCAATGTTTTGTCAGTAATTACACTGTCTGATAAAACTGTAAATAATAAACAAAAAACCTTTACTTATAACTATCAAAATGTAAAATATAGATATATGAAATTAAATGCTTGATATTTTGTATTATAGATAACACACACAAAAAAAGGGAGGCAAAGAGGGTGATTTCTGCATATTTAATGAAATATTACCCCATTTCACTCCATTTTTTTTTTTTTTTTTTTTTACATCCCCTTAATAAACTAGACATTTAATTATTCCTTGTATTTATACTTTATTGTTCAACTTTCATCATCATAGGTCTTTATGTTAAGTTGAAAGATCACTTGATGACAGTGGTTTTATTGAGAAAGTAAAAACGATACAGTGAAATAACAGATTTATCACCAACAAAACATCGGTAAATGGATATGTCCTTGATAATTTTCTTTGGCTACCTTGATAATAAGTAACCTTTTAATTTTTAAACATCATATGTGTTTGGTAATTTTCTTTGGCTGCCTGGATAATAAGTAGCCTTTTAAACATCACACCAAATCCTCAACTGATATTTGACTAAAAGAGAATTGATATTAACATATTGACATTGATTCTTAATTTAGTGAATAAGTTTAAATTGTCAGATTGGCAAATGAACCTAAACATCAGAGACACATATTTATATATATTCATAATAATTCATGAAAATGGAAAAGAAAACAGGGTTGAAAACAGTGTAACATTTATACATGTGTAGCTAGAAAAAAAAAAGCAATTAGAAGGCAACGCCCCAAATTTTTTCAATTTCTGGTTACTTTGGCATTTTCACCCCATTCCCAAATTTAATTGTGTTTTTATTAAATATTCCTTGTATAATTACATGTATTGTAAAATTTAACACCACCCACTTTTCTCATGACATTGAACTTGGTAACTTTCATGGTTGATAAGAAACACTGTATTCATTATCCTCAAAAGACGGCAAAATAATATATTTCTGTTTGGATATGGCAATACATGTATTTGTCCCAAAAGGCCCACTCTTATTTTATAAACTGTAAATGTTGATGATATTACAGTACATGTACTTGTAGTATAATTAGTACATTGTTTTCAGGACTTATGATGAAAGGTGAGAAATGCATGAAAGTGTATAATTTGTAGTACAACTTTATATGTAGGTAGACTTTTAATAATTTATATTGATATGTGAAATAGGAATGATTTCTGACTTTTTAAGGATTTGTGAATTGTTTAAAGTTATCAGATTGTTTGATTTGGCCAATGGTCATTCTTTTTACTCTGTAGAATGAACTATAACCGTTTTCCAAGGGATTAGCCCAAAGACAGCAGTGAAGGGGGAATAACACATTGTCACAGTTTTTCAAACAGAAGTATGCCACAGATGCAAAAATAAAATCAGATGCCATTTTATATTCTTTCATCCTTTTTAATAATTTTTTTTACCTCAGTGGATTAAGCAGTTTTGGTGACAATCTTTGGATTGTGAGCTTCAGTCTGACAGAGGTTTTCAATTTTATTCTTAAGGAGGTACTCTACATCATCATAATGGCTGACTTCCTTTTAAAACATGAATGAAAATATAAATATCAGCAATATTTGTCTATTCATTTCAAATATCATTACCTAGCTGAGTACAGTTCAGTACCAGGTTAGCACGTTGACTGCTGAACTGTAGATGACAGGTTTGAATCCAGCAGTGGTGTTTTTTTCCTCCAGATTGTATTCTACTAAAACTGCCTGCATTTTTTGACTATAAAATAAAGTAAATCTGAAAGTTTTCAATTTCTAAATATAGTTGCACATTTCCACCACTTTTCATCCATATCAAATTTTTCTGGTGTAGTATTCCTCCTTAATGAATTTACACTACAACTAAGATTTGTACATAGGTAAATTTTATATTTCTAATGCCACATATGTCTTATACTTTTCTCAAAAGTGTGTTATTCCTCCTTAATGGAAAGCAAAGAAAATGACTATTGCCTGAATTAAATGGATTTGATATCTGTGTTCAGCATTGTCAAGTTTTGGCATAAAAACTTTTTAACAAACAATTCATTCATCATGAAGAAAATCAATTCATTTAGTGTTGATAATTTGTTATTTTTATGTTGAAATTTTTTGTCAATTTAGAAAATATATAATATGATGATAATCATGATAATACCTCAAAGGAAAATGTGTGTTTGGCATAAATTTTGTGAATATAGTTGTAACACTGAGTCAAAGGGCCAAAAGGTGATATTATTACATGACATTGGGGCTGATAGTTTTAATTATTTTGCCAAGGTATATATACTTTAAACAAACAAGCTTTTTGTGTTGGTAACATATTTCTAACTTTTATTAGAAGTTTGGTTAGAAAGGAATAAACCTACTATTTACATGTGTCACTTTTGAAGTATATGTTGCAATATCTGTGTGCATTTAATTATCCTATAATGGTCTTCTTTGATCTAAGGAAATGTTATAATTTTAGTAGTGCAACAATAGTATCTAAATTGGTTTCATCTACTAGCACTTTGTTAATTTAATGAAGGTGTATGTGTAAGAGCCTGTATAGATGATATCATTTCCTATGTAACTAGATTCTGATTGATACTTTTAAGCCAGGTTAACTAATAAACTCATTTCCTACTTAATTAGAATATTGATGCATTCTGATTGACTAGCAATCTGGCATACTTTGAGTGAAACTGAGCGTAACAAAAAACAATATATGACATATCACAATGTTATTTACAAAGTACAGACACATGGGTACAATAACATCACAGACACGTAATATATGATTTTTCTGTGACTTTGTTACATTTCTGACTGTTACATACAGAAAATCAATGTGTTATTTAGTTACAAAGGAAATGAATTTGTTATCTAGGTCTAATCAGGAGTGTATTGGGATTTACCACGGACTGTATTTTAATACACCCGTCAACTTAATTAAACTTGTGTTAAATTCCTGTAAACACCTGATTAAACTTGAATACTAATAATATCCCTCTAGCTGAACTTGAGCAGGTGTAAATAATACATGATGTCACAATGCTTGATCTGTTTCATAGTAAACAAACTCCTGATGTAGATGAGATAGGTAAAATTAATCAGAGTGGGATGGAATTTACCCATCATTAATGTTTCGAAACACAATGAGGGCAAAGGTTGTATTGAAATACAGCCCAGGGATAGTTCTCATATGCCCTCAGCCATAGGATATTTAAGAAATAAATTTCAATTTTGAAAATACGTGAGGATATGCACTGCAACATTTCATGCTAGCATACCTCATGAAGCACATTAACTAGCGCTTCATGAAAAGTATGTTGGCATGAAGCATTGCAGTTCATACCCTCATGTATTTTCAGAGTATGAATTTATTTTTATGCCCCCGAGATCGAAGATCGGGGGGCATATTGTTTTTGTCCTGTCTGTCATTCTGTCTGAAACTTTAACCTTGCTAATAACTTTTTAATAGTAAGTACTAGAGCTTTGATATTTCATATGAGTATTCCTTGTGACAAGACCTTTCCGTGGGTACCAACATTTTTTACTCGGTGACCTTGACCTTGGAGTTTGACCTACTTTTTGAAAACTTTAACCTTGCTAATAACTTTTGAACAGTAAGTGCTAGAGCTTTGATATTTCACATGAGTATTCCTTGTGAGAAGACCTATCCATAGGTACTAAACCTTTTGACCTTGACATTTGACCTGCTTTTAAAAAATTTACATTGGTCATAACTTCTAAATGGTAAATATTAGAGCTTTCATATTCAACATGAGCATTTCTTGTGACAAGATCTTTCTACAGGTACCATTAAGATATTTGTCCTTGTGACCTTCGCCATCTTTGGAATTGACCATTATTGGGGGCATTTGTTTCACAAACACATCTTGTTTATATTTAAATCTGTCAGAATTTTGAGCTGTAAAATAAATATATGCTATATTTATCAAGATTCACACATGAATTGCATTTTTAACAACTACATTGCATTCATAAGGAAATGGCTATCATTACTATTTGTAAAAATATCAAAGGCAAGAAATTGAAAATGTAAATATATTGAAATATAACACAGGGTTCCTTCAGACCAAGGGTGTATTGAAATGTAACCCATATGGCCTTCAGCTTAAGATTGTGTTGTAATACTTACTGGAGTAAACTATATTGTACCCCTAAACTGATATTGAAATGATTTAATTAATAAATCTTTGCATACTTTATGTATACATGATAGTATTAAACAATTAACTTAAAACTGTGTGGATGGTGTTTATATGTACATTAATTTCTTCATTAATTATCTTCCAAATTAGATGTAAGTATATAAGAATATCATTTATATACAAAAAGTAGTTCACATAATTTTTTTAATGATTATAATTGGTTAATCTAGCTGTAGTGGGGGATATTTAAACAATGGAATGTAGGCTATTGTGCACATTTGCATGTGTAAAGTAATAGTTACTCACAGTCTTAAAATGAAATATTTTTAACTATTTAGGAGTTTCTGGTTTGTTGATGATATTCAATTCTTTGATTGAGTAACTTGAAGTTTAAAGTCTCATGAAGGGCCAAGTGAAACATCTCTATTTTTTGAAATAGATAAATTGTTGCATTCCTTAGGTGCTTATGAATATTATTTTTTTAATATATGGAATCTGTTTTTTTAATTCTTAGGTTTACCCAGGAAGCAATTTGATGAAATTCTTGCAAGAACCAACAGCAACCTTACCGAGGACACATCGCAGAAGCACTCAGCCAATGTGAAGACCCGCAGTGGAATCTTACGATCCAAGTAAGTATATCTACAAAATGCTACACATTTTAAAAGTTTAATTTTCTTCATTTAATGACTTCATATCTCAGAGAGTACAATGTACTACTAAATGTAAAGTTTATCAGTTTTAAAATTAATGTTATGCACAAAATTTGCCTATGAGTGCTGGCACATTTTTTCTTTGACATTTGATTTACTAGATATACAGTTTATGCACTGTATTTCACAGCACTTTACGGCGATCAGGTAGTTAAGTTTAGCATTTAAATCTGTTTATGTGGTTATCTTCCCTTTTCATTTTAATACGTATTTGTTTAGACGAAGTTTTTAGTTCTATGATTAACTTAAAGCATTGATTCCACTCTTTTGTATATTGCAGACCATGTAGATCTATAAACAAATTGTTAAACATTTTCCAATACATATCCAGAAAGTAGTGGTTATAGTTGTTATGGATTTGTATTAAATGTTCAGGAATTTTGATGCTCTCTGATTGGTCCAGACGATCTTTTCTTGTGTGTACCTTAGAGTGAGGTCGCCTCAATATTAACTTTGGGAAGTTTATTAGGGATTTCCCTCTAACCAATCATAGAGTTGCTGACAGTTTTATTGACCAATCAATTAAAGTGTGTATCAGTAAGTCAAATTCAATGTTGTTAATGGCTTCTAAGTTTTGACATCTAAAAAATTATTATAATGTGTTATAATGCACATGTTTTTATTTGTGAAAGGATTAAAAAGATATCATGAAAAATGTTGTAAAATTCCTGATCATTTAATAAAACAGTTATTGGCTTTTGATAAGGTCTATTTGTGACTATACAGACCTGTAAAAGCTTAAGGCCTCAGTCAACCATTACCTGATCAGGTTCATATTGTCATGAATAATAACCTCATCAAAAGTCAGTCATTGTATCCTGGTCATGGCACCAAAATCATATGATACAGAACATGTAGTATAAAGTAATGTGATTATTATTATTTTATTCATTTATAAAGCACAAAATGATATGTAGTTTCTATGCAATAACTTTCATTAAAGAATTAGCTTTGGTCCAATCAAAATAGACATTACAGATAAATCCCATGTTTTATAGAACTCTAGTGATTGGTTGACATGGAGGTACAGTATATATGCTGTTTATTATAGTGACACCACATATTTTGTGACCAACCACTGCCAATCTTTTTTGTGTACATAACAGGTCAACCTACCTAACTGTGTTGTAAACTTATTTTGTAGTATGATATTTGAAGCATATATTTAAGAGGGTAAAATATTAATATCTTGTCTCTTCAATTATCAGTACTCCCTCCCAAAAACATTACGGGGTACACTAAGAATCAGGTTGTCTGCCTGTTCATACACAGACAGGTTTCTGAGTCTTTAGTGATTTCCCTTCTTAACTGAGCTCACCATACTCCACACACAGATTTGCCAAGGGATAAGGGTAATCTTTTAGTTACTAATTTTGGGATGAAAAAGTCTGTGCATCTGAGGACTCTGATATAGGAAAATGTTCCAGACATTTTCCTTCTCACTTGGAGTCACCATACTTCACACAGACTCATCATGAGATGAGGATGATTCCTTAAGATTGATTTTGAGTTTAAAAGGTCAAAAAAATTGGACCATGAAATGGGAAAATGGTCTCTGGGTCACAATTGGTTTCCACTTTCACAATGCATAACTTTTAAAAGAAGTATAACACATCTTTCACCATTGACTTTTTTTGGAGTTCATGTATCAGGTATATGATCAGTCCATTTAGGACAGTTCTAGTTTACTTATATATATGCCATCAGAGTGTAGTTTTTTGCAAACATATTAAAAAATTAGATAAGTTTTCTATTTTTAATACAATATATTTATGTGTGTATAATGTACTTATCCTTTAATTAATTGTGCCATTAGTTTGGTACAATATTCAAGCTATGGTAGTTACTCAGATTCCTACTATTGAATTTTTGGAAATTCCATAG
This sequence comes from Ostrea edulis, assembly GCF_947568905.1. Classification (NCBI taxonomy): domain Eukaryota; kingdom Metazoa; phylum Mollusca; class Bivalvia; order Ostreida; family Ostreidae; genus Ostrea; species Ostrea edulis. Next base: position 55,033,852 of record NC_079167.1, read on the forward strand.
ATTTCTTTTTTGATCTTGATACTGTTCCCAGTGTTGACACTGAACCAAGCCATAAAATATTTATACTGGGATAAACATGTCATTTGAAAAGCATTTATATGATTGAATTGGGAAAGGTATATGTAGTACTGGTGTCAGAACAGAAATATACTTTCATTGCAGATATGTTCTTACTAGAAATTCACAAAATAAAGCCCATGTGAAATTTACTGTGAAAAACACAAGCTTCCCAAAAATCTACATGTAATTCAGAGAAGAGGTACATGTAGATTAGCCCATCAAAAAACCCTTCTTTTTTTTTTTAAATAAAAATGATTCATTAAAAGAAAGTGGTAGTAATTGTATACAAGCTTTTCTTTTGGACCATGGTTAAGTTTCTCTAATAATGGGCTTTTCAAGCTTTTACAAAGACAGCTGTTGGAAGTTTGTTCTTTCACAGACAATATGAAGTATGTTGTAGTACTCTGATACTTTCACTGTCAAGCTGAAAGGATATGTTGTTACCTTGACCTAATATTCATTTGCTGAATCCAAGGTCAGATCTACATGTTTTATATCAATGTAAGTCATAGGCATTACTCTTTAGGATAATCTGTTTGATTTTGTATTATTTTACATAGAATAATACTTATATGTTACGTAGAAAGTTCTTCATGATTATTAGAGGCTGTTATGATTCTGATTAACCATTTTCAGTATACAGTAAGCAAATGTGATTCATTAATAGAACTTTACATGTGTTTTACTCCCAGAAAGTTCGGAGAGAAAATATAGGAGGCATATGTTACTTTGTAAAGGAGTTAAAGCGTTAGTGTTTATACAGTGAAAACTGCCTAATCTGACACCTGTGAAATCCGTTTCACTAGGCATTACAACTCTTATTTTCATTCACATTCTCATTGTTTTCTACACTGTTTATTCCGACACACTGTGTTTTCTGACAAAAAATGTCTCCCAATGCATTTCAGATTAGACAGGTTACACTGTACTTGGCAAAGACATTGCTAGTGTACTTTGGCTTTGATTGATTGTACAAGGTCAAGGTCACTAGAAGAAAAGTATAAAATTCTTGTATGGACCAAAATATTTTACAGAAAGGTTTAGATGATCATACTTGACACAAAACTTCACATGACTGTAAAATGTGTCGAATTGTTTAATGAAGGTCAATTGTAAAAGGTCAGCTAGAGAAAAAGTATAAAATTCTTGTCTTTAACATTATATTGGCAACAGAGAAACTTAAGATAATCATGCTTATGGTAACTCCGTACTTGCACTATCATGGGTTCAAGTAGAAAACTGCATTAATTTTCAGTTATATAGTGAATTTTATCAATTATTAAAGAAAATGTATATATGTTGCCACCTTTTTAAACATGAACAGAAGTAGGTGTCAGCATCAGAAAATCTAATATTTTCGTAAACCAGCATAATGAAATTATATAAAAACTGGTTATAATAACAACTTTTTATGTTTAACCGTTTAAATACTCTGCTACTTTATGTGTGTGTGTGTTATGGATATCAGGGAAATCATTGTATAATAGACATACCATACCATACATACAATAATACCAGCATAGGAGTTATTGCCCTTGACAGCATGTTTTGTAATATTGGTAAAGGATTATCTATTAAAAAAATAATTTTAAAAAGAATTAGTATCAAATAGTCTACCAAATATTTTATTGTACCCTGTGAATAAAATTCCTACAAAAGATATATTTCTATCGTGTTCAATATCTATAATTAAAGATTTACAAAATCCTAGGATGTGACAAAAGTTACCTTAAAACCAACTTTGATTATGTTGTCAGTGTGTACAAGGTTTTATATGTACAGTGTATATGGTTTTGGCACAATGTTATTTTGACAAGGACACGGTCACTGTTGGAACAAAAAAAAAATGAAATTCTTGTGTAAACCAGAAACTTCAGACATTAATACTTGATAAAGGGGGTTCATAACCTTAGGATGTTCCTCAACCAAGGTCACAGAAAAATTATCAAAGTCACAGATTAGAATTATGGAATGATTGATTGATTGAATATTGTTTTACGTCCCTCTTGAGAATATTTCACTCATATGCCGGTGAAGGGCTGCAAAATTTCGGCCTATGCTCGGCGCTTATGGCCATTGAGCAGGGAGGGATCTTTATCATGCCACACCTGCTGACACGGGACCTCGTTTTTTTCCGTCTCATCCGAAGGACCGCCTCATTTAGTCGCCTCTTACGACAAGCAAGGGGGTACTGAGGATCTATTCTAACCCGAATCTCCACGAGAAGAATTATGGAATGAACCACACCTTTGTACTGCAGGAATTGTATAAGTTTATACTTTACACATACTGGCTACAGTATCCAAATGGTTATGGCACTCACTGTGCAACAGGGAGGTCTTTGGTTTGATTGCAGTGTCATAAAAAGTTTGAAATAGGCACAGTAATGACTGATCTTCCTTCACAAAGTAACCAGCATTGGGAATTAAAAGTGTTGGGTCTTTCGGATATGAACCCATAAATGAAGATCCCTTGTCACATTAGGCATTAACACAACAAAAAAAGGATGTAGCCTGGTATCTCACTGTATCGTGCTAATTAAACATTTTCTGTGATGAAGAATTTAAATACTCTTAGTACACAATATAAAAACACAAGTCCCATTAGGGCAACCTACATGTACATGCATCATGAGATTGTTTCTTCACAATGAAATCGTAATATACGAAGGTTTCACAGAGTTTGTTGTACATTTTCAGACTTCCTGATATTTTTGGTACATCATTAAGTGTTGCCCTTAAGAAGGCCTCTCTCAGTGTAGACCTGGGAGCAGTGTCAAACAGAAAAGGTTCATTTTTGTGCAGTTCAGTTTTAACCCCCAACTTAACACTTTCTTGTTTTGTTGAAGAAATAATCTGTACAATAACAGAGCTAAATTTCAAGAAGCAGCCATTTAGATTTTCTAAAAAGTCTGCAGTTTTGTCGTAAATTTTCTGCATTTTTGTAGTTAAATTTCAGAATTCTTATGATATTCTACAGCATCAAAGAAACCTTAGTATCTGCTTAAAACATATTGTTCATTTTACAGTTCTCATAGGCTGTTCGACAGGTAGAAGTGAAATTTCAGGGGAGAAAACAAAGTGGAAGAATTTTTCATAGCTTTTCCTAATACTGTAATGGTTAATTTTTACATTATTCTTTAAGCTATATGAAAATTATTTCCACTTTGTACCAAATGATAAACTTTGATCTTTTTGATAAGGCAAGGCCCTCTAGGATATGGTCGCTCTTGCACTTGTTTGATACGTGTTGGGGATACATATTACACCAGTGGTAAAAATTGTGTGGTCATTTCAAGGGATATAAGGTTCTATGAGCAATCTGGTAGAAGGTCAGAATTTGGAAGCAGGGTTTTTTTTGGGTTTTTTTTGTAGGGACACTGATATTGGCTTTGAATGTTAATTTGCTACATTTCATTGTTTTTGAATCATAAATATCACATGCAAATTTTATGTTCCTGACAACAAAGTTCAGGGGGCATTTTGTGTTTGTCTGTCTGTCTTTCTCTTTGTCTGCAATTTTGATTTTGGTCACAACTTTTCAACTGTACAAGACAGAAACTTAAAGGGGCATTAGCTGTGAAAGTAATGGCAACCATTTTCTCTCTCTCAAAATATCTCAATGACAAAGGAATACATATCAATAAAACTACATTAGATAACCAATTTTAGTGCAAAGAAATATATAAGGAAGAATTATTGGCTTGCAAGACAATAATTATCTAATATCAAAATTACATATTCATGTGCCTGCTTTGAGGTTAAAAAGTGTTTGAAATAATTAAATACTGGTGTAATTACTGAAATATATAATTAATAGAGCAATTTTCATTGAATTCAATTTTTGATGACAAAATTATAGCAAATGCCCCTTCATGGACTGAAAAGTCAAGGTCATTGCTATGGGATTTATAAAGTTTAAGGTCATTTTTCAAGGTCAATTTTTCATTCCAATTAAATTATCTCACTTGAGGGGCATTGTGTTTCACAAACACATTTTGTTGTGTGGTTGATTTTTTCCTTGATATCTGCATATCATTTATAATGCTGTCAATATTGTATTGTGTCTGCTTTTGCAGTGTTAACAACATATATATTTTGTCTTTATAAAATGTGTTTCCAAGTTTAATGTTCATTTGAATAAAACTCTGTCATACTTGTGATTACCTCTTATAAAAATAATGTACCCATGTACTTTTTGAAATATATCTTTCTGAAAATTTAAATTGAAAAAGATGAAATGAATATAAATGGAATTTGTTTGTCTGAAAATCAGACTGCTTTTGAAATTACAATTAATGCTAATATTTTGTAAGTTATTGTGATTCATTAGATTTACTAAAATATTTTCATTGCAGACCTTCAGAGAATGTTACCCCTTTCACGTTCAATGACAAGATTGCCTCAGCACCTGTCGGGAGGCGGAGGCAGCCACTTACTATGAGTTTTGAATTTGGAAACTTGGATCTAAGTCGCCATGTTCGGAAAAATGACGTCATCAACCCTACATGAACACATTTCCCATTGGTTGCCATTTACATGTCCATAAATTGTACACACATTGCCATCCACTAGAGTTAGTTTCTGTGTTCAAAGGATGGATTGCAATTTAGATTACTAGTATAACATTTTATGATGTACTAGTATTCTAATTTTGTGTCATTTATCAATGAACCAAAATTATACTTTGCTCAATTGTTCTCTTTAATATTATCATTTTATGTGTAACTTGCTTTAATGCGAGACTTTTAGTCTTTTTTGTCAATATCCCTCCTTTCACTTCCCTCCTTAAATGAGGAGAGGGGCATAATATTGCTAAGATACACCTTTTGGTCACTAGAGCTGACCCTTTGATAGCCATCAAACTTTGTAGGCAGATTGGTTTATGACCTTTATTACTCTTTTTGATTCATGGGTCAAAAGGTCAGTGGGCAAAGAGCTTTCAAGTATGCACACACTGATTATTCTCGAACTTATAACTCTAGAATTCTTTACTTTTGAATTTCTTCAAATTTCGTGAGCAGGTTGGCTGATTTTTACATCAATGGTCTTGATTTCTACTTTGCATATACCAATTGCTTTCTGCGCAAACTGATCATGACTAGTTGATGATCCCTACTGATTTTGATGGAGAGAGGTCAAAGTTTACTTACAACATACATAGACCTATTGTTTTAGAATGATTGCTAAAGTTTGAATTGTACACATGATAAATGCTTAATTTCATAGTAGGCCATGACTAGTAGATATTGATATTTTAAGTCACTGGGCTCTCTGCTTTCAAGGAAGCATTTGCTGTTGAGACTAATAAGCAATGCCAAAGAACCCTAGTTTTAGGAGGGCATGGAGGGGGATATTTTACAAACATTTGTTGTTTGATGTAGAAAATATGACTAGTCTTTTTCATTATTGAATTAAAAACAACATTGAAATCATGTACGTATCATTCATTGGTGATTTTCTAAACATACATGCACTTTTGCTTGTTGGAGTTGTACATCATGATGTAGCATGTACAATAGTTGTGTATTATAATCAAGGGTACTCAGTATTTTAAAATGTATTTGTTTTAAGCATCAGTATTAGAACTAATGGAAATCTTAGCATTGAGGATAACTACATGGCATTGGTTCACTGTATTTTACTTGTAATTGTTGATATATTCTTTTTGATTATGTATAAATATATTTCCAGTAGTTACACTTTTATGCTGCAGTGATACCGTCCTTGTTCCTGTGATATACGTGTGACACTTGTTTTTAGATCTGAATCTCTGTTGCCTGGCTTATTTTCTTCCACTATTCATATATAGATTGTTTATTATTTAATGTATGGATGTGTAAATGTGTTCTGATTTTATGCTAATTTGATCAGGGGATTGTTAACATAAGCAATCAGTACTAAAGTACTGTCATAGTTTAATTTCACTTACTTTGTCTATACTGTGAAATTGATGCAAAACTTACATGCACCATTATGATATAAATATGCTATTTCTGGGTACCAAATAGTTGCTTCCCTTGGCTGAACTTTTGCATTGGATGAACCGCAAAACAGATTTGTGTAATCATGCAGTGGGAAAACTCCCTGTAGCAAAGCCTTTCAGATAATGCCATATTGTTTGATGACCCCTTGACCTGTCAATGACCATTGACCCACTTGTCTAAAATTTCAATATTGCTTTCAGGTGGTGCCACATTTGACAACTATCACCTTGACCTCCACTCATTGAAAACTTTGAACAATGAATACAGTGACATTTAGTGGTTGTATCCTTGATGCAAGGTTTTTCAGGCAGTACCACATTCACATTTGACCTTGACAGTGATCTATTCAATCAAAAAATTAATATTGCTTTTCAACTTTTGATCTAAGTGGGAAGGTTTTGACAGCCAGAGGGTATAATCTTTATGACATATATGGCCTTTACAATAATACATGTATGAGGAATTTGCTACCAGAGGATGTGCTATATCCAGGGGCATTTGTTTCAGAGACATACAGGTTCATGATGACTTAGTAGTTAGTGCCCTTGAGTTACCATGATTGGATAGCTTAGGTAGAGTTTGTATCTAGTGGCATATGAGTATAAGAGACAAAATCAACCAGGATTATATGCATTGTCCATCGTTGGAACCCACAGGTTTTCTCTCCATTACACTACATTCAACATTTAATGTAGTGTAACAGAGAGAAAATCTTTGGGTGCTGACAATGTTGTATGGTGCAGTTACAGGATTGTTAATAATGCATTGATTTCTTTCAATCTTTCCATTCGTATCCACTTCACACACAATATGTCAATTTTGAGTGTAAATTATGTTTACAATTATGTTTCAAGATTCGCATGTTACAATAGTTTGTTTCAAATTGTTTCTTATTTTGTAGAACCAGTCTTACTGAACAAAAATGTTTTAAAATATGCACGTTTGGTAAAAGTGTTATATTGTAAAACAATATTGCTGTGGCAAATAATTAAAAGAAGCTACTTATGCAAACAAATAACTATCGATTGTTATGTTGTACAAGGATGTTTTGTCTGGTGACTGTCCATCCTTCTGGATGAAGCCATACTTTTATGTTGAAGCACCTACGGGCAAGATGATTGTTGGAACACTCTAGTTTCAGTGGAAAGGAGTGAACTTTCTTCTGTTCTTGATCAATATGTACCATACCTGTAGTCGGCTGCACAGTTACACAAAATACATGTCGCAGAAATAAAAAAAGAATTGTCACCTGAGTACCCATTGCAATTGGTTTGCGTCCGTCGTTGTGTGTTGTTCGTCGTGCATTGATAATTGAACATTCTTAACTTCTTGTTAACTACCATTCCAATTCTTAAAAAAAGAAATTTAAAGTCATATGTAATAATATATGGAGCATGGAAAAGAAAGATGGAGTTTTTATCCACTCCATCCCCATGACTGAGAACCTAATTTGCATATACTCCCCCAACGTAGTTTTGATGGGGTAATATTATAAAATCGTAGATAATTGTCATTTAGCTGTTTCATATTTTTTATTGTTGCAACTGTGCTATAAATTGTAAAATAGTTCAACTTAGAAATGATGGTGAAATTTTCATAATGTCTCTTTTTTATATTGCGATACCTTGCACATTGGCCTTTAAATCGTGAGTAAACTTTGTGCCTTTAACTTTAGTTTTTTCTTCAAAATTCATGTATTTACATCTTTATATCCTTGAAAATAAAAATGAAAACATAAAGAAGTTTATGGAAATGATCGAGACAAGTATCTTTAGATGTTTTAATTTTTCTCTGAAAATTCAAATTCTAAAATATATTTTACCTATACTTGAAATGAAAAAAAAAACACTTTCCAAATTAAGTATTTTTATGCCCCCCTTTAAAGAAGAGGGGCATATTGCTTTGCACCTGTTGGTTGGTAGACCACATGTTGTCCACTCAGTATCTTTCGAACCATTTACTTGGATTGTAATGATATTTATATGTGGGTTGTTTATGAGTAGAAGAGGACCCCTATTGATTTTCAGGTCCAAGGGTCAATCCACTCTGGACATAGGAAAATACTGTCTGCCCAATAGTTTGAGAAACCTTTCCTTGACAGACATTAAACTTGGTACACCAATACATTGTGAGGAGTAGATGACTTTGAGGTCACATGGTCAAACTGGAGATAGGAATATACTAACCACTCAATGTCTAGAGAACCCTTTGCTTGACAGACATCAACTGGTACATCTTCAAGAGAAGATGACCCCTACTGATTTTGAGGTAACATGGTCAAAGGTCAACTTGGACATAGGAATGTACTGTCCGCTCAATATCTTGAGAACCCTTTGCTTGCCAGACATTAAACTTGGTACACTGGTACATCTTTAGGAGAAGACGACCCCTTTGATTTTTAAATCACATGGTCAATCCACTCCTGGCATAGAAACATATTGTCTGCTAAATATCTTGCATTGGTTTGGCACTACTATTAATTAAATGATGCATGAGTATAACCCTTTTCAACTCTGAACCATGGGGAACATATATGTTTTACATACATTTCTTGTTTTTTATGCTAATATCAAATAATACTTGAGCTCTAGAATATTTTGTGTGGCATAAAAGAAACCAGTGATAGACAAAACTATGATTGACTTTTTCTTTCGTGGACATGTGCACTGTCTACAGTGGCAAAAAGATAATTTGTACTGCAGTAATGATGCGTTTAGTGATGACAGCCATGTTTCATAGTATGTATTCCATATTAGGTATTCATTGCCATTAAGTATGGTGGCATATTTCTGCCATCACTTGTTCGACAATTACCGCACGTCAACTTGTGTGATGATTATGTCAACTTATAAATAAAAAAGAAAAACCTGTTCATATTTTCTCATCGTCTTTTAATTCTGATACTAGTTTATATTTACATTCACTGAATCTTTTCTCTTGACATTGCTTTCAACTAAGACGATGAGTGCATGTTTGTTGCAAACTAGTTCGATCCGGTTTTCTTTAGCACCACCTGTCTGTTTAATAATTACCAAATATGGAGCGTCATCAAGGTCAAAGGGTGCTTTGGCTGTTCCGTTTAACGTAACGAATGGGTCAACCATATGGTAGTTTAGTACTTTAATCTAGTTTATATTTTAAAACGATACATAAACAATAAAATGTCTTTCTTTGATGTTTCATCGGATGAAGAAGGTAGCAATCAATGTAGAAAAATTAACATAACCCGCTTATGAATTTTTTTCTGCAATGCTAGCTACCTTCATCAGCCGATGAAACGACAAAGAAAGCATTTTATTGTTAAATTACTGCAATTTGTTGACATCTTTCTGTCAAGTCCACATCACGATCTGCAAAGTCAACATACTCATCTGACATGTCGACCTGTCAAAACAGTACCCGACTTGTTATACTATCATGTTGCTTAGTGGATAGCTTTCGACTTCAGTATTTGCAGGAGATAACTCTTCCATGTCCGCCAAAAGATATTCCGCTAAAACTATTAACATACCTTTGAGCCAGCGAAAATTCTTGGGTCACAAATGTCTGTAATTTACGAAAGCCCATTGATCTGATTTTTGTAGCTGAAATTTTTTTTAACGTTGTAACTCGAATAAATGCGTAACTTTCGCGTTATAACGCGAAAAGTTCGCGAATAAACGCGCAACTTTTCCGTTACATAATGCAAAAACTGCGCGTTCTTACGCTAAACTTCAATATATTTGCCAAACATTTTGAAATACGCGTGTGTTATATATAGGCGTGTTAGCGTTAGCGTGCAAAATATTCTATGAATATAAGTAATGTAATACAGGTAGTCAGGAACCCGTGGTTAGTACAATGAACGAAGTCTGACGTTCATGCATTTATAAGTTACCGAAAAATACGCGGTTTTTTCCGCCAAAGTTTTGCGTTATAACGCGAAAGTCATGCGTTTATTCTAGAAAGTTTAGCGTTAATTCGCATTACAACACAAAAGTTACACTTTTTTCAGGGACGAAAATGAGCTCAATAGGCTTTTGTAGTAATACAATTAAACTGTTACATATAACATATTCCTTCTCTTTTCTTTTCTAATTTGTTTAATCACAAGATATAATTCTTCTATATCTACATGTATCAAATACATGTACTAACAGTAGTATAAAATACGTAAGTAAATAAATACATATTAACAATGTCAATAGCAAATTTTAGGAGGAGGGAATTCCCTCCATTTTTATCAACTTTAACAAAGTTCATCATTTTGCTTCATTAAAAAAAACCAAGTTTCCACCACTACCCCCTTTTGAGGGATTGTGCCGTCGACGATCATTCCGTCTTAGTTGGACCAGGATCTCAGTAATGTTCACGTGATCGTTTGGTTTCTACATGGTTGAGAATGAATGATATACGTTCCTTTCGATCAAGCATATCCACTGTAACATAAGGAATACTCAGGTGGTCATACAGGCGTTTTAGGTGTACTGTATACGTCAGTAGCTCATCAAGCGTCGACACTAGTCTAACATTGTCATCAGAGATACACTCAGGCTGAGGCTCTATCAGAAATATCAAAGACGACCGCAACCTAAATGGAGAAAAAAAAAGTTACGTATAAACACTAGAACAGTAGCAATCCTCTTCAGCCGTGTGTTTACTTTATAGATGGGTGCATGGTAGAGAGGATGGGGGCAGAGAAAAGGTGGGTGGGAGGAAGAGTTGAACCCATGTCAACCCCTACCCCCAAAGATTTACACCAAAATGGTTTATATCGGTACCAGTAGTATGTATACATCTACCTCGGTATCATGTCTTGTAGTCCTTCTGTCTCGTTGATCCTCTCCAACGCTTCGGGTCCAACATACATTTCTACGTACGCCATTGAGTCCAGGCACCGGTCACAAACAAAACCTACATCATATATATATAGATAGATAGATATACATTGTATATAATTATGTACTATTACATAGCCCCGAGTCCTGATATATTCATATATGTCCTGCGTACAGTTTCGACAGTCTTTATTAATGTCCTTCAAAAGTTTGAAAAGGTTCTCTTGCTTACAGGTGCATTTAGGTACCATGTTAATGAATTCTAAGGTAGAGACATAGATTCTTTACTGTATTTATTGATTAAGGATGAGGCTCGTTCATCGGTTTTGATCCCGTGAGGATCCAGCTTAGAATAGGTCCGTAGTACCCCTTGCTTGTCGTAAAAGGCGATTAAATGGGGCGGTCCTTCGGATGAGACCGGAAAAACCGAGGTCCCGTGTCACAGCAAGTGTGGCACGATAAAGATCCCTCCCTGCTCAAAGGCCATAAGAGCCGAGTATAGACCTAAATTTAAAGCCCTTCACAGATAACGGTGACGTCTCCATATGAGTGAAATATTCTCGAGAGGGACGTTAAACAATATTCAATCAATCAATCATCGGTTTTGTTTATCTAAAAAAAAATGTATATAATGATGGTAAAAAAAATCAATATATGCACCCAGGGGTGCATGAGCCGAGTTGCATGGGATACATTGTAAAGTCAGGAATGATGTGGCATATTTATAATTGTGAAGAACTAATTTCAGTTTTAAACTTTTCGAGTTACTGTCCAGAAACCATATTTGTTTGAAGTTTTCAATCTATTTTCGGTCACTGTGACCTTGACCTTTGACCCTTTTCCTCCAAAATCAATAGGGGCCTTGCTATGCTGGTATCCAACAATATATCCAAGTTTCATTTGATTCAAATAAAAAAAAAATCGAGTTATCCTCCGGAAACCAATTTTTTTTTGGAATTTTAAATCTATTTTCGGTCACTGTGACTTTGACCTATTTTCTCCAAAATCAATAGGGGTCTTCCTTACCTGGTACATAACAATATCTTTAAGTATCATTTGATTCGGATTTAAACTTTCTGAGTTATCATCCGGAAACCAAATATTTCTGAAATTTTCATTCTATATTTGGTCACTGTGACCTTGACCTTTGATCTTTTTTCTCCAAAATCAATAGGGGTCTTTCTTACCTGGTACCCAACAATATATCAAAGTATCATTTGATTCGGATTTAAACTTTCTGAGTTATCATCCGGAAACCAAATTTTTTTGAAATTTTCATTCTATATTCGGTCGCTGTGACCTTGACCTTTGTTCTCCAAAATCAATAGGGGTCTTCTTTACCTGGTACCCAACAATATATCAAAGTTTCATTTGATTAGGTTGTAAACTTTTCGAGTTATCATCCGGAAACCAATTGTTGACGCCCAACCGCCCGCCCGCATCACCAAACCAATAGCCGAGTTCAACTTCGTTGCAACTCGGCTAAAAATTGCCCATACCAGTTTACTAAGTTTGATGTACATTTATAACCCAACGATTCACAAGATATTGAGTGGACAATACTTTCTTATGTCCAGAGTAGTTTGAATCATGGCCTTTGAGCTTGTGACCCCAAACTCAAAAAGAAAGCAGAGGTGAGCAAGTTCACACACCCCAAGCTCCAACATTGCTTGACAATGCCTCGCATAATGAATGGTAATGATATGCATTACTGCAAGAACAGGACAGATGGGCTCAAACAAAATTTGTTCAAAAGGGGCATAACTGCCAGAAAAATTATTGAATCAGAATATTCTGGGAATATGCACATCTACATAGTGTGTCCTTATTAACTACAAAGTTTCACGAAATTCTGTGAAGCGATCTCAGAGGAGTTGCGCTGACAAAAAAGGGGACTGACGAACGGGTAAAAAACATTATACCCTTCGCAACTTCGTTGCGTGAGGTATAATAAGGTATTGCCACAAAGAACCTATATACCAAATATGAAAGTACTAACCTTAAATAATTCGGAAGATATTGAATAGGTTAGGGATTTTATTTCAAAGAATATATAAAACTCCAAGCTAAGTAAGTCAAACTTCCAGGTCAGGGTCACAAGGTCAAGTTTCACAAAATGAATAAGGTCTCACCATAAAGAATCTATATACAAAATATGAAAGCCCACATAAAAAAGCTCCGAATATATTTATTACTTAATAGGTTATGTTTTCTTAAAAGTAAGTCAAACTCCGAGTTCAGGGTCACAGATCATGATATGAAAGGTCTTGTTATAAGAAATATATAAACAAGATATGAAAGGTCTACTTTGGAATGGTGTTATCAAGAAGTTTTTAAAAAATGTTCATTGTTAACTCATTTAACCACTGACCATTTTTGCCCCGCCCTTAAGCCCCCGGGGATGCAGGAGTCCTGAAAATTACAAGTTATGTCACCCTTGTCCCAAATATGCTTCATACCAACGTTGAAAAGAATTGGAATGTTAGTTATCAAGAAGTTAAAAAATTTCAATTATTAACGCACAACGGACGCTGACCAATTGCAATAGATCATCTGAGTTTACTCAGGTGACCTAAAAAGGTCTTGTCGCAAGGAACACACATGTGAAATATGAAAGCCATATCACTAACCATTAAAAAGTCATGGTATAGGTTAAAGTTTGTCAAAAGTAGGTCAAACTTAAAGGTTAAGAGCTAAAAGAATTTGTTACCTGAAAAAAAATTGTCAAAAGGATTACACATGTAAAATATGAAAGCCCCATCACCAAACATTCAAAACTTGTGGCCTAGGTAAAAGTTTCTCAAAAATATGTTAAACTCCGAGGTGAAGGTCACATATCTTGGTACCCAAAGAAAGGTCTATACTTGTCACAAGGAATACACGTATGGAAGTCCTATTACAATCCAAAAGTTATAGTCAAGGTTACGTTTTCGCGGATCAAAATATAGGCAGATGTACCAAAAACTACACGCCCCCGAATCTCCTATTACGGGGACATTAAAATAGATACAATAAACATAAAACCTACTCAACTACAGGATAGTTTTTTTTCTTTTCTTGGTTTGGTTGTGTAAGTGTGTGTGTTTTAATTTTGTTTGTTGTTTTTTTTCCACAGGAGAGAGAAAAGTAAAGGCAGCGATATATTCTGGGAAAGAGGAAGAGAATGGTAACCCCCCTCCCCCGAGAATAAAACCCTACAAAATGTCAATCGTTTGGTAGGATATCTAGAAACAAGACGTGTAATTGTAATTCAGCCTGGAAACCACCGACCATCAAATGAGTACGGTCTCTGACTCAGGGTGTGGCAGACAACATATTCTTCATCATAACAGTATCCTTCATTACAAACCTCTTTTTTCAAGAAAGTTTTCCTTTTCGATTTTGATATTCGCCAAAAGAATTTCGCTATTCAATTGTTCGAAAATATGAGGACACTGTTTTGGGTCGAAATCCTCTCGTTTCCATCCGTGCTTTTTTATGATCTGCCTTGCCGTTTCCATTTCCACCCTTACTCCAGGAAGATGGGGTCGGAGATCATTTATAACTGTGGTTTTGCCTGTGCTGTGGGCTCCGCTTATGTAAATCCTAACAAATTCCATTCTTGCAGTTGCAGTTTTCATTTAATTTCATGGAAACACTACAGAACTTAACGATCGATCTCTTATCAAACAGACATTACACAACGCCCCTTAAAAAACTACATTCATTCCTATCTATCTATCTATCTATCTATCTATCTATCTATATATATATATATATATATCTTGGGTCATCAGCTTCTAATAAAATCGTGCACGTTTCGACAGGTTTATGTGAATCAAAAGACTCATATTAGAAAAGATAAACCGTGGGCTCGAATAAGTTTACTTTCATTACAGATATCTTCAATTATTTGAGTTTATATTACTTTGGCGCTCCATTCCCTTTGTACCCACTAGATATCCATGTATGGATTTCTCGAAAAATTCTCAAACTACTTTTATCTGAGCAAAATCTCAAGACTTATGAGCAAGTTTCGACTTTTAACCCCCCCCCCCCCCCCCAGGAAATCCAGATATTTAAAGAAATAAAATTCATCTTTTAAAATACATTCATGAGGGTATGAATGAAGTGCGGGGCAATGTGTTTCATGAAACATGTCGGTGTGAAGCGTCACCGTTCATACCCTCATGTATTTTCTCAAATGAAATTTATTCTTAAAATTTACATTCTATACATGTACTTTCTTTTCTGTCGGAAATCCTAGCCATTGATATAGACGTACTACATTTATCTGTATTCATACAACATATGCTTACAACTGCAACGCATTCATGAGAAAGTTGCTATCGTTACAATTTGTAGAGATACCTATGGTCTGGTCCCCGCCACTCATAGATCACTAGTATTACGCAATACGTGTGATCAAGAAGTGGTGAGGGTGGGAAATAGACTAAGATATCAAAGGCAAAAACATATCTAAAGATGTAACTCATTTAAAGTATATGAACAATAACTCCTCGCACTGGGACCTGCACCTATGTCGCTACATGATAAATCAATATAAATATAAAAAATATTTCAAGAATATTATAATGAATGTTCGTACGTTTCGCAGTTGATCTTTAGAGAAATTGTTACAAATTATGCTATCTCTGTAGAATTATATTTAGAATTGAGAGAGAGAGAGAGAGAGAGAGAGAGAGAGAGAGAGAGAGAGAGAGAGATTATATTTAGAATTGAGAGAGAGATTATATTTAGAATTGAGAGAGAGAGAGAGTTTAAGCAATACTAAATATGTTGATTAACACGGATTGCAATTACATGTACTTCTATACCAGAGTGACTGTGAGAGCACACACAGACGTGACTAACTAAATTTAAATATAAATTCATAAAAACGTAATAGCTACACGTTATAATGACTCTCATTTATAAACAGAGGGACATCCCCCCCCTCCCTCTGTGTGTGTGTGCGCACTTAACATAATCGAAAGTTAAGCTCGTCTAGATAATCCCAATAATCATAGAAATTGAAAACAATATACCATTGTATTCTTTAAAAAAAATTGTATTGATCTTTGCCACTACTAGATCAGAACGCCTGTGTTAGTGCTGTTTCGCAAATGACGAGTTTGCATGATATGGTTTGCTTGCTCGGCACGCACAACTGACACCGGATCCAGTGATGTGCACGCAACTGGCGTCAGATTGAGGCAACACCGCAATCCTTCCAGTGGCTCTCGCAGGTAATTTTTTTTTATCATTCTATGACAAATACAAACTGATTTTGAAGTTCTTTTTGAAATTTAAAGAATCGAAGTCAAACGTAAATTCTTATTTCAATAGATGTATTTGTAAATTTGACTCTTATTTCATATGTAAAGTGATACTAACAAACAAAAATTTTAATATATACATGAACAAAAAATCGAACTTGATACATGAAACAACAAAAACAATATGCCGTTTCCCTGACCAGGGCCGTAACTGCCGATGAGGCAGACGAGGCAACTGCCTCGTCTGATTTTTTGGCAAAAAAGAAAATAAAATTATATAAATGTTATATTATAGGATATATGTTTAAAATGAAGACAAGCACCTTTGTCTTTGACACCATATTACGATTCTTTACATAGTACAAATGAAACACAAACATGATAAATTGGGATTTAAAAAGTGTCATTTTCAGTCGTAAAGTCAATCGGCGGCCCCCAATCCCCTGCCTCCCCTGATTTAGAACCCTACTTACGGCCCTGGAAACAGTAAAACTCGTAAATAGAAACAATACTATTCATGGACACAATGATCAATAAATACTTAACTTTTTAAAAATATAAAGTCATAATATCATTATCAAACCAATTTTATACTGGAGTATTTCTATTTCTCAGGGAAAATGGATTTTAGTGCAATTCTTCTGGTGTTCTCCGTCTTCAATGGATATGTTTATGCGACTTCTGGTGAGTTTTGGCAGATGGATCTAAGTAGTGTACAGTTATAGAATTTAATCTATCTACCTTAGTCTATCTATCTAGTTATGCATCAGTCTAGGTATCTATCTATCTATAGAGGAAATATTTTCAATTGCAGGACATGAAAGTTGCGGAACAAAGGGAGATATAGTTTTTCTTCTGGACAACTCGGGCAGTATAGCGGAACATGACTTCAAGATGATGCTGAGCTTTGTCAAAGACGTCGTCAAGAAATTTAAATTGAGTACGACACAGGTGCAGGTGGGTCTGGAAACATTTGAGGTCGGTGTCAAGACCGAGTTCACGCTGAGCCAGCACACTAGCATCGAGGACGTGCTGAAAGCAGTGGACACGGTGTCCTATGTGGGCGGTGGAAGCACGAACACGGGGGACGCCTTGGAACATATCAGAAAGAAGTCTTTTTCAACAGCATCTGGTACTGATTTGTCCCCCCTCTAAATAGCAACAGAGCACATATCGTTGTTGACATCTATCATGTTGGAGGAATATTATAGTGTATGCATATCACAGGCTCCTGATGTTTCGATCCACATTCGCTGTAAACCCCCCCCCCCCACCTTCTCATGATAAATGTGTGGATTGTGTGTGTACCATGTCTACTTAAATTCTATTTCTATAAATGTAATTTTGCGCCTTTATTACACAGGTTTACTACACACAATGTTTTAAACCTCCCGTTGAAGGGTTCCAGATCTTACATTTTTACAGTTTTTGACAAAATTCCGGCATGTTTGAAGTTTCCTTATAGGGTATTCATCAGCATGATGCACCTAGAGCAATTTTTAGATCTATGTATGAAAAGAGTTTAAGCGATTACAGAGTGTCACTATACAGAAAGCTCTGAAAACAAATACCCAGTAAACACTAATAATTAAACAAATACCCAGTAAACACTGATAATTAAACAAATACCCAGTAAACACTAATAATCTAATCAAATGGACTTAATTCAGTTTGCAATGTTGCTATTTTTACATGCTTTGCTTATTCATTTACATTTTGTACAAAAAAAGTTCGATTTGTGTGTAGCAAGTGCCCTTAATACAAATTCATGTAAGCAATGAGGGGGGTCCTTGTCTGTACATTTGCACACCGCGAGTGTGGTTCCAAAACGGTATGTACCTGTGAAAAATATTACCTGCAATCATGGGAAAGTTGACATAATTAAAATTAGGTATAACACACATGTAGGAAGGCTAGGCAGCAGACACAGACTATATAAACCTTCTCCCAAGGTTCAAGGTCACTAAATTATACATATATTTCTGAATGAGCAAAACTTGATAAGTATATACACAAGTGATAAACCTTGCATTTTTACTCAGGGTATACTATATATAGTAGTTGTACTCTATCTAATATAAGGTAGAGGCTAAATTTTTATCTTAGTCGCAGGATTTGTTGTGAAAATGGCCACAGGTGTCCAACCTTGAACGGCTAGGTATTTTTATTTTCAATAAGTCATATAGATGCATGGGTCCTTAATAAAATATTCGATCCAGTAAAAAGTCAGGCGTCTTGTGAAATGTTATTTTCAATATATGTTGAAAACAGTTTCACCCATATATGTACACGTAGTATATCAATCACCATCTGTACAAGGTCTCCGAACAATAAAACGTGACATTTTTAATACTGCTATTACCATAAAATCGATGATTCATATGCCAACAAAACCAGAGCCTTCATCCCACGAGGAACAGGACATCAACACCCCATACCCAACATCTAATTTTAGTCTTTACTGATCGTATTTTCGACTTCGCATGAAGAACGTGTTTTCGTAACATTTTTAAAGGTTAGGACCATTAGATATTTGGACAAACGCTTTAGATTGCAAGACCTCGACGCAAATCGCGAGATATTTTCTTTTTTGAGCCGGATTCTCAAATTGAGCGGAGGTTTTTGTAAAAATGCAAGTCATACATCTACTTTGTCGTTAGTTTAAGAAACCCTTATTATGCCTTTCTTCCGTGCAGTAATAGACCTAATTAGACAATGGATTAATTAGATTTTTGGAAAAATTGGAAATAAGCTCGCCTTGTCCGCTGCCGAAGCGGTGAGAAATCAACACCCCGGTCGCCGCATAGTTAACACCCCAAATGTTCCGTTGGACGCAGTGGTACATGGCAATTCAAGCACAACTCATTTACCTTCGTTGCGGCATTGAATTTTCAAATCATATCATTATTGTATTGCTCCGGATTTTTGCACGTAATTTTTGATTGATTGATTGATTGAATATTTAACGTCCCACTCGAGAATATTTCACTCATATGGAGACGTCACCACTGCCGGTGAAGGGCGGCAAAATTTAGGTCTATGCACGGCGCTTATGGCCATTGAGCAGGGAGGTATCTTTATCGTGGCACACCTGCTATGGCACGGGACCTTGGTTTTTGCGGTCTCATCTGAAGGACCGCCCCATTTAGTCGCCTCTTACGACAAGCAAGGGGGTACTGAGGACCTATTCTAAACCGGATCCCCAAGGGATACGTAATTTTTGTATTCATAAACTGCGATTCATTCAAATCTAATATAATGATGAATTTAATTCAACGTACGACTTATCTTATCGGGCTCACGGCGGGTGTGACCGGTCGGCAGGGGATGCTCACTGATCGTCCTTGGCACCTGATCCCACCTCTGGTATACCCAGGGGTCCGTGTTCGCCCGATCCTTCATTTTTATTTTTAAAACTTTTTCGTTTGTCCCGAGGTCGTCCCCAGGACTTATCGAACTGTTCGTGTCGTTGGTCATATATTTATGAAACATCATCTTAAATGAATAAGTATCCAAGATATTAAGATGACACACTGTTATGTTTAGGAATTCTCTCGAACCACTTGATACATAACAAAGAAAGGGCAAACAAAATAACCAAGTTCCACTTTATTTGGTTTGACAAATTCGATTTCCTGACTCTGTCTTCAAATTCGAATGTAGGTCACCGCAGAGGGGCACCCAAGTTAGCAATAGTTGTCACTGACGGTGTATCCTCCTACAAAAACCGCACCAAAAATCAAGCCAAGCTGGCAAGGGACAGTGGCATTACGCTGATGGCAGTAGGAGTCGGGAAAGGCACAGACCAACAAGAACTGCAAGACATAGCAAGCGATCCGGATTCCAAGTATCTTTTCCACATCAAAACATTTGTTGGATTAAAGATGATCGAGAGCACTCTAGCGGCTGCAACGTGTACAAGTCAGTTATCACCTGTCCATTCTTTACTGCCAACCTTATCACAATTTAAATAACTGGTCGTTGTTGATTCCATCCATTTCAATTTACGCGAGACACTTTTACCTTTCAGAACTGCAAGGACTGGCAAGTAAGTTTTTCTAACTTGAAATGACTTCTCACGAGTAAATAAAAGCATTTCTTTGGTAATTTTCACAAGTTCCAAACAGACTGGCTATAGACATGCACAAGAAAATTAATGAAGAATATTATATTCAAGATCGTTTATGCTTCTGTTCTATCAGGTGACTGTGGTAAGAAGGGAGCAGCCGACATCGTTTTTCTTTTGGATTCTAGCGGTAGCGTAGGAAAAGAAAACTTTGAGAAGATGAAGGATTTCACCAAAGAAATTATTGACGAATTTACGATTGGTTCCAATGCGGTCCAGTTCGGGATAGTAATTTTCAGCACCCCTGTTACCGGAGCTTTTCCGCTAAACAAGTATAGAGATTCTACACAGCTTAAGAAAGCCATCAGTACCATCCAGTTTCAAAATGGAGAGACGCATACTGGAAAAGCATTGGAATACTTGCGCTTACACAGTTTCTCAAGTAAAGAAGGTAAGTAATCCATGCACACTTTAGTGACAATCGGTGCATGGTTACTGCATACCTGTAGCTGGTGAAAAAATTCCAATGTCAGTTCCAAACACATCAACCCGACGCACATTCATTTATACATTTTTTCCATAAAGGTGCGAGGTCCGATTCAAACATTCCCAAAATCGCCATTGTGATCACAGACGGCCATTCAACGTACAAGGATAAAACGCTCGAACACGCCGAGAAGCTGAAGGAACAGGGTGTGGAGATTTATTCTATTGGAGTTGGAAGTAAAGTAGACGAAGACGAACTCTTGAAAATGGCTTCTAATAAGAACATGTTCCGAGTGGACACTTTCACTGCTTTGGCTCATCTCCAGCCACTGCTTCTTAGGCAGGTGTGCACAGGTGTGTTGTGATCAATGTAAAAGTTACCATACTATTGATTCATTCATACCTACACTGTCAATAGCTACGGCACAATTCTCACATCTGTTTTCTTTTCTTTTTTGCAGCTCCAAACTGTGAGTAAATTTCAACGAACATTAAGAAAATCCAATTTCGTTTATATTTTTAAAATCAATTTTGGACCCTTAAATAAGATAGATAGATACTAACAATATTAATATAAGAACCAGCTAACAATATAAAGCATGTCTTTCAGCTTGTCTTGGGAAATCAGATGTTGTTTTCCTTTTGGACTCCTCGTGTAGTGTAGGGAAAGACAACTTCCAGAAACTGAAACGCTTCGTCAGCGACGTTACATACAACCTTTACATCGACAAGAATGGGGTTCAGATGGGGGTAGAAACTTACGAGTGCAAGGTTCACACCAACTTTGAATTGAAGCGATACCATAACAAAGTGAAAATGCAGAACGCTATCAACAACATAGAATATAAACCTGGTGGCACCAACACCGGGGACGCCATTAAACATATGTGGAGTCGCAGTTTTAGTTCAGAATATGGTAAGTTTCGTTTAAAAGTATGCGTCATTTATGACATCTTTACGTATATCCAGTATTGTATTGTTTCATCAAAATCTTCTTGAAAACAGGGAAAAGAGAAAATGTTAGAAAACTAGGCATTGTTATCACTGATGGTGACTCCAAAAGCAAAGCCAAAACATTCTATGAAGCACACAAAGCGCGGGAAAACGGTGTGACTATGTTAGCCATAGGAGTGGGTAAAATGAACCACGAGGAGCTGAAAGGAATCGCCAACGGTACCGACTATCTCTTTACAACCAAGAACTACGATTCCCTCACAGACCTGACTAAAAGTGTAATCAAGCTGGTGTGTCAAGGTATTTGTTTTCCCGCGTTGGTAATTCGAGGTACATTAATATGTTCTATGGTTGGATATGTTATAAAGACTTTTTATATTTTATTTCAGTTTGAACAACAGGAAGATTTCAATGTATCATTTAATTTTTGCTTAAATAAACCAAGTTTATTAGGGGAGAGTTGTCTTGGCAATTAGTGAGGCATCTTGATCATAACCTTCATACGAGGCCGAGATAAGACCTAATGGTGGCTCAACATAAGGTGAAGACGTTGAATAGTTATAGACATCTAAGGATGCCTGCGAATCATTTTGACAGAACTGAAATGAAGCGATTTGCATTCTACAGACAATCCTTGGAGCTGTAGGTCACCTCGGATTTCACTTTATCCATGCATGTATTTTATCTGCCTTGGCACCAAAGCAGTGCCCGCAAGTCACGAAGAGAGTTATCAATGCATTCACCACAACTTCCAATCTACAACTCATGACTTTACAATTTAGATAAAAGGCTTTCCTAATCACACGTTTTTATGAAATGTATATGAATCATATTGCCCTAACCCAAGGGCCATAAATTTCACAATTTTTGTGGAGGGCTCTCCACAAAAATTGTGAAAGAAGATGGGTGGCTTTATCGAGCCGAGAACCCACAGAGGGACTAAGTTAAAATTGAAATTCTCCAGAAAAAGAAACATTTGCAATCTAGTTAAAACAATCAATCCATAGTTTTCAAGAATGGTTTTCGATGTGCCCATTTCAAAGGAACATTTAAAAAAATCCTCCTTAAAATCACCTATACGCACAAAATAACAGTAAATTGGACTTTTCCAAGCATATTTTCATATGGAGTGGGCCAAGTCTCCATTGTGAACTAAGTAAAATATGTTAGTACATGTTCAGGTGTAATATGTTTTGTAAATAAAAGTATGGAGACTTTACCCATTCTATGAAAAAAAACCTTACTTCTTGTGTATAACTTTTGTCGTATTATCAAAACAATTTCTATGTCCACGACGGGTGACTTTAGATAGCTTGAAATTCGGAAATTCTTCATGGGATGTTTAGCCGAGGTGGTATAGCAGCAGTCTCAATGAAGTTTTGGACAAGCCCAGATTACATATCTATGGTTCGAATAACAATTTTTTTCCCCTTCTTATTAATGAATAGACTTCCCATAATTATTTGTCTATGGGATTTCATGCTAAATTTATGCAGTCTTAATGACGATCACAAGTAATAGATTCCAACATGCAGCAAGTGAATAAATGTAAACAAGTATGGGGCCTCCTGTGAAGTATGGATGTTGTATAGGTAAACATAAAGTTACAGAGAACAATTTCAACAATGCTTAAGAAGTTACTTGAGGAGATCAATATGCAACCAACTGGTGCAGTCTGTCTAAAATGCACAGTGAACTACAGTTCAGTACAAAAGCAAATAAAGTGTCCGTTTCTGTCCCATTTGTATTTGTTGGGAAATCTAACAGTAAATGTGCGTTGTGTAACTGTAAAACCGGCCTCAGAGTTGTACCAAGAGGCGAGAACTGATGCCTTTATCATATTCGGTATATTAGTACCAGTAGGTTGTAAATGCTGTTCAAAAACATTTGTTGGGGGAAAACTGAATCCAAATCAAAGCATTAATACTTCACCATACAGAAAACGCTATTCCACATTTTATTTACACCACAAAACATGCGAATTTTCTCATTCACATCAGTCATTGGAAATGCGGATAACATACTGTTGGATGTTGCGAGCATATTTGTAATGTCATTTGGTATCTTAGGTACTCCAGGCATCTGTGTAATTATGTGTGTGAAAAACCGCTTAATGTCTGATATACATGATGCTGCCTGTGAAACAAATTCTGATGATGATTTTGATTAAATATCATTCTTTGAAGTATGATCTATATATTTGTTTTGAATTCTAAATATTTTGGACATCGTTTTAATACGGTACTGTATCTTTTGTAACTACGGGTACCACAATGCGGATTTTAAACTCCCGATTCGGGACCAGTGCCCAATCATGAATAGGCCCATTATTCGCAAAGTTCACCCATCTTCTTTATGACCCTTGGTATAGGGCAATATGATTCATATACATTTCGTAAAAACGTCATTAGGGTAACCATGGACAAGTAATATATATATATATATATATCTGTGTGTGTGTGTGTGAAAAGATACACGAAGACGTTTAGTAAAGCTTTAGCACTTTCATTTCAAATCTTCCATGGGAGATGAAATGAAAGTGCTAAAGCTTTACTAAACGTCTTCGTGTATCTTCTTTTATTTTTTACCTATACTTTTACTGATCATTGCGAAAAGTAATTATCTATATATATATATTACTTGTCCATGGTTACCCTAATGACGTTTTTACGAAATATACATATCACTAAAATCCCGGAATTTCGTTATCCTTGCTCACCATGACCATACAGTCCGTTTGCTAGATGCCTTGAGATTTTATATTTTTAAGGTTTTGTTCCCCCACCTCTCGATATCCCATGGCCATGAAATTTACAAGATCGGTTACCTACACTCCAAAACCAAATTGGATAACAAAATTAACGGGCACCCGAGTACAACACATCAGTTTTCAAAGTTTACGACTTGTATGCAAGTTCATGACTAGTATGAATGATATTTTAAATATCATTAATACACAAATATTTCCAAAATATCACTAGGTAATTCGCCATAAGGCCCAAAATTCATACTCTAGGAATATTCAGTAGAAAATAAAAGAACCTAAACTTGAGTCATTAACTTCACAAATCTAGTAGACTCGGTGCTAATTATAATCATGCAAACTTTTTCCCTCCTAATTGATGTTCAGAGGTAAAGAAGTTTTTTGAAGATATAATGCATTTTCAATGTAAGACTAACTAACCCTGGGGCTTGAACCTTAAACCCAGGGGTCATGAATTTCACAAATTTGGTTGAGGGCTCATTGCTTATCATAATCATCCTAACAATTGGACTGCTTCATGCCCAGGAGTAAAGATTGCAAATTTTGGATCCCAGAAGCCAGGGTCCATAAAATTTACAATTTTCGTTCCCCTTTACCTATAAACAAAAATTAGTTAGAATTGGTTCAGCGTTCACGAAAAAACTGAAAAATTTCAAAAGTTTATGCACGATGGTTGAGCTGTTCACGAGAAAAAGTCGAAATGTTCAAAAGTTTATGAAGATGGACTGATGCACGATGAACACAGATAGCAGTATGTCACCTGAGTGATTCAGGTTACCTAAAAATGGCCATGCACTTTCAGAGAAGTTGTTCAAATGTTAACGCAGTACAGACAGATAATTACTCATCACAATAGGACCCCCTCAGGTGACCTAAATATTCTTGCGTTGAACTATAATCTATCTTGCAGCCCTGTTCTCATCCCGTAGGTCTCTGTATGGACATAGTGAAACCAGTATACCCCACAAACGTTATTTGCCAAGAGTAAAATATATATGTCCAATACAAAATAACTCTGAAACATCCAGTCTTCTGAAGCTCTGAAATTCACATTTGTGATAAATATGAACTAGAATTGTCCTACTGGGACTAATACCCCACGTGAGGCTCATCGATATAGGGGCATACCGGTATTTGAAATATTGTACAGCTGAAGACCAGAAAGACAGTTGTTCAACATTATTCATCCAAATAAAAGTTACAGGATACACCAAATTCCTTTGACCTCATTAATCATGGTGTAATAAAGAATGCACAAATTTTCAGGGAAATCCATGCAATAATTTCTTTAAAATGTCTGGACAAAATCATACCAGATGGGCAAACAGACAAATGGACTGATGATTCCATTATACCCTCTCCTAAAATTCCAGGTAAATAACAATGATCATAGATGAGCTCCGCCCACATTCAGTGATCCGTGAAGAAACTTAGCAGTAGTCTCTGTGAGAAAGCATATCATTACAAAATCTTGAAAGTGACCAAGTCCACGAAACAAAAACCCCCTGTAAAATGATAACACCCATAACTTCCTTGTATGTAAAAGAAATGACAGATGTACAACTTCATTATATACATAATACAGTTTTAATCAAATCTGTTCATTGATTTTTAGCTCACCTGAGCTGAAGGATTATTAAGAGAGCTTTTCTAATCAAAACTTTCTGTTGTCTGTCGTTGGCGTCATCGTAAACTTTACACATTTTCATCTTCTCCAGAACCACTTGGCCAATTTCAATTAAACTTGGCACAAATCATCCTTGGGTGAAGGGGATTGAAGTTTGATCAAATGAGGGGCAACACCCTTCTTAAGGGGAGAAATGGTGAATATACAAGCTGACAAATTTTAAAAATCTTCTCTAAAACCAGAGGGCCAATTTCAATCACACTTGATACAAATCATCTTTGGGTACAGGGGGTCCAAGTTTGTTCAAATGAAGGGCCATGCCCCCTCCAAAGGGGATGTAATAACAAAAATAGGGTGGGTTATTTAAAAATCACCACTGGGCCAGAAAAGTTCCAAATTTACATGGAAGCTTCTTGACATAGTGTAGATTCAAATTTGTTCAAATATTGGCTCCTGGAGGTAGGGTGGGGGCACAATAGGGAATCAAAGTTTTACATGTGAATCTCTAAAAGAACCACTGAGCCAGAAAAGTTCAAATTCACATGGCAGCTTTCTGACAGTGCAAATTTAAGTTTGTTAAAATCATGGTCCCTGGGGGTAGGGTGGGGCCACAATAGAGATTCAAATTTTTACACGCAAATATAAATATGGGCCAAGGTGAATCAGGTGAGCGATGTGGCCTATGGGTCTCTTGTTAAGATATATTCTAGAAAATGACACCCCCTCCCTCAAAATGGAAAAAAAAATAAATTCCACAACTTCCTTGAATGTTAACAAGAGGCCCACAGGCCTTATTGGTCACCTGAATACTAGTGAAAAAGTATCACTACTTCCATGGGCTATGAAATCTTAGAAAAAATTTTCTGTTCTGAATATCCAAGCTAAATTCTAATGTTCAGCAACAGTATAAAACAAGATGTGTTCTTAAAACTTCACTGCCCTCAAAAGTGCATACACTGATGAAAGGCTTTAAATAATAGGTGTATTAAGTTAAAACATCAAAATATGACTAATTTGGACTCATCCTAAAGTCATAATCCTGGGTTGTGAAATTCACCATTTTTTTGTAAATCCTTTTCTGCTATTCCTAAGTATGCATTTGGATTTTATACAATATCAGCAAACTTACACATAAATACTATATATTAAGTTTGGTCCCACCCTGGGGTCAAAACCCTTACTCTGGGGAAAATCAAATTTACAATTTTGGTAAAAGACTACCTGCTCTATCCATTTAGTTTCAATTTAGTATCAAAAACACTTAAGAAAATGTTATTTAAGTGTTTTACACATAAACACTATACAACAAGTTTGGCCTCGCCCTGGGGTCAGAACCCCTACCCCAGGGATCATGAAATTTACAATTTTGGTAGCGGCCTTCCTGCTCTACATCACTATGCATTTAGTTTAAAAATTCTTACATATGTGTGTTTCTCGAGAAGATTTTAGAAAATTGGTCATTTTTGGGCAGTTTTTGCCCTGCCCCTAAGGCCCCATGGGTGCAGAAATCCTGAAATTTACAATTTATGTTCCCTTTGTTCCAAATATGTTTCATACCTAATTTGAAAAGAATTGGAATGATAGTTATCAAGAAGAAGTTAAAAATGTCTATTGTTAACACATTTAATAACTGACCATTTTGGCCCCACCCTGATACCAAAACCCCTACCCCTGGGATCATCAAATTCACAATTTTGGTAACAGACTACCTGTTCTTTCTAAATATCTATTTACTTTCAATGTAGTATCAATAGCACTAAAGAAGATGTTATTTAAGTGTTTTACACAAACACTATATAACAAGTTTGGCCCCGCCCTGGGGTCAGAACCCCTACCCCGGGGATCATGAAATTTACAATTTTGGTAGAGGCCTTCTTGCTCTACATCAATATGCATTTAGTTTTTCTTACATGTGTGTGGTTCTCGAGAAGATTTTTGAAAATTGGTAAATTTTGGATAGTTTTTGCCCCGCTCCTAGGGGTGCTGGAGTCCTGAAATTTACAATTTATGTTCCCCTTGTTCTAAGAATTGGAATGGTAGTTAAAAATGTTCAATTGTTAACGCACGAAAACCAATTGCAACAAGAGGTACTGTGAGCAATGCTCACTAAGAATACCCCCCGCTTACTCCAATCTCCCAAAGGGTGTTGGTAATAGGTATAAACTACCTCTTTTCTGAGTGTAAAAAACAAATGGCATGACAAACCGAACCATATTGCTACTTCGATGTCTAGTGCGCATGACCTTTGACCCCAAATCTTCATCCCATGGGTAGTCCATATGCAAGATATGGTGACTGTAGGTGGAAAGGATAACGCTTTACAGCCCGGAAACCATATTGCTACTTCAATGTTCAGTGTGCTTGACCTTTGACCTTTTGACCCAAAAATCGATAGGGAACATCTTCATCCCATGGGTAGTCCATATGTATGATATGGTGACTTTAGGTGGAAAAGATAACGCTTTAGAGCCTGGAAACCATATTGCTACTTCGATGTCCAGTGCGCGTGACCTTTGGACCCCAAAATCGATAGGGAACATCTTCATCCCATGGGTAGTCCATATGTACGATATGGTGACGGTAGGTGGTAAGGATAACGCTTTAGAGCCCGGAAACCATATTGCTACTTCGATGTCCAGTGCGCGTGACCTTTGGACCCCAAAATCGATAGGGAACATCTTCATCCCATGGGTAGTCCATATGTACGATATGGTGACGGTAGGTGGTAAGGATAACGCTTTAGAGCCCGGAAACCATATTGCTACTTCGATGTCCAGTGCACGTGACCTTTGGACCCCAAAATCGATAGGGAACATCTTCATCCCATGGGTAGTCCATATATATGATATGGTGACGGTAGGTGGAAAGGATAATGCTTTAGAGCCCGGAAACCATTGCGTCTACAGACGGACGGACGGACAGACAGACTGACAACCCGATTCCAGTATACCCCCCCACAACTTGTTGCGGGGGGTATAATAATTTACTCGGGTGACCTAAAAATCTCAATCAAAATAGCAAGTGCACAACTTGACTATTCATATGATATATACTGTTTTAATCAAACCTGCATATCGGTGTTAAAGATATACTCTGGACAAATATGTCTATAGATGGATGAACAAGGTGATTCAAGCATGCATACCCCCTCCTCCTAAACTTTGGGGGGGGGGGGGGTGGGTGGGTGGGGGTGGGGGGTGTGTGTGTGCGTATAATTATGAATGTGAAATGACTTTAAAGTCAAGCTACATCGGATTTATTATGACTTCACTGATGAGGAATGTCCATAGTTTGTAAAACACATGTAGCTATATGTATATTACTGCAGCTGATTTCCACTGATTGTAAATGCTGTAACTCTTGTTTGTAAAACACATGTAGCTATATGTATATTACTGCAGCTGATTTCCACTGATTGTAAATGCTGTAACTATTCACTAAAACACAACTTCACAGATTTATTAATCTCATTAAAAGACAAAAAGTTGGATGGTCTTGACTAGAATTTCAAAACAGAGGATAAGTTTCAAAGCATCATGAACACATACTACATTTAGAGTTAATTGTTTGCCACATTGTGTTTTTCAGATCCCATACATGTCTTTAGTATTTTCTAAGCATGCCTCCAGGACAGCCTGCACCGAGATGTTCTTCAGTCGAGCCACCTCCTCCGCCACTGTCACACAGAGACCGGGATGGGAGTAATGCATGGCTTCCTTGGGAATCTACATACAGAACAAACAATTGTTCATTGTAACAGTGTTTATTTCTATGCCCCACCTTTAACAAGAGTACACAAACAGTACATAATACACCCATGAAAATGCTTACATAGAGATCATAATTTGTAGAACTTTGCCTCAGGTAGCATCAGGCTGTGGCATACATGCACTTTCTTTGTATAATATGAATAAAGGGTCTTAGCTTAAAACTGTGACAGGAGGTAGATAGACAAACCAGGAGTTCTGTGTATAAAATATTTACCCAAATTCAATCAAGTTCAAGTGCTTTGTTTAAGCAACACAAAAATATATAATTCCTTGATATACACTTAACCTTGCCATAGCGGTCACCTCTATCCAGCAGTCACTTGTCCCATGCGTTCATTTTATTTCCTTCCAATTAAAAATCCCATATAATATGATACTATTAACGGCCACTTGTGCAACACAGTTCAGCGGTCTACAAATTTCATACCAAAATTCCCCCACTGTATAGTAGACATTTTGAATTGTCATATGACTTCCATCCAGAGTTTATCTTCCGAATGACATAAATTTTTACAATTGATTAAGTGAGGCGAGATCAAGAATATAATTGGTTTAATTAGATCAATTTTTAATGTTGGGTGAACAAATAGCTATCTATTATCACATCATAATGAGAGGTAAACAATGGGTGTTCATTTCAAATAAATTATTAATTGATATAAAGGGGTGGAAGGAAAAAGTTAAGTCTGAAAGAACGATATGAAACCATTAAAATGATGGAATTGGGATCAAGTGCCTGCACTGCTGCTTCAAAACAAGATGATGGGAAAACTTAATTAAGTTAGGAATATTTTAAAAGGGAAAGCTGAAAGAGAAAGTGATGTGGAAAGCAATGCACCAGCTGAACAAAATTCACCCACTTTTTTCAATTAGTGACTGGCATATGTACAACTGTATGTGAATTGGTCTTCTTCAATAAATCAAAATGTTTCAAATTTTGTTGTTTATTATGTAGCAATCTACATGCATGAAAGTGTATATACATATAGTTTATATGTATGTAGATTTGTAATTCATAGAATGTCGGTTTCGTTTGATAATGTGGACCTTGATTAAGAGGTCATCTCTCTATAGAGGTCACTTTTACTGAATCCTACAGGTGACAGCTTAAGGTAGTGGTTGCAAGGCATCACGTGGTTTATTGATGTAGTATCTAAAAAGAGACTATTTTCGTTTCAGATTCTGGAATACGTGAAGCGCTAAGTATCAGTAATAACGACAGACGATGGAAACGAAGACTTGTCAGATATAACCAGACACAGGATAAAGCTAACCAGACACAGGATAAAGTAAAAATATATACAAGTAAAATAAAATACAAATAAAAACTCCCTTATGTTTTAATTATCTTTATAATATATATAGTTTACATCTCCATGATTCACATACCCCCAACCCCCGATTAATTTGCAGTCTTACGAAACGTAAATTTAATTCACAGCCCACTAGGCCTATTAAAATTTATATAATAGATAATGCTAAAAATTTCATAACATGTGCACATAAATCTAAAATACTTGATGTGTAATATCCAAAGGAAACCGTTAGGCCGAGGAAAAGGGGGTTATGTAAACGGGTCATTCTGAGCAAAAAATATTGATAATTCTAATCATATCTTTTCTAAGTACACTATACATAGATTTAAAACACTTTATTTTGCTATAAATATTCCCATCATCCACTTTGATTGATTGATTGTTTTGCTGTTTTCCGCCACACTCAACAATTTTTCAGTTATCTGGTGGCGCCCAGTTTTTATTGGTGGAAGAGAGAACCCAGATACGATGTACCTGGGAAGAAACCACCGATCTTCCGAAAGTAAACTGGGAAACTTTCTCACTTACAGCACTTGCTGTTAATATGTTTATTTCAATTAGTTAAGTTATTTCTTATAATTTAAAAAATAAAGAAAGTTTCGTTGTTTTTGATAATCACTTGGTTTGAAAAGAAAAAAAAAACCTGTCACAGGTAATACGACGTCACAATGCACAGTTTACATCGGCTGTGTTACATTTCCCACGTTTTTAACGTACACTTCCAGAGCATGAATATACAAGTAATTTCAAACAAAGTAATAAAAACATCTCCAAAGCAACAGTACTATCATTTTATGTGAAATTAATTCAATAGTAAACATCAAAACATATTTATAGTTTTAACATGAGTAAAAATAAATACATATAAGATGCATATTTATCGTATTATCACCTACAGCATTTATGTAAGGAGGGGTAGGGGGGTAACTATATAGTGCTCATAGCGCCATAGTAAACCTGAAAACCAATATTGATACCTTCAGGAAAAATTCCTACTAGCATATGTTAAAACATATGTAAAAATAAAAAGAATTCATTGGTCATTTATTTTTCAGGGGGTGAAAATATGTCTGTTTTGATAAAAAATTGCCTTCCAAAAATTGCACAATTGCTCATAAGGAGCTGTGCTACTACTTCTTATGAAAATAAATGGACATCTTATTACAAATTATATATCAATTAAGGCTTTAACTTCAATTTGATATAAAATTTGTATCACTTACTCTTTTTATATCATTTTTAAACACCATCTGAAACACCTGTACCATTTATTATAGAAAGTCGACAAGAGGGATTACTATGACTACAGTAGCGTCACAATTTCCGTGAAAACCATATATGAAACTTTCATAATGAGTTACAGATACTATCAACTACAAAATATGTAAAAAGTAAAAAAATTCATAGATTCATTAATTTTCAATGACCCAAGCAATCACTACCTAAATACAGGTTTGACTTTATACTTTTCTTATTCATGTGAGCAAGGCAAGGCTCAAAATATCACATGTACTTACAGTCTTTGGAACAAAGTAGGGAGCATCACTCTCAAGTAGCAGTCTCCCCAGAGAGATAAACTTGGCAACATCACGAGCCCCTGTAGCTGTTCGGTAGGTGACCAATGGGGTCAGTCCTATGTAGAGATTGGGGAAGTGGTCCAGCCAAAGCTTAGCAGACGTGAAGTCCCCAGTGAAGCAATGGCAGTGCAGTTTGTAGTCTCTTGGTAACATCTGGTAATGTCCAAAATATAATACATTTACAAAATAATCATCAAGTGTTTCTTTCAGTGTTACAAAGGTGTATAGTCAAACCTCGTTATCTTGAACTCGATGGGACCTAGAAAAAACTTCTGAGATATCTGAGGGCTTAAGATATTGAGGTTAAAATACATAAAGAAAATGTATTTGGGACTTCCACCTAACTTTGACATGTGCATGACATTTGAGATATCGATGTTTGAGATGCAGAAGTACAACTGTATATACAAATATACATTTTTAATAATTTATTTCTTAATGATACATATTTTCAAGGAAGATTCATCAAATGTTATACAGGTGACTGTTTAAGGTACATATGGACTAATACTGAAGATATTTTGCTTGTTTCAAAACTAACATGGTTAGGTTAATTTATCTATAATGGCATTTATTAGTTCACCTGAGCTGAAAGCTCAAAGTAAACTATTTGATTTCATCCCAGATGAAAGGAATAGGTCAAAATTTTAAGTTTGTTCTCGACTAATTTAACTCTCGGACATCTTCAGTTGGTCTTATTTGTGTAATGTATGCATTGTGTGCACCTTCATTACACATGGTCAGAAAGAAAACAATAGCTTTAGTCAGTAAGTTTTTATATTGATTTCATCAACAGTAGATATTGGATTATATAAGGACCTATCAGACAACTGTAGATATTGGATTATATAAGGACCTATCAGACTATTCATTGTACTAGATAATGTGTAAAATACTAATGCACAAATCCAATATTTCGTGGAAAAATAATCCGTGGTATACTACGACAGCCACTCATGTGGTCTGCACTTGACCTGTTTTGGAAAGAAAGTAAGTAAAAGGACAGGCTGTATTTTGAAACTGTTTTTCACTTGTATCTTTACAGCTGTAGTTATTGTTTCCTTTTCTTCATAGAATACCATAGTATCGATATCTTGATTAAAAATGGAGCATATGTTTTGCTTTTTCTTAAATCTAAGTATGGAGGACACGAAAAAAAACAACAACAAAAAACAAGAGGCCCATGGGCCACATCGCTCACCTGAGTCACCTTGGCCCATATCTGAAGACTTTCCAAATATATTTGCATGTAAAACCTTAGTCCGTATTATGGCCCCAACTACCCCTGGAGGCCACGATTTTTGCAAACTTGAATCTACACTACGTCAGAAAGCTTTCATGTAAATGTCAACTTCTTTGGCCCAATGGTTCTTGAGAAGAAGATTTTTAAAGATTTTCCCTATATTTGTATGTAAAACTTTGACCCCCCCCTACTTGTGGCCCCATCCTACCCCCTGGGAGCCATGGTTTGAACAAACTTGAATCTGCACTATGTCAGAAAGTTTTCATGTAAAAATCAGCTTTTCTGGCTCAGTGGTTCTTGAGAAGAAGAATTTTAAAGATTTTTCCTATATATTTGTATGTAAAACTTTGATCCCCTATTGTGGCCCCATCCAAACCCCAGGGCCCATGATTTGAACAAACTTGAATCTACATTATGTCAGGAAGCTTTCATGTAAATCTCAGCTTTTCTGGCTTAGTGGTTCTTGAGAAGAAGATTTTTAAGTTTTTCCCTATATATTTGTATGTAACCCTTGTGGCCCCATCCTACCCCCGGGGACCACGATTTGAACAAACTTGAATCTGCAATGTGTCAGGAAGTTTTCAGGTAAATTTCAGCTCTTCTGGCCCAGTGGTTCTTGAGAAGAAGATTTTTAAATGACCCCACCCTATTTTTTCATTTTTGTGATTATCTCCCCTTTGAAAGGGACATGGCCCTTCATTTGAACAAACCTGAAAGCCCTTCACCCAAGGATGCTTTTGGCCATGTTTGGTTGAAATTGGCCCAGTGGTTCTTGAGAAGAAGGTGAAAATGTAAAAAGTTTACAGACGGACGACGGACAAAATGTGATCAGAAAAGCTCACTTGAACCTTCGGTTCAGGTGAGCTAACAAGAGGCCCAAGGGCCACATCGCTCACCTGATTCACCTTGGCTCATATTTAAAGATTTTCCCTATATATTTGTAAGCAAAACTTTGAATCCCCCCCCCCCCTTGTGACCCCATCCTACCCCTGGGGGCCATGATTTAAAAAAAAAATGAAATCTGAAATATGTCAGAAAGCTTTCATGTAAATTTCAGCTTTTCTGGCCCAGTGGTTCTTGAGAAGAAGATTTTTAAATGACCCCACCCTATTTTTGCATTTTTGTGATTATCTCCCCTTTGAAAGGGACATGGCCCTTCATTTTAACAAACTTGAAAACCCTTTACCTACGGATGCCTTGTGGCAAATTTGGTTGAAATTGGCGCAGTGGTTTTTGAGAAGAAGTCGAAAATGTGAAAAGTTTACGACGTCGCTGACAACAGACAAATTTTGCTTAGAAAAGCTCACTTGAGCCTTTGGCTCAGGTGAGCTAAAAAATAACAAACAACCAAAGGTGTTCTCATGGATATAAAACAAAAACTATTTAGTGGATTGTTTTGTTGAAAATAATGCATTGCTCAGTGTATTACTAGTGATGGGACGATGATCAATTATTATCGGAAATTGATTCTTGATTATAAAATTTTATAATTGAAAGTTCCGATTACAAAACGATTATTGTTTACGATTTTAAACGGATTGCCCATCACTATGTATTACTCAGTGAAGCTACACGGTTCATGAAACTTGGAAAAGTGTTACCTCAACACAATTACAAACTGTTGAATCCATTTTGGGTTAGTCACTCATGAAAATCGATCGATCTACAAATAACACACCTTTCAACGACTATGACCTTGCTCTTTATTTATCACATTTTCAAGATTCACTTGCTCTGAACCCAGGCATGAGAATGACCGTCAGAGAATTTTGATAAAAATGCTCATTCATCCAAATCACTTACTGATGATGAAATATTATCAATGGTGGCAACTTCAAACAAGAACGAAGATGCATTAGATGATAGTGAAGACATAGTTTGCTTTTCCCACGTATTTAAAGACTAGACAGGGGGTTGCATATCTTGTGCAATATATAGAATCAGAAGTCAAGAAATGAATATATAAACTAGAGATTGTTTTTATGAAAAACAAGAGGTACTGTGAGCAATGCTCACTAAGAATACCCCTGCTTACCCCAATCTCCCAAAGGGTGTTGGTAATAGGTATAAACTACCTCTTTTCTGAGTGTAAAAAACAAATGGCATGACAAACCGAACCATATTGCTACTTCGATATCCAGTGCGCGTGACCTTTGACCCCAAAATCGATAGGGAACATCTTCATCCCATGGGTAGTCCATATGTATGATATAGTGACTGTAGGTGGAAAGGATAATGCTTTAGAGCCCGGAAACCATATTCCTACTTCGATGTCCAGTGCACTTGACCTTTGGACCCCAAAATCGATAGGGAACATCTTCATCCCATGGGTAGTCCATATGTATGATATGGTGACTGTACTTCAATGTCCAGTGCGCTTGACCTTTGGACCCCAAAATCGATAGGGAACATCTTCATCCCATGGGTAGTCCATATATATGACATGGTGACGGTAGGTGGAAAGGATAATGCTTTAGAGCCCGGAAACCATTGAGTCTACAGACGGACAACCCGATTCCAGTATCCCCCCCCCCCCCCCCCCCCCACAACTTGTTGCGGGGGTATAACAAATGTCTCCCCAGCTCCCCAAATTGGAAGTGCTCCAAATGAAACCTCCTCCCCTTAATGTACTGCATGGTATGGAGGAAAAAGCATGAACAGGAACATACATATTATGAACTCATTTACATCCTCCATCCCTCAGATCTACTATAACTTTAAGGATAACAACTGGATCCTCCTGTCCATACAATATGCACATCTGCAAATGGCATTGAAGTATTGGACAAAATTGCAAGTCTATTGGATAAGCCATATAGGAGAAGCAATCACAAGCTATTTTAACATCCTCCACCCCTCTTAGACCCACTATAACTTTTAGGAAAATAATTGGATCCTCCTGTACCAATAATATGCACATCTACAAATGGCAATAAAGCATTGTACAAAGTTTCAAATCTATCCCATAAACCATATAGGAGGAGAAGTGTTGACAAGCTATTTTATATCTTCCATCCCTGTTAGATCCACTATAACTTTCAGGAAAAAAATTGGATCCTCCTGTCCTAACAATATGCACATCAACAAATGGTGCATTGTACAAAGTTTAAAATCTATTAGATAAGCTATATAGGAGAAGTGTTCACAAACTATTTGACATCCTCCACCCTTGCTAGATCCACTATAACTTTTGGGAAAAAAATTGGATCCTCCTGTCCTGATAATGTGCACATCTACAAATGGCAATGAAGCATTGTACAAAGTTTCCAATCTATCCGATAAGCTATACAGGAGAAGCGTTTACAAGACTTTGTGGCAGACAGACAGATAGATGGACAGAAAGTACAAAAACAATGTCTCCCCCTGAAAGAGAGAAGACAAAATACTTTCTTTTCTATTTTTACTGCGTATGACTGATAAATTGACAGTCCCCCTGAAAAATCTGAATTTGGTGAAAGTTAAAAGAAAGATGTATTTTTTTCTTTTTTTTTTTTATCTAAAAGCATCATTTAAAGTCTTGAAGTAGAACAATGTAAATAAGGCCACATCAAATCGATTCTCTGGTTCTCAGACAATTGTTTTTCAAACAAGAGGCCCATGGGCCACATCGCTCACCTGAGTCACCTTGGTCCATATCAGAAGATTTTCTATATATATTTGCATGTAAAACCGTAGTCCTTATTATGGCCCAACCTACCCCTGGAGGCCATAGTTTTTGCAAACTTGAATCCACACTATGTCAGAAAGCTTTCATATAAATGTGAACTTCTTTGGCCCAATGGTTCACGAGAAGAAGATATCTGAAGATTTTTCCTATATATTTGTATGTAAAACTTTGATCCCCCCTTGTGGCCCCATCCTACCCCCAGGGGTCATGATTTGAACAAACTTGAATCTGCACTATATCAGAAAGCTTTCATGTAAATATCAGCTTTCCTGGCTCAGTGGTTCTTGAGAAGAAGATTTAAAAAAAAAAAAAATTCCTATATATTTGTATGTAAAACTTTGATCCCCTATTGTGGCCCCATCCGACCCCTGGGGGCCATGATTTTAACAATTTAGAATTTGCACTATATCAGGAAGCTCTCATATAAATCTCAGCTTTTCTGGCTAAGTGGTTCTTGAGAAGAAGATTTTTAAAGACTTTTCCTATATATTTGTATGTAAAACTTTGATCCCCCTTGTAGCCCCATCCAACCCCCCAGGGGCCATGATTTGAACAAACTTGAATCAGCACTTTGTCAGAAAGCTTGCATGTAAATCTCAGCTTTTCTGGCTCAGTGGTTCTTGAGAAGATTTTTAAAGATTTTACCTATATATTTGTATGTAAAACTTTGATCCCCTATCGTGGCCCCATCCGACCCCCGGGGGCCAGGATTTTAACAATTTAGAATCTGCACTATATCAGGAAGCTTTCATATAAATCTCAGCTTTTCTGGCTCAGTGGTTCTTGAGAAGAAGATTTTAAAGATTTTTCCTATATATTTGTATATAAAACTTTGATCCCCTATTGTGGCCCCATCCGACCCCCGGGGGCCAGGATTTTAACAATTTAGAATCTGCACTATATCAGGAAGCTCTCATATAAATCTCAGCTTTTCTAGCTCAGTGGTTCTTGAGAAGAAGATTTTTAAAGATTTTTCCTATATATTTGTATGTAAAACTTTGATCCCCTATTGTGGCCCTATCTGACCCCCGGGGGCCATGATTTTAACAATTTAGAATCTGCACTACCTAATAAAGCTTATCTATAAATCTCAGCTTTTCTAGCTCAGTGGTTCTTGAGAAGAAGATTTTTTAATGACCCTACTCTATTTTTACCTTTTCTTCATTATCTCCCCTTGGAAGGTGGCCTGGCCCTTTATTTTAACAATTTAGAATTCCCTTTACCTAAGGATGCTTTGTGCCAACTTTGGTTGAAATTGGTCCAGTGGTTTTTGAGAAGAAGTTAAAAATGTTAAAAGTTTACAGACGGACAGACGGACGGACGCCGGAATACGGGTGATCAGAAAAGCTCACTTGAGCTTTTAGCTCAGGTGAGCTAAAAATGGGTAGGTAGGTAGGGATTTAGTTTTTCAGTTTATCTCCATGTCACAAATGGGTAGGGATTTTTTGTCTGTGGGTTTTTTTTTGTGTTGTGAAGAAAGTTAGAGTTTTACAAATGGTATTCAACACCGTATAGCTTCTTTTCATTCTGTTTCTTGTCTTGTTTTATATGTATGTCATGCTTTTATATTGTAGATCTTTATGCAAATAATTAAAGTGAATACAAAATAGTATGTTTTTTATCATTTTATTCAAGTATTTTTTAGACACTTTCACTTTTAAATATCTCCCAAAAAGTTCAACCACTTCAGAAATTTTCACTGTTGAAAAAACCTTATCGCTGTCAGCCGTTTTGTTTCGACCTACAAAAATGTCGTACTTCAACTCGGCCTTGCTTTCATCAATTTGTTCCTTCACGGTTTCAATTTCTTTAAATTCACCGCCCAGAAGTTTCTTGCAAAGCGTATCAACTGTCAAGGACGAGTCTACCAGTATAATTGTCCATGGAACAATCTGTTTTGAGTTAAAAATAATCTCAATGCTGACAAGAACTGTTTCTGTTGCCATATTGTTTACATCAACTAAGCAGCACGTCTTATTCAGCAAGGCGCTTTACGATTTTGGCGCCAAAAGACAAATTTTATTTTGATGGATCAAATACGGGCAGCGGCGATTTTTTTCTGGGGCGGCAATAAACTCACGTCAGCTGCCGATTTTTTTGGGGGGCGGCGGTGTCTGAGAACCAGAGAATCGATTTGATGTGGCCTAATGAAGTCTATTTTATTTCTTTTGACATGATCTATAAATGTACCCCCATCCACATAATGCCATCGATCCCAGTTAAAATGCCAAAATTTCCAAGGTACATGTTTTTCCTGTATATTGCATGCAAACTGCAGAACACTGGTTCTACACCTTTTTTTAACTTACTTAAGAAACATTTATATCACATATACCTGTTTAAGAATATCCAGGCAGTCTTTTTCTGCATCCCTACAATGGATCACCAGAGGTTTCTTCATGTTCAGAGCTATTCTGATCTGCCTTTTGAACACAGATTTTTGCATTTCTTTAGTCTCAACAAATCTGAAATAATGATTACAACTTTGCATCTAATTATTTCACAACATGCTGTGTAGTAAAACAAGAGCTCCACAAGTTGGGGCATATCCCCTTGCAATGAGTGTCTAAAACTTTTGCTATGAAGTTCCATAGCGAACTTGACCTTTGACTTTTTGATCCCAAAATCAATATCGGTTTTTGATCTCTCTATAACAAATCTACATGTGAAGTATCAAATCAATCAAGCAAAACATGTGGCTTGTAGAGAGCCTACAAGCTTAGTGTTTGTTACACATGTACCCCCCCCCCCCCCTTACAACCTACCCCCAAGGCCTCTTAACTGAACAAACTTGAGTTTGAACACCTGAAGATGCTTGCATACTAACATGAGCATGACTTATCAATAGGCCTTTTGTTATTGAGATGAAGATTTTAAAGATTCCCATGTAAAACTTTGATCCCCTATTGTGGCCCCAACCTACTCCCTTCAGCCACAATTTGAACAAATTAACTTGAATCTTGACTACCTGGTAATACTTACATATCAAAATAACTAATCATGTCAATGCAGTTCTCAATATTTTTTCCTATATTCCCCTGTACAACTGCTACTCTTCAAAAGAATTTGTTTTAATTAATTTCCTGTATTTTCCCATATAAAACTTTGATCTCCTATTGTGGTCCCCACCTTACCTCCGGGGTCCCTGATGTGAACAAATTTGAATTTGAACTACCTGAAGATGCTTGCATATTAATATGATTAATCTTAGTACTATTGTTGTCAAGATTTCAGTAGATTTTCGCAATACATCCCGATGTAAAACTCTGATCCACTATATGGCCCTACTCTACCTCCAGGGACCACAATTTGATCAAATTTGAATCTTACACTATGTCAGAGAGCTTTCATGTAAATTTCAACTTTCTTGTCCTGTGATTTTTAAGATTTCTAAATGACTCCACCCTATTTTTACCTTTTCTTGATAATCTCCCCTTTGAAGAAATCATAGCCCTTTATTACATCATACTTGAATCCCCTTTACCCAAGGATAATTTGGGTCAAGTTTGATTGAAATTGACCCAATGGTTCTGGAGAAGAAGAGTTTTAAAAGATGCCACAATATTTTCACTATTTCTTAATTATCTCCCTTTTGAAAAAGTGTGACCCTTCAATTGAATAATTTTAAATCCCCTTTACCAAGGATGCTTTATGGCAAGTTTGACTGAAATTGGCCCTGTGGTTCTGAAGAAGTTGAAAATGTGTAAAAATTATGGACAGACGGATGTTGGAACGCCAGACCAATGGTGATCAGAAAACCTCATTTGAAGCTTTCAGCTCAGGTAAGCTAAAACCCTCTATACAGTACATTGACAAAATTTGTACCCTCCAGAATAGTCCAAGCCAATTTCTCCTAAGGCCACCACCCTGTCATTCCTCAGACACCGCCTCAGTCCTTCTTCATTCCATCTACTGAAGTCTCGGGCATTCTTGGGATGACATCCAAATGTCAGCCAAACATTGCATTCTTTACTTAAGCTCTTCCATAGTCCTACAGAACAAAATCTCAAAGTAGCATTCTTGGGATGACATCCAAATGTGAGCCAAACATTGCATTCTTTACTTCAGCTCTTCCAGAGTCCTACAGAACAAAATCTCAAAGTAGCAGTAATTGTCAAATAACTATTTCCATTCAATGACCTGGAGAAACAAAACTTACCATCTTGCTTGAAAGAGTTTGGATTACAGAAGACTGCCACACATCCAAGGTAACTGGGAGGGAATGTATCCATGTTCTGTGCTTGAAAATCAGACCACTTGCCCTTAAAATCTAGCCGGTTAAAAAGAAAATCAATGTGACAGTGTGAATCCAAGTAGCCCACACCATAGGAATCACATCGCTCTAGAAATGCAGACTTCCAGTCTAATGTGACAAGATTTGTGTCCTTTTCCTGCTTTAGTCTACTAAATCTGGGTGGCCTAGATGTTGGGGTGGAATCCGTTGAGCTGGGAGGCAACGATATATCACAGCCTGGAAGTTCCTCTTCTTCCGAGGCCTTGATATTCCCAGTGGTTTCTGTATGGGAAGTTGGTCCTAAGCCACCTTGTTGATGCCATCCATGATAAAAAGAACTATGGTTTCCCCTCATGTTTTGTACACTGGAATAATATTCCCAAGGCATGGGCCATATCAATATATTCTCCTGTGATCTCCC
Organism: Ostrea edulis; assembly: GCF_947568905.1. Lineage (NCBI taxonomy): Eukaryota > Metazoa > Mollusca > Bivalvia > Ostreida > Ostreidae > Ostrea > Ostrea edulis. The sequence goes on from NC_079167.1 coordinate 55,076,098, forward strand.
ATGTTCCATTTCACTACGTCCATGATTTGATGAACAGTCCAGTCGATTTCTATCATCTCTCCAGGATCTTGATGATGGTTCAGAATTTGTATACAGATATGAAGGAGAACTTGGAGCTCCATTGGTGGTTGGTCTGCTTTCCCTATCGATATAATACCCACTCATGCATGGAATTCTCTTGTGAGGTGGAATGTATACATTTTTCTTTGATGACTCTTCAGCAGCAGTAGATTTATCACAGCTTCTGCCAATTTTATCCTCAGTCTTTTTCCTGGTGAGATGAGGACCATCAAGAACAAAATGGTGATGACTTTCATCTTCTGCTACATCACTATGCCCTCCATCTCCATGATCTATAAAGATGTTGAATTTATAAAAGGTTTAATATCTTGTTAGTATATCTTATTTAGGACTCATTAGAGGTATACTGAGCCTTACTAGTAGGTAAGTCTGTATACATCCTTCAGCTAAACAAATACACAATCCCATCATTACAAGATTCTACTGCAACATTTGCCAAAAATCATACTGCCGTAAGGATATAGTGAAACGCCACATCATAAACAGCCACCCGGACACAGAATTTAATGATACCCTTATTTTTACGGACTACAACCCTAGAGAACTCTCCCAAAAAAACCGCAACAATGGAAACCCCCATTTGAAAGCAGACCAAATTTGAATAAAACACCCGTATTCCACATAGTACCAGCCAAGAAACCTTATACATACAATCCTTCCAGATCTACATCCGTTGAAACTATCTGCCTGGACGAACTTCCATCAAGCATACAAAACAGAACAATAACAGTTTATGGAATTTATGGACTCTTTGAATCAATAAAATAAATATAATTGTCCATTATGTACAACTTTCACAAACATTTATAAAGTATCATTACATATTTGTATATACATGTTTTACGTTGCTAAGTAAACACTTCACATTTATGTTGTTAATAGTAACGTGAACCACAATTTTTACCTCAGTAGAGACAATTCTTATAATTTTATTCTGATGACGACTGCCCCCTGGTCGAAACTGGTCAACCAATAAAAGTGTATCCTGCATTCTCACTATGTGTTGGTGATCTGTTTTAATTCTTTAAGTTTATTTTTTAAAGTTATATTCCGAAGACCAGTGACTTTCACTTCCAATGCCAAGAGCTCGGTGAAGAAACAATCACTACTTCTATTAAATGTTTCCAGTTTGAGGAAGAGCTAGGATCGAGAATCGAACCATGGCCTTCTTGGTTGAAAAGTGAATGCTCTCCACATTAGGCTACATCAAATGGTATCTTCTTTATGATATACAGCAAGAATACCATATTATACAGACTCTGAGTATGATTAGCAAAAATCTAACATGAAGGCCAAGAAGCCAAGGTTGCAAACTGCAAATTATAAAATGATTCTATAATAAGTCTGGCATCATTTATGATTTTTCAGCTTTTTTGCCTAACTAACAGCAAACACATTTTCCACGTTTTCTCACCTAGAAAAAAATTACAACAATTGCATCGCCCACAACAAACTAATATTAAATGATTTACCATATCATCTTACATAAAATATATTAATGCATATTTTTACTCACATGATTCATAAGATTCTGACTCTCTTCTGCTCCTCTCTTGACCTTCATTTGTAACACATGATGAGGGATACCTGCATCTTGTAGTAGAACCTCGGTAAGGTTCTTCATAATGCAAGCTCCTGATGGAAAAATGTTAAATGAACACCGATGTCAGAGAGATAATGTTAAATGAACACTGATGTGTGTGTGAGAGAGAGAGAGAGAGAGAGAGAGAGAGAGAGAGAGTACATTATCTAAACATCCAAGAAACTTCAAATCTGATGTATATATTCTTTGAATTTCAATGGTACTCAGTTCATTCTGGTTAAATGACAGTCTGGATAAAAAAATCCTTACATCTCCCTCCACCCATTAAACATCATGTGGTAAGGATGAGACATTGGGGGAGGATATCCCGGATGGTCTGGGCACATCTGTCCATCCATGTAGGGCTGTCTGCTGAATCCACCATTGATGTATGGATGAGGAAAAGGATAATAAAGCTCTGGATAAGAGGTTGGGTATCCTGGTCGTACAGCAACAGGTGACCCTGGATAGCCTGGTGGATATGGGGAACAGTATCCATAGCTTGGAGGGTAAGCCAAGTAATTCTGGGATTGACCAGGAGGGAAGGATGCCAGGTAATGGCTGTGTAGAGGATTTTCTGGAAGAATCAAAGTTGTATTTCTTCAAAATTTAACATCATATAATCTTTAAGCATCTAAGTCACACACAATATACATCTTTATTATATAGCTAATAAATAGTCTATTATAAAATCTGTGTAAAATCTAGAGAATGTTAGCGTTCAATATCCTGAGAATTTATTGAACGCTAACTTTGCATTGCGTAAATTGTGTGCGCCTGAAACATTCCGAGTATGAGTGTTCAATATTCATGTTACTTTACTGACGTAAACAAGCCAAAATGGTAGACGACGGACCTCTGAATCCGGCAGAGCTGGTATTTGATATCATATTCATTTATTTAAACAAAATGTTTTACTGTACATAAATTATGATGTCCCCATTCACAAAATCAGTTTGCTTCATGCATTAATGACGGGTTTAATATTGAACAGTTAAGAAATGCATGCTGATATTGCACACCTCCACCTTAGATGCCAATATTGATGAATTCTCGTCTATTTTGGAGTATTTTGAGTGAAAAGGGATACAACTTAATAACGAAATACTTTAGCTATATAATAAAAGGGTTATTGAACTAATAAAGGTGAATATTGGTACTCGTTGGCTGTCAAAATGCACTCGCAAGCTCGTGCATTTTTACATCCAACTCGTGCCAATATTCACCAATATAAGTTCAATAACCCTATATCATTATATAGATAATAATTTGTTAGTCATAAAATGTACCTAGATTTTGAAGAATTGAAGGGTGCAATATATCTAGACCATTAATGAATCCCAACTTTCATGAAATAACAGCTAAGATCTGTACTGAAAGCCTCTGGTTACAAGTTAACATTATTGCATGCCAAGATGTAAACAAATATGGCAGACCAGCTATTGTTCAGTATACTCTTGAAGCCAGTTTCAATATTCTATTGCAATTAATTCTTGTAATATCTAAAGATAAGGACCAGCAAATGTTATTTAATTAAGGAATGACTTTAATTCTGGGGCAAGTTATACGAGTATAACATGGTTTGGGTCAGTTTATGCTTTATAATCCACAAAGCGGATTATAAAAAAGCGTAAACTGACCCAAACCAGGTTATACTCATATAATTTGCCCCAGAATTAAAGTAATTCCTTATAATTTAATGCCAGAGGCAAAGATACTAACCTTCGTTTATCAAAATGTACATAAACTAGGAAAAATACAAGTCAACTGAGCCGTGCAATGATTCACTTAGTAACAACGACGAAGTGTCTAGCTGTGAAGGTCGACATCTTTAATCTTACTTCTACGGACCCTAGCCTATTTATCTAAACATTGTATCGAAGGTGAAGTTTGTCATGGTAGAAAATATATGTAGACTATGCATGCAATGCGTATTTCGCTGCCCTTCAGACATAGAGATTAACTTTGAAGTCACTCATCTCCGACAGATTAAAAAAATACGGGAAATTGCATTGTTTAGGCCTACCCAAAATAAATATTCAAATATCAGAAAATGCAATAATTTGCGGCTTTTAACTCTGTGAAAACTTCTACTACATGAAAACTTACCATATTGCATGCAAAGTTGTCGCTATTAGTAAATCCAACACAAGAGAATATGTACATGTATAAGTGCGATCCACATGTCAATGTGCCTGTATGAATTTTTGTTTGCTTTGTTGAAAGCAATGAAGCACACCCCCCCCCCCCCCCCCACCAGTGAGAAATGTATTTCAAAGTGAACAAGGCAATGCTTACTTGGTAAATCATTAATTCAAATATAATATCTTTGTTTTAATCTATTATTCGACCATCATACAGAGAAAGATGTTTTACAATAGTGATTTGTTTACAAGTAGATGCTAATATTGACAACGAGAAAACAATTTGTGTATCAAACCGAAGAGACTTATTGTACATGTTGACTTTCTATTCTATAGAAAGCTGAAAACTGTGCTGCGATGTAAATTTAGAGAGAGAAAAAAACCCAGTTCCGGCATCTGGTTGTCAAGGGGGTGTGTCCTCATACCAAACCAGGTTATACAAAAATAACCTGCGTTCCTCAATTGGAATTTGACCAATCAGAGACAAGGATACAATAAGAATTAAATTACCAAGAAATGTTTGTAAAACATATGCCCCCCCATGGTGCAAAATTGAAAAGGATTATACACATGCATCATTTAATCAATAGTAGTGCCAAGCCAATTCAAAATATTGAGCAGACAATATCTTCCTATGTCCAGAGTGGAATCTGACCATATGACCTAAAAAATTAATAGGGGTTAATCAAGCAAATCTTAAAATATAGGAGACCGTATATTCTTATGTTCAGTATGACCCTTGACCTTTGACCATGTGACCTCAAATTCAATAGGGTCTTCTCCTAAAGATGTACCAGTGTACTAAGTTTGATGTCTGTCAAGCAAAGGGTTCTCAAGATAATGAACAGACAGTATATTCCTATGTCCAGTTTGACCCTTGACCATGTGACCTCAAAATCAATAGGGGTCATCTACTCCTTAGGATGTACCAGTGTACCAAGTTTGATGTTCGACAAGCAAATGGTTCTCAAGATATTGAGTGAACAGTGTCTTCCTATGTCCAGAGTGGATTGACCCTTGACCTTTTGACCTGAAAATCGATGGGGGTCCTCCTCTACTCATAACCATCCCACATATGAAATATAATTACGATCAAGTGAATGGTTCTCAAGATATTGATTGGACAACATGTGGTCTACCAACCGACAGGAGCAAAGCATAATACAGTAAAACTCGAATATAGCGAACACAGATATAGCGAAATTACGGCTACAGCGAAGTGAAAACGATTTCCCCAGCAAATTCTTTATATATTCTATATAAAAATCTGCGTCTATAACGAACACAGATATAGCGAATTTACGGATATAACGAAGTAAATTCCTATTCCCTTTGAATTAAAATTGAACGTAAAAATGAGTTTTTTTAACGGATTTATTTTTTTCATTTTCAACTCTGTGATTTTTAACAATCGTTTTCCATTGACATAAAGGACCCATACTTATTCCGATATTTCTGTTTGTATTTTTTCATGAAAGGTTGTTAACGCAAAACAATACTTACACATACGTTTAGGAAATATATTATCGGTATTGTTTACTATTTTCGTTAATTAAATTTGAAGTTTGATTGCATTTATTTTATCGTACCCTCATTTATTTGTGTAAAGCAACAAGTAAATGACAATTGCAGTAGACTGTACATGTATGTATTGCGCAAACCTTTTGTTGACATTTCTCTCTCGACATGTTCTTGCATGACTTAATAATCCATCAAGATAAATTATCATATATAAATCAATGTGTATATTTCTTGTATAAAAATATTTCTTCTCAAAAATATATAGGCTTCATTTCTCTTAAAGACAATACAAACGCAAGTATATCGATTGCTGCTTTCTTATATAATTGGTATACATGTAGAATAAAAAAGTTTTATAACAAATTCGTTATATTTGAATTATGAATTTGCTATAAACGTATAGCGAATTACGCTTATAGCGAATTTTTATGGAGGGTCCCCAGAAATTCGCTTTATCAGAGTTTTACTGTAATCACAATTGTGCATAACTGTATATTGCACATATTCATATAAGTGCCATACTTTAGTTTTTAACTCGAAATAAATAAATCATCAATATAAAACTGCAGTATAGTTAAGCTTTATAATAATGGAGTTATTGAACTGAAATTGGTGAATATTGGCATTCGTTGGGTGTCAAAATTTCCTAAAGTTGGCAATTTTTCAAACCCATTACTCAGCCAATTTCACAAATATAAGATCATTAGCCCTTACGGCTATTCCAGCAAAAAACGTACGGGGGGAGGGACGGCAGCCGATATTTTTTTGGATGGGTGGGGGTGATTAGGGAAAACATTTGAATGGGTGGTTGTCTTCCAGGTTAAAAAAAAACATGGGTGCCTGTGAATTATGATAAAAATGAAAACGTATCACATTACGTTTCTTTTATTACTAAAGAAGAAAAGCAAAGCCATTCTACATTAAGTACGGAAAAAAGATTGATAAATGGGCAGATAACTCAGTGTTACCATAAAACTTTTCCCTACAAGGCGCGGCGTTACCCAACCTATTGTACCCGTTCTACACGACCACCTGTCCAACGCAACCAACGATCAAGAGTTTTACAACCTTTTTGTGCAATTTCGCCTTCATGAAACGACTACATTTTTTCAATTATGCAATTCCTACTTTCGATTTCAGTCGAGCATGACTATTCTGGGAATTATCGCCCCTAACACTTTCGTTTTAAAATGCACAGGTAATAGTTCGGCAGTGATCTTGTTTAATCCGCACTCTAAATCAATTATTATACCCAAGCCATCAATTGGTTAACGTGTAATTAACATGCAGCATCGTGTGAGGTTAATTACCAAAGCCCGAGTTGTTTAATCAACAAAATCAAGGATCAGGGAATCATGTTTTATGTAAAAAGACAATATACCGGTGTTGACAGGTCGACGAAGCTTGTGAAATATCTTTATAGCTTTCAAGAATTATGTACGCCTCAAGAATTAATTCTGTAAACAGACACGTGTGGTAATCTGAATTAATTCTGTATTGTAAACACGTGGGGTAATCTGGTAATGAAACCACGAGTTCATCAAATTATTTTCATTACTCAGTCTCAGAGATAGCGCTTTTAATTCCTACAGACTGTCTTTGCGCACGCCAACGTGCACTAGGCCTAATATGACAAGGCACAAATACAAACTTACCTGCAGCAGACGTAAGCTGTCTCGTTTTCTTTAAACTGGTTCCCTGTTAATTGGTGCAACCGAAGCTACCAGAATCCATTCTCACCAGAGGGCACACTACACAAGCTTCACTCCACTGTTGTGGAGTGTAGCGTAACGCCCTCTGGTGAGAGATTGGACCAGAATCGTAACTTGACAGGGTACCAGTTTGAATTAACCGGAAGTGAGTATTGTCAACTCGTACATAAAATTTCACGGTTTTTAGGCAGTAAAGACGCAATATTTTAAGAAATATTTCACCGATTAACTTGAAAATGAATAGGATTCGTCTTTTTACAATGCCACATATATATGCGAAGGTTAAAATTCGTTAGTGCAAAGGTTCTCTTTAAATCTTGCCCACAAGCTGTAATGGACACACAAACACACACACGGATACACACACAGTAGCGATGCTATATCCCCTCCGCAACTAGTTGCGCGAGGGGATAACAAGCACCCAAGTCATGACATGAGTAAAAAGGTCATGCACATCTAGTCTAGAAATGATATGACAATATCCCACATCATTAGTCTAGTGAAACTGTATGTTTATAATAAGCAAACAGAGCTAGGTTTCTACAACTAACATGTTTCCAAAGTATACAAAATTGCATTTTTTCTTTCATTTTATATGCCGAGATCATCCTTTTTTTTTTTCTCCCTACCAAAATTGCATTGGAAACCAAAATATGTAATTTTTTCTGCAATGATTGCTACCTTCATCTCCCTATGAAACAACAAAGAAAGACATTTTATTGTTTATATTTTTATGCATTTTTAAAAATATTAAGTAGAATTAAATTAAGTTCTAAAATATCATATGGTTGATCCATTTGTTACATTAAATGAAGTTATTAAATTGTATGGGTGGTGGTGGCAGGGGAGAATCTAATTGTATGGGTGGTGGTAGCAGAGGAAAATTTAATTGAATGGGTGGCTGTCTTAAAAATAAAGTGCCTTCCCTCCCCCCTGTAGTGTATTGAGTAAATACGAAATGTTATAGTATGAATGGTTTTGTGAGCGATATGTCTCGTGTAACCGGATGTGAGTTTTGTAAATAAAATGTGTGAATTAACCTTCAATGGCGGCTTTCTTAAATGAGATGGTTAAATCCAGTAATTCATGAGGCAAAAATACAGTACATCTGGTGACGAGGATAAAGCAGAATGGCAAATGCAGTTTCTGTCCACTCAGATATAGGTGGTTTAAGTAAGTTTGACTCACATGGTGATAAAAACTCAGTCGGAATAAGATGGACTAGATGGGTCCGATCGGTATCAGGAGAACTCGTACCCAGGAGAACTCATACCCAGAAATTTGGGTACGAGTTCTCCAAGAGAAGTCGTACCCATCAATATCTGGGTACGAGTTCTCCTGGAGAAAAATTTGTCAATTGTATTATAAAAATCTGGGTACGAGTTCTCCTGGAGAAAAACTTTGTCATTTCTGTCATAAAAATCTGGGTACGAGTTCTCCCGGAGAAAAAACTTTGTCATTTATATCTGATAAATCTGGGTACGAGTTCGAGGAAAAAAATGATTATGAGAATCTAGGTACGAGTTCTCCCGGAGAAAAAAACTTAAACATTTTATTAAATGGATTCTTATGGAGAAAAACTCTGTCTTTATTGTCATATAAATTCTGGTACGAGTTCTCCTGGAGAAAAAGTTTGTCATTATATAGTAATCAAAATTTTGATATGAGTTTATCTCATTTACCATTTTAGGTATTGGAATCTGGGTACAACTTCTGGAAAGAATCGAGGATTTCATACATTATACATAATTTACTATGAACATGCCTTTCAATTGAATAAAAAAAAGAAAATTCAATGATCATACTTGTTTGCTGTTTTGTTTTTTATTTGAATTGCTGTTGGGCTTGAGACGATAATTAGTATAATTATTGCAATTAAACATCAATTTTAAACCTGCGACATTAATTGTATTTTTATAGCGTACCTCTATTCTCTGGCACATGGAGGAAAACTCGTACCCTGATTTATGTGACAAAATGACGAAGTTTTTCACCAGGAGAACTTGTACCCAGATTTATCCGATAAAATGACTGTTTTTTCTCCGGAAGAACTCATACCCAGATTTTTATGACAGAAATGACAATTTTTTTTCTGCAGGAGAACTCATACCCATATTTCTCTTTGATGAAATGACAAAGTTTTTCTCCAGGAGAACTCGTACCCAGATATTAATGAGTACAACTTCTCTTGGAGAACTCAAATTTCTGGGTACGAGTTCTCCTGGGTACGAGTTCTCCAAAAGTCGTCCGATCGTTCGAACTTTTCGTGGAAGGAAAAGGGATAGCTCAAAAAAGGGCATTACTATTACACGCAGCTGGCTTAGATGTGCAAGACATTTATTACACCCTAGATATACCACAGCCTGGTGAAAATCAGAACGTATACACGGTTGCATTGGACACTCTTAATGAATATTTTAACCCCCAAGTGAACATTGCTTTTGAAAGGTCTCAGTTCCGGTCTCTCGCACAGCAACCCTCAGAAACTATTGATCAGTATATCACTAGACTTTGACGTAAAGCTGCGTATTGCGATTTTGCAAATATTGATGAAAATATACGAGATCAGGTGATCGAGAAATGTAGCTCTCAAAGACTGAGACGAAAGTTGTTAGAAAGAAACAATGTGACACTGGCTCAACTCCGAGAAATAGCACAATCCTTAGAAGCAGCTGAACAAAGGTAATCTACGATGGAACAAGCGTCTGGGGGGTCAGCAAGTGTAAATCGAGGTCAGAGGAAATTCGAGAGGTACAAAACGAGGGAAAAAAAGAAAGGGGCATGTTACGCATGTGGTAGGGAGGGTCACTATCGGAAAGATCCTAACTGTCCAGCAAAAGGTAAAACATGTAACAAGTGTCATAAAGAAGGACATTTTGCACATTACTGTCAAACTAAGAATGCAAAAGAAAAGACTGCAGACAGAAAATCAGGTAAGAAGAAACTGTACGTCCATTTGGTGGATTCAGATGATGAGAAAATAAATACTACAGAGTCCAAAGCTTATTTGTTTGCTATAGGAGAAAATGTGGTTGATACTCGAGACAATGAGATTATTGTAAACATAGGAGGAATAGACACACATGTACTTGTAGATTCAGAAGCTTCAGTGAATGTCATTGATAGAGAGTTATGGGAAAGTCTAAAAGCTGAAAACATACAATGCGACACGCATTTAACAAAGAAGAAAATTTATGCTTAAGGAAACCAGACTCTGCCAACAGTAGCAGGTTGTTTTGAAACAAAGGTTAAGACTACAAAGACAGATATTGACGCTATATTTTATGTGGTTGAAGAATCTGGTAAAGCGCTTCTAGGTAAAGAAACTGCTACCAAATTGGGTATACTGAATATTTGTATTCCTACGCAATGTGTCAACAGTGTATCCATAGAATTTGATGAAAATACTTTAATTACCAAATACGCTGATGTTTTTCAAGGTATAGGGAAATTGAAGTCCTTTCAGCTACATGTACCGATTGACGAGTCTGTAGAACCAGTCATTCAGCCCGTAAGACGTGTTCCGTATCACTTGCGAGAGAAGTTAGAAAAAAGGTTGTCAGACTTAGTGCGTGATGACATCATAGAGAAGGTTAACGAACCAAGTAAGTGGATTTCACCTGTTGTAATTGTACCGAAGCCCAATGGTGACATAAGACTATGCATTGACATGTGAAGAGCAAACTTAGCTGTTGTCCGTGAGAGGTATCCTATTCCTGTTATAGATGAAATACTTCAGGATCTGAATCAGAGTCAGGTATTCAGCAAACTTGATATTCGATGGGCCTATCACCAGATGGAGCTGGCACCAGAGTCGAGGCAAATTACCACTTTTATGACACACAAAGGCATGTTCCGTTATAAATGTTTAAATTTTGGCATTAGCTGTGCACCGGAGATTTACAATAAAACTATACAACAAGTGTTTGAAGGATGCAAAGGAGTCAAAAGTATATATGATGATGTGGTTGTATATGGGGCCACTGAAAAGGAACATAATGACAACCTAGAACAAGTACTTCAGATTTTACGTGAAAGGGGATTGACTCTGAACCAAGATAAATGCATGTTCAACATGAAGCAGATAGAGTTTATGGGCCACGTATTATCGGCAAAAGGTATTGGACTTAGTCAGTCCAAAGTACAAGTAATATTTGATGCACGTACACCGCAATCAGTTAGTGAAGTGAAAAGTTTCATGGGACTTGTGAACTTCATGGGCCGATTCATCCCAAACTTGGCAACTCTCATGGAGCCTTTGAACCGTTTGACACGCAAAGATACTAAGTTCAAATGGAAAACGGAACAGGAAGAGTCGTTTCAACAATTAAAATGGGAGATGGCTAGAGCAACTAATCTGGCATATTTCAATGCTAAAGCAACAATGCAAGTCATTGCCCTGTAGGACTAGGTGCGGTTCTCGTCCAGGAACAAAATTGAAAACCACATGTCATATGCTTTGCAAGCCGTTCGCTAACTGATATTGAACGACGATATTCCCAAACCGAAAAAGAAGCCTTGGGACTCGTATGGGCAGTAGAGAGATTTCATATGTATTTGTATGGGAAAGAATTTGAATTACTGACCGACCACAAACCCCTGGAGTTCATCTTTTCTCCGAAATCTAAACCATGTGCACGCGTGGAAAGATGGGTATTACGTTTGCCATCGTACGAGTACAAAGTCAGATATATTCCAGGGACAAAGAATATTGCAGATGCATTGTCGCGAATATCTGTATCGGAAACACAACAGAAATGTAGAGATCAAACCGAACAGTATGTACAAATGATAGTCGAGGAGGCCATTCCATTCGCAATGAGCTTAGCGGATATAGAACAGGCATCTAAAAATGACCTCGAATTTGAAGACATTCGAAAATGTTTAGCAACCAGGAGATGGTATGAGCTTCAGAATAAACAGTACTTACCTATGCGTATGGAATTAAGCTCACTCGGACATATTATTTTACATGGAACTCGCATTGTTGTACCTACAGAACTAAGGACACGTGTACTAGAATTGGGACATGAAGGTCACCCAGGAATAGTGATAATGAAGCAGAGAATGCGTAGTAAGGTTTGGTGGCCAAATATTGCCAAGGAAATAGAATCTATTCCATCTACAATAAGGAAATGGAATGCACTTCCTTGAAATGTCCAATTAAATCCCTCTCTATCTAGCTTTAAGAAATATCTTAATATAAGTGTCATTAATATTCCAAATTATTTTTATTTAGGAACAAGAATCGGACAAACTCTTCATGCAAAATTGAGATTAGAATGCAGTGCTCTTAATCTTCATATGTTTCAAAGAAAATTATGCTATTCACCCCTTTGCATTTGTGGAGAAGTAGAAAGTATTGATCATTTTCTTTAACGCTGTAATATGTACTCAAGAGTTAGGACCAATACAATTCTGACACTGCCATGTAGAATTATTGTTATACGGTAATGAAAATTTATCTGAAAGTGAGAACAACAGCATTTTTTAGTTAGCCCAGAAATTTCTTGTTGAAAGTAAAAGGTTCTGAGCCTACCTCTGAAAGCTGTTCTACTATATCTACATGTAATACTGTCATATTGTATATAAAATATACTCATGTGCACCAAGGTTGTAATAAGTGGAAAACCTGTGTTTATTACTTATTGTTTATATGGCACAACTTTACAATTTATTATTTCAACTTTGTCTATAGTTTATATGCATTTGATCTGTATCAACACTTATCATACATATAAAACGTGTGTTATTTTTTCTCCTAATACTCAATTCCAGCTTTTCTCTCTTACTCCTATTTCTTTTTGCATGTATTGTAATAATTAGTATACGACTTATTTTACTTAGAAATTTCATTCACCTCTTACTTGTAAGATATTTAGAGCGAGATTAATACAAGAGGTACTGTGAGCAATGCTCACTAAGAATACCCCCCGCTTACCCCAATCTCCCAAAGGGTGTTGGTAATAGGTATAAACTACCTCTTTTCTGAGTGTAAAAAACAAATGGCATGACAAACCGAACCATATTGCTACTTCGATGTCCAGTGCGCGTGACCTTTGACCCCAAAATCGATAGGGAACATCTTCATCCCATGGGTAGTCCATATGTATGATATGGTGACTGTAGGTGGAAAGGATAACGCTTTAGAGGCCGGAAACCATATTGCTACTTCGATGTCCAGTGCGCTTGACCTTTGACCTTTTGACCCCAAAATCGATAGGGAACATTTTCATTCCATGGGTAGTCCATAAGTATGATATGGTGACTGTAGGTGGAAAGGATAACGCTTTAGAGCCCGGAAACCATATTGCTACTTCGATGTCCAGTGCGCTTGACCTTTGGACCCCAAAATCGATAGGGAACATCTTCATCCCATGGGTAGTCCATATATATGATATGGTGATGGTAGGTGGAAAGGATAATGTTTTAGAGCCCGGAAACCATTGCGTCTACAGACGGACGGACGGACAGACAGACAGACAACCTAATTCCAGTATACCCCCCCCCCCCCCCCCCACAACTTGTTGCGGGGGGGTATAATAAGCCTTTTGGCTTGTTTCTCAATCTATTTCATGTATAAGACATTGTTTGTAAATATTATCGAATTATTTACGAATAAATATTGTTTAAGCTAAGGAAATAGAAAAGTTTTGTAAATCTTGTTATGGCTGTCAGTTAGTATCATCAGCTGAAAGACCCGAACCGGTAGCTAGGACCGCTTTTCCGACACGTGCATGGGAACATTTAGCAGCAGATTTTCTTGGACCGCTTCCATCAGGAGATTTTGTTTTCACACTCGTAGATTACTACTCACGTTGGGTGGAAATTGCCATCATGAGAAAGACTACAGCAGAAGTTTTGACACCAATACTTACCAAATTTTCAGCACTCATGGATTGCCGCTCACCATAACAATTGACAACGGTCCACAATTCAAAAGTCAGCATTTTCATAACTATTGTTTAGAACATGGAATCGGACACAGAAAAATAACTCGGATCTGGCCGCAAGCTAATGGGGAAATAGAAAGGCAAAATCGATCACTGCTTAAAAGAATCCGAATTGCACAAGCTGAAAAAAAGAATTGGAAGGAAGAAATTCATAAGTATCTATTCATGTATAGGTTATCGCCTCATTCAACTACAGGAATAAGTCCTGCGGAATTATTGTTTGGAAGAAAGATCCGTAACAAACTGCCAGAACTTCAGGAATATTCGGAAAGCGATATTGGAACACGTGATCGAGATCAGGAAAACAAAGAAAAGGGAAGAATATACATAGATGAGAGAAGAAAGGCAAAACTGTGTGAAATCGCAGAAGGCGACAAAGTGCTAATGAAGCAAAAGCAAGAAAATAAGTTGTCCACCAATTTTCATCCAAAACCGTTCCATGTAATAGAGAAAAAAGGAAATAGTGTGTTGATTCAGTCAGATGATGGTACCCAATACAAAAGAAATGTCACAGAGGTGAAGAAATTCCAGGAAAGGAAGGAAATGAGTAAAAACCGTGTGTTTGAAAATCAAAATGTGTTGAAATCAAGTGAAAATCAAAATGTGTTGAAATCAAGTCAAATTGCAACAAGAAATTCAAATGTCAATGAAAATGGAAATGTTGATATGTCATATGAGAATGTAAGTTATGATGCATATATGTCGAACGAATCTGATATTGAATGTAATATTGAGGTTGAATCTGATAGATCAGGAAGTGATGCAAGAGTAAAGTTAGGTAGGCCTGGAAGAGAAAAGAGACTACCTGTACGAATGAAAGATTATGTTCTTAAGTACTGAACTCTGCATACAAGTTCATTATTTTGTTTTAGGATAAATGATATCTCATAGGAATGAGGAAGTTAATTCATTTTCCTGACATCTATTTTGTTTATTTTTCTTTCAGCAGAACATTAAACTAGTCTTTATATATTCTAGTCACAAGACAATTGACAATCAATACAATGTATTTTTAAAATTTATTGAATTTTCATTTAAAAATATGAAGGAAGGGAATGTAGTGTATTGAGTAAATACGAAATGTTATAGTACGAATGGTTTTGTGAGCGATATGTCTCGTGTAACCGGATGTGAGTTTTGTAAATAAAATGTGTGAATTAACCTTCAATGGCGGCTTTCTTAAATGAGCTCTGATGGTTAAATCCAGTAATTCATGAGGCAAATACAGTACACCCCCCATATTTTTTTTTGCTGGAATAGCCCTTATACTATTGGCTAGACTTACCCTGATCTTCTCTGACATCTGATTCTGACAAGTCATCTACATCTTCACTGATTGGCCTGTCCACCTTCTCCACTACATATTCATCACCCGAGTCTCCATCAGCCATCACCAACACCTCACTACCAACATCATTACTGCTGTCATCCTGCACAATGTCTGTAGAAGCTTCTAATTTTCTGTCTGACATTGCTACAGAACTGGCTGTCCCTAACTGTCTTGCTCTACTGTACTGAGTGCATTTCTTATTTCCTATATTGGGAGTTTTTTGCCGATCTGTAACTTTTCTACTGCTATGTTTTCCACCCTCCTGCTTTCTGGACTCAGCTGCAGTAGATCTGGGTCTTTTTCCTTTCTCATCTGAAAAACAAATCATGCAATATAGATGGAATTGCATTTCTTGGTCCTAATATTCTGATTGTCACCTTATTCTTAAACTCCTTCTGTTCAAAAAGCTAAGAGGATGTAGAAACCCTTATCTAATATTCAGACATACATATAAACTGCATACCAACATGCCAATTATCAAAGGCCTAGCCCAAAACGTCTATTATTTGACCTTTACATAAAAGGTCAAGGTCATCACAAATGCCACATGACACACTGTCTTATCATGGTATACCCACATACCAAATATCAAAGGCCTATGTCAAAAGACAAACAAGAGGCCCATGGGCCACATCGCTCACCTGAGTCACCAAGGCCCATATCTGAAGACTTCCCATATATATTTGCATGTAAAACCTTAGTCCCTATTGTGGCCCCAACCTACCCCTTGAGGCCATGATTTTTACAAACTTAAATTAGCACTGCATCAGAAAGCTTTCATGTAAATCTCAGCTCTTCTGGTTCATTGGTTTTTAAGAAGATTTTTAAAGATTTTCCCTACATTTGTATGTAAAACTTTGATCCCCCCCCCCCCTCTTGCGGCCCTATCCTACCTCCTGGGGCCATGATTTGAACAAACTTAAATCTGCACTATGTCAGAAAGCTTTCATGTAAATATCAGCTTTTCTGGCTCAGTGGTTCTTGAGAAGAAGATTTTTAAAGATTTTCCCTATATATTTGTATGTAAAACTTTGACCCCCTACCCCTATGGTGGCCCCATCACACCCCTGGGGCCATGATTTGAACAAACTTAAATCTGCACTATGTTAGGAAGCTTTCAGGTAAATATCAGCTTTTCTGGCTCAGTGGTTCTTGAGAAGATTTTCCCTACATATTTGTATGCAAAACTTTGATCCCCCCTTTATCCTACCCCCGGGGGCCATGATTTGAACAAACTTGAATCTGCACTATGTCAGAAAGCTTTCATGTAAATCTCAGCTTTTCTGGCTCAGTGGTTCTTGAGAAGAAGATTTTTCCTATATATTTGTATGTAAAACTTTGATCCCCTATTGTGGCCCCATCCAACCCCTGGGAGCCATGATTTGAACAAACTTGAATCAGCACTATGTCAGGAAGCTTTAATGTAAATATCAGCTTTTCTGGCCAGGTGGTTCTTGAGAAGAAGATTTTTAAATGACCCCACCCTATTTTTGCATTTTTGTGATTATCTCCCTTTGAAAGGGACATGGCCATTCATTTGAAGAAACTTAAAATCCCTTCACCCAAGGATGGTTTTGGCCAAGTTTGGTTGAAACTGGCCCTGTGGTTCTGAAGAAGAAGTCGAAAATATAACAAGAGGCCCATGGGCCACATCGCTCACCTGAGTCACCTTGGCCCATATCTGAAGACTTTCCATATATATTTGCATGTAAAACCTTAGTCCCTATTATGGCCCAAACTACCCTTTGCAAACTTGAATCTACACTATGTCAAAAAGCTTTCATGTAAATGTCAACTTCTTTGGCCCAATGGTTCTTGAGAAGAAGATTTTTAAAGCTTTTTCCTATATTTGCATGTAAAACTTTGACCCCCCCCCCTCCCCCCACTTGTGGCCCCATCCTACCCCCCGGGGGCCATGATTTGAACAAAATGGAATCTGAACTATGTCAGAAAGTTTTCTTGTAAATATCAGCTTTTCTGACTCAGTGGTTATTGAGAAAAAGATTTTAACTATATATTTGTATGTAAAACTTTGATCCCCCTTGCGACCCCATCCTACCCCCGGGGGCCATGATTTAAACAAACTTGAATCTGCACTATGTCAGAAAGTTTTCATGTAAAAATCTGCTTTTCTGGCTCAGTGGTTCTTGAGAAGAACATTTTTGCTATATATTTGTATGTAAAACTTTGATCCCCTATTGTGGCCCCATCCTACCCCCGGAGCCCATGATTTGAACAAACTTGAATCTGCATTATGTCAGGAAGCTTTCATGTAAATCTCAGCTTTTCTGGCTTAGTGGTTCTTGAGAAGAAGATTTTTAAAGTTTCCCCCTATATATTTGTATGTAAAACTTTGATCCCCCCTTGTGGCCCCATCCTACCCCCGGGGGCCATGATTTGAACAAACTTGAACCTGCACTATGTCAGAAAGTTTTCATGTAAAAATCAGCTTTTCTGGCTTAGTGGTTCTTGATAAGAAGATTTTTAAAGATTTTCCCTATATATTTGTATGTAAAACTTTGATCTCCTATTGTGGCCCCATCCAACCCCAGGGGCCCATGATTTGAACAAACTTGAATCTGCATTATGTCAGGAAGCTTTCATGTAAATCTCAGCTTTTCTGGCTTAGTGGTTCTTGAGAAGAAGATTTTAAAGTTTTCCCCTATATATATTTGTATGTAAAACTTTGATCCCCCCTTGTGGCCCCATCCTACCACCGGGGGCCATGATTTGAACAAACTTGAATCTGCAATTTGTGAGGAAGCTTTCAGGTAAATTTCAGCTCTTCTGGCCCAGTGGTTCTTGAGAAGAAGATTTTTAAATGACCCCACCCTAGTTTTGCATTTTGTAATTATCTCCCCTTTGAAAGGGACATGGCCCTTCATTTGAACAAACTTGAAAGCCCTTCACCCAAGGATGCTTTTGGCCATGTTTGGTTGAAATTGGCCCAGTGGTTCATGAGAAGAAGATGAAAATGTGAAAAGTTTACGGACAGACAGACAGACGGACGCCGGACAAAATGTGATCAGAAAAGCTCACTTGAACCTTCGGTTCAGGTGAGCTAAAAAGTTTACAGACAGACTACGAACAACAGGCGATCAGAAAAGCTCACTTGAGCTCAGGTGAGATAAAAAGTTATAATCTGGACCAAAAAAAAAAAATGCCCAAAAAATTCTATTAATTGACCTTTACATAAAAGGTCAAGGCCATCAAAATGTTACTCGACACACTGTCTTATCATGGTATACCCAACATACCAAATATCAAAGGCCTATGTCAAAAGACAAAAAAGTTATGACCTGGACAAACTTTGTATGAGAAGAGCAAGAAGAAGCGGAAGAAGAAGAGGAATAAGAATTCACACTAAAACAATATGTCCCCCTTCTGGGAAGGAGATACATAATAAGGTATGTTTGTGAAACACTGATGACCCTGGATTACAACAAAGTGGAACCGGGTTAAAGGTCAAAGAATTTGGTGTTAATGGAAAGGTCTTGCCACAAGAAATACACATTCCAAAGCTCTGCCTCTTATAGTGTAAAAGATATGACCAATGTTAATGTTTTTTGCCACAGACAGGCAAAATAAATATATGCCCCCAAATTTTTTATTCCAAGGGCATAAAAATTCATTTTCTAAAACAGAGTACAGGTGTATATTACATTTCAATACAAAACTCTGCTGCAGGACCCAGTCCTATTAACTCGACACACAAAAATCAAACCTGCAGAATGATGTACAGGGGCATCTGACCAAAAGCCAGCCAGTCTCCATTTCTTCAAGACAGATTCATCAATATTCACTTTTAAATTTCCAACAGAAGCTGGTGGATTGTTGTTCTGGTCAACTGGGTAAACATCTGAAATGACCATGCATTTAAATAGTGTTAAAATACCATACCTGCATGCAGTCATCTCTTTTACATTAATTCATATACAAGTTTGACAGAAATGTTGTAATCAATTAAATAGTGAGAATTATCTTTTCATTTTTCAGAGTGGAACTGAAACCTACATGCTCTGTTTAATTCACAGTTTCTTGATGGATGTTCATTTGTTTCAGTCTCTATGCTGCACAAGTATGGAGCCTGACACAAACAGTTTCTCCACATCCAGAACTGAACACATTCTGCAGGGCATTCACAATTCAATCCATTTCTATAATTCGCTACACCCTTGTGAACAGTCTTCCTATTCCTTGGCGACAGATCTTTGCTTCCTTCCATTTTGACATCAGTGTTTTGCAAACTTTCCTCCAAATTCTGTTTGGTGCTTCTGTTGTACATTGATAAACTATCATCACTTTCACTCTGTGCAGTAACACCCTGGGAGGAATTTTTATGAAATCCATCTTCTATGGAATCCTCATACTGAGAGTCTAAATCCCCATCCTTCACACTGGTTTCATACTCTGATATTGTTGGTATTCCACTCAGCGTATTCTGAGAATTACACAGACTATTAGAAGGATGCTGAATACCCAGACTTTCTGTGCCAGAAGTAAAGGCTTCTTGGTCTTCTGGAACCCATTGTTCAGGACCTGATTCTTCAGGAAATTTGCTTACAATAACTGTGTCATTTGGAACCATGGCTTCAGTAGCAAGTTGATTCTTTAAACTGAGGGACTCCATATTCTCTGCATCCAATGTACTGTCCTCCCAGTTTTCACCTCCACTGACAAGATCATCAATTTCACTTACATCTTTCTTAACATCAGCTGAAGTGGCATGCACTTCATCTCCATAGAAAGAAGCTGACAAACCAGATATTTTCATTTTCTCTTCGGATTCCTGGTCTCTAACCGACATACTAGCATATTCATTTAGTTTTTCACACAGTTCTAATGTTTTTCTACTGTCTACCATCTTTCCATCAAATGAAGCAACTGATGATGAAACCGGTCCAGACTCCATCATGGGTAGGGAAGGAGTCCTGGTTAGGAATCCTGGGGGTTGCCTGGCAGTGGGCCACTTACATTTAGACTTTAGATCTCTTTTGGTGCATACTGAGGAAGAATAGCTTTCCTCAGTCTTTTGTTCAATGAAATCTTTTCTACTTAAATCAACCTGCTTTTTGTCAATCACTCCTGTACAACTGTCTTTGAGGTCTTCCTCTTTAAATTTGACACTATTTTCTTGCTCAATACATGTACTTGTTTCATCCCCTGGGAGAATGGTCTTCAGATATGTTTGGAAGGGACTTGGACTTTGTCTGTGTTTACCTCTACATCTAAATCCCCCTACTTGTCGTCTGTGAAGTGATTGTGAACTCGTAGGAATTCTGTTTTTTAAAGCAGCGATTTTATCATGTAATAAAATATGGTATGTGTTGGAGAAATCTTCTTGATCCTGAATGTCCCTACTCCATTCTTCTACAGAAGATACATTTGATTCAGAGAACAATGATGAAGAGTTTCCTGTTGCTGGGCTATCATCTGGGTCCTTGTGATCCTGTGCACAGGAATTATCTTCACCTTCAAAGGATAGGGTTTCTTCAGAGTTACCTAAAATGTCAGCTGCCTCCACGTTATCAACATCCTCCAAACATTTCTTTGTATGAGGATCACCCTCTGTAGCCATCCAATCCTCATTACAATCTTGTGAAGAGACTTTCTCCTGATCTTCCTTCCTGATCACCACTATATCATCACTATTCCTCTGTTTATCATCCTTTACTGCTTCATTCTCAGAAACTGACTTCTCTGTGTCTTGAACATTAAATCTTTTATCCATTATATGTTTAATGCCTGTCTCTTTGTATGAAGATTCATTCTCTTCCTTAATAGTTTCCAACATACTTTCTGTCTTTCTCAAATCATCATCACAAAACTTATCTTCTTTCAAAATATTTTCTGTTGCACTTGGTACCTCTTGACATTCCCAGAGTTCTTCCTCGTGAATATCAGTAGTTTTTGATGGCATAATTACACTTTTATCCATATCATCATTTTTTCTAATATTTGCATTTGTTTGAGATTTTGAATCAGAAATGGTTTTCTCATATCTGTCACAGATGTTGTCATAAGTATCATTCATTGATACAGACATACATTTAGTGTGATCGTGTTCATCACCACTGTGATGTATTTGTCTTGTCGCTGGAGAGCATTCCTCATCCTTTGAACATTGATGTATTAGTCCTAGTGTTGGGGAGCATTCTTTAAGCTTTGTATTTTCTTTTACAACTTCAGTATTGGGGATGATAATTTTTGTTGGTTGTACATTAGGAACATCAATGAGCTCAGACATCCAATCTTCTCCGCATATTCTTGGAGTACCAAACCCCTTCCTTTCACTACGTTGATTTTTATTCCACTCAGCATTCAATGATCTAGGGGTTTCTTTTTTCTCCACTGACTTGCATGCAGATTCTTTTTCTTTTCCCTTAGACCTTCCAAGAAATTTATCTTCAACCCTATGCCTTCTTCTCTCTGCATGCTTACTAGTTGGACCTTTATTTTCGCTTTCCCTGGCTTTATAAAATGGGTAAATTTCTCTCCTGTCACTCTTGGTCTCCTTCCTTCTGGGGCTATGTCTTAGTTTCATCCCTCTTTGTATTTCACTTTCTTGATTATCTTTGTTCTTTGACCTCCTTTGTATTTCACTTTCTTGATTATCTTTGTTCTTGGACCCCCTATGTATTTCACTTTCTTGATTATCTTTGTTCTTGGATCCCCTATGTATTTCACTTTCTTGATTATCTTTGTTCTTGGACCCCCTATGTATTTCACTTTCTTGTTTATCTTTGTTCCTGGATAATGCTTTAACACTCTGATAGTCAATTTTATTTTTCTCATCCTCCATCACTTGAGAGTTAAAATCTCCTTTCTTCTTGCAATAAGTTAAAATATGTTCACCTACTTTCAAATTACTGTTACAATTATTCAAGTTATAAGAAACTGCTGAATCTCCTTGAATCTCCTCAGACTTCTTCAAATTTTCATTTATTTTCTGTTCATTGTTTGCAGCTGAATATGCCTCCTTCTGTTTTAGCATTACTGGGGCATTTTCCTGTCCTTCTCTTTGTTTTGCAGCATTTGTATCTTCCTCTTTTTTACCACTGCTCTTCTGCAATGTGTTAGGGATCGATTCCATTTGGAGAGTGTTGTCTGAATGTACAGAGGAAGTCGGTTGTTCCTCTTCATCCACGTGTACTTTTGTCTTCAGCTCTTTCAATGAACGCTCAAATATCCTTCTCAATCCACTTTCCTTTCTTCTCTTCCTTTCCCTGTTGACCGACATTTTTCATAAAACTGAAAAACAAAAAACCCCACACTTTACCCATCAATTTACTAGTGTGGCTGTTCCAATTGATAATCTTATCAACATGACTTATCCTAGAAATTCAACTACATGTAGTTGCATCTAGTATGAAGTTCATCTGTTTACATCAATGAAGAATATGATAAACAAGAAGCCCATGGGCCACAATGCTCACCTGAATCACCTTGGCCATGCCATTGTTCAGCTGTTGTGATTTTTAAAAGATTTTTTTATGAATCTTTATTCCCTGGAAAAAATTTGACCCCATACTTTGGCCCCAACCTAGCCCCAAAGGAACACAACATAACTGAAAAGGAATTCAAATTACAGAGATGCCTCAAAACCAATATGACTAACTTGACCTTGCAGTTCTGGATAAGACCAAGGTCACAAGTTCATAGATCATGGTATGAAATGAAGACCTCACCATAAGAAATCTACATACAGTATATGGAAACTATCTCAAATACTTCAAGAGATACTAAATAGGTAAGATTTTTAAT
This sequence comes from Ostrea edulis, assembly GCF_947568905.1. Lineage (NCBI taxonomy): Eukaryota > Metazoa > Mollusca > Bivalvia > Ostreida > Ostreidae > Ostrea > Ostrea edulis. Next base: position 55,099,185 of record NC_079167.1, read on the forward strand.
CATAAGTAGGTCAAACTTCCAAGCTCAAACGATCAAACACCATTGTGTACAAGGTCTTGCCATAAAGAATCTATATTCAAAATACAAGAGGCCCATGGGCCACATCGCTCACCTGAGTCACCTTGGCCCATATCTGAAGACTTTCCATATATATTTGCATGTAAAACCTTAGTCCCTATTATGGCCCAAACTACCCTTTGCAAACTTGAATCTACACTATGTCAGAAAGCTTTCATATTAATGTCAACTTCTTTGGCCCAATGGTTCTTGAGAAGAAGATTTTTAAAGCTTTTTCCTATATTTGTATGCAAAACTTTGACCCCCCCCCCCCCACTTGTGGCCCCATCCTACCCCTCCCCCCCGGGGGGCCATGATTTGAACAAACTTGAATCTGAACTATGTCAGAAAGCTTTCTTGTAAATATCAGCTTTTCTGACTCAGTGGTTATTGAGAAAAAGATTTTTCCTATATATTTGTATGTAAAACTTTGATCCCCCTTGTGGCCCCATCCTACCCCCGGGGGCCATGATTTGAACAAACTTGAATCTGCACTATGTCAGAAAGTTTTCATGTAAAAATCTGCTTTTCTGGCTCAGTGGTTCTTGAGAAGAACATTTTTCCTATATATTTGTATGTAAAACTTTGATCCCCTATTGTGGCCCCATCCAACCCCCGGGGCCCATGATTTGAACAAATTTGAATCTGCATTGTGTCAGGAAGCTTTCATGTAAATCTCAGCTTTTCTGGCTTAGTGGTTCTTGAGAAGAAGATTTTTAAAGTTTTTCCCTATATATTTGTGTGTAAAACTTTGATCCCCCCTTGGGGCCCCATCTTATCCCCGGGGGCCATGATTTGAAGAAACTTGAATCTGCAATATGTCAGGAAGCTTTCAGGTAAATTTCAGCTCTTCTGGCCCAGTGGTTCTTGAGAAGAAGATTTTTAAATGACCCCACCCTATTTTTGCATTTTTGTGATTATCTCCCCTTTGAAAGGGACATGGCCCTTCATTTGAACAAACTTGAAAGCCCTTCACCCAAGGATGCTTTTGGCCATGTTTGGTTGAAATTGGCCCAGTGGTTCTGGAGAAGAAGTCGAAAATGTGAAAAGTTTAACAGACGGACAAAAAGCGATCAGAAAAGCTCACTTGAGCTTTCAGCTCAGGTGAGCTAAAAAGTCTGGAAAACTGATTATTCATGCTATTTTTCAAAGTCCAAGGGCCATAACAAAGTGAACAAGAGGCCCATGGGCCACATCGCTCACCTGAGTCACCTTGGCCCATATCTGAAGACTTTCCATATATATTTGCATGTAAAACCTAATAGTCCCTATTATGGCCCAAACTACCCTTTGCAAACTTGAATCTACACTATGTCAGAAAGCTTTCATGTAAATGCCAACTTCTTTGGCCCAATGGTTCTTGAGAAGATTTTTAAAGCTTTTTCCTATATTTGTATGTAAAACTTTGAACCCCCCCCCACTTGTGGCCCCATCCTACCCCCCTCCCACTTGTGGCCCCATCCTACCCCCCCCCACTTGTGGCCCCATCCTACCCCCCCCACTTGTGGCCCCATCCTACCCCCCCCTGGGGGGGGGGGGGGGCATGATTTGAACAAACTTGAATCTACACTATGTCAGAAAGTTTTCATGTAAAAATCAGCTTTTCTGGCTCAGTGGTTCTTAAGAAGATTTTTAAAGAGTTTTCCTATATATTTGTATGTAAAACTTTGATCCCCTATTGTGGCCCCATCCAACCCCAGGGGGCCATGATTTGAACAAACTTGAATCTGCATTATGTCAGGAAGCTTTCATGTAAATCTCAGCTTTTCTGGCTTAGTGGTTCTTGAGAAGAAGATTTTTAAAGTTTTTCCCTATATATTTGTATGTAAAACTTTGATCCCCCCTTGTGGCCCCATCCTACCACAGGGGGCCATGATTTGAACAAACTTGAATCTGCAATATGTCAGGAAGCTTTCAGGTAAATTTCAGCTCTTCTGGCCCAGTGGTTCTTGAGAAGAAGATTTTTAAATGACCCCACCCTAGTTTTGCATTTTTGTGATTATCTTCCCTTTGAAAGGGACATGGCCCTTCATTTGAACAAACTTGAAAGCCCTTCACCCAAGGATGCTTTTGGCCATGTTTGGTTGAAATTGGCCCAGTGGTTCATGAGAAGAAGATGAAAATGTGAAAACTTTACAGACAGACGGACGCCAGACAACATGTGATTAGAAAAGCTCACTTGAGCCTTTGGCTCAGGTGAGCTAAAAATCAACGGATCGAGACGAAGTTCCAACTTGATCTGTAACTTGTTATGGCAAAGCCACATACCAAATATAAAATAAATATCTGCAAGAACAGAGAAAAAAGTGCAGACAGACGGAGCGCAAACCTACAGTCCCCTAGACTTCGTCGGTAGGGGAAGAAAAAATTGTCTTTCTGTAAATATAATATGTATTCACAAGGTATATCATACTGCCATCTTGGTTTTCTGTTTTTCCAGCTGCATTGCTTGAAAATTTCGGCGAAAAGTTTGATATAATATGATAATTAGACCCCTACCGATTAGAAGCAACTCTGTCAAGGTCTTACCTCTCGCATCGTCATGGTGAACTGGAAATAAAGTCCATTTATCGGCTATAATCAACCGTCAAATATCGTCTACTGCTTCTCAAATGCGAAAAATCGCTGAATAGTGGATGGAAGTTGACATAATTTCGGGATAGCCCTTTTTTCATGGGTCGATAAAATTAAAAATAGTAAATTTTATAATTAGCAGTAAATTAAATATGTTATAGAGAGCGAGATAATGGATCTTGAACACTATTCTATTAGTATATACTTTATTCATTTTTTTTTCAACGTTAAACATGATAACTTCACTTATTTATGCATTCGTTGTATTGAAAGTTGAAAGTAAATGTCATACGCAAGAAAAGTTCACATATTGAATCAACACACACATGCGCGCGCAAGTGGGTATACTCTAAAACGTTCACAGTGACATTTATACATCCAAATGTCCTTTACTGCCTATATCTGTAAAACAGAAAACCAAGATGGCGGTGTGATAAACCTTGTGAATATTATGTTTACAGAAAGACAATTTTTTTATTATAGATATTTAAAACGTCGAGTGCCTGTGCTCAGAGATGGTTTATTTAATTTTAATAGAGCATATCACGAAAAAGTTGATCATAAAATGCATAATTTTTATACTGTGTTTAGTTTAGAAAAAATTCATCTAAATCAACAAGTAATGTTTATGAATATACTTTATGTAGAATTTTATTGAAGGCATATTTCAACAATAATTTCGATCTGTCGATTTTATTCATTGGCTCAGCAACGGTAGAGGGCGCTTGATTCGATACTGAAAAATGAATTCGAAACTAGGAAAATAGGGAGGTGTTGTAATTGACATTTCTGTGCCTGTACCATTCATATTTTGGGAATTTTTGTACCACTTATTTGAAAAGCATAGAAATACAAATTAAACAACAACCAAGAACATTTGGAACTTCGACCATGTAGGTTGAGCGCACGACATGACAACAAACCGATTCGCCACTGGTAAAACGACTGTACAAACGAGTAGACCTTTGAAGTTAGACGGGAGTATAAAAATGAACACGGTTTTGAACTCAAATAAATTGTAAAAGTCGATTGAAAGGCAAACAAAACATATGTAGAACCAAACTGTAAACTTTTTAATTTATGGGGAGGGGGCTTCACAGTTCTTACTCTAGTACGACTGACTCGGTACAGATCGAAGTAGAACGGATGGGAACTGCATACTTCTCAATAAACAATTTCATGCATGCAACATTTACCGTTGGTGTAATTAAAAATTCGAATGAATAATAATACCTTGTTAGAATATGATCTGTATAATAAAACTACGTCATAAAATCATTAGGCCTGCTTCCGAACTAATGCATTGTCACGGTTGTAACACCATTTTCCCGCGCACATGTTATGACTATTTTACTTTCCAATCCAAAAGAGTTCCAATCAATCCTAAAACGGTTTAGGATACTACAGAAGCTGATATAGGTGCCAGGGCACTGGGTTTTGATAAAATCTAAGCAAACTGGTATATATAGTGTATACTATATATAGCAATTTGCTTAGATTGTGTCAAAACCCTGTGTGCAAGGGTATAGAATTAATATTCATTTAAAACTGTTAATTTATATACGAGGTGGCTGCCAATTTCAAAAACAATTTAATTCACACTTTTTGAAAGATTTAGAATAGTACGCATACACTTAGCATCGTTTTTCAAAGTGTATGGACAGTCGGAGGAAAATTGTCTTCTAGTTGACAAGCAGAAAAGGAACCTAGCTAATAATTTTCCTTTGCCCAAACTTCATACTCCTAAATAGGAGGGAGGGGGGGGGGGGGTCCGTTTGTCCTTCAATTCATTATTACATTTTACCATTCGTTACTACCACCAAACGAGTGGATTGCCATCATTGGGGACAATCAATCTTATTTTACATGTGAAAATAACCTTAGTTTGCATGTGAAAATAACGGAAAATTAACAAAAAGTGAAACTTACTTTGTTAAGCACCACTCTGATTCCATGCACAAGTACTTTGAATTTCAACTTTAAAAAATATGATGGAGTTCCTCATTGACAATATCTTCGTAGTCTTTGGTGATCAGGTCTTCCAACACAGTGTTGGAATTCCCATGGGCGCGAATTGTATTCCTTTCTTATCTGACCTGTTTATATATTCTTATGAAGCAGAGTTTATTCAAAAGCTTCTACATGACAAGAAAAAATATATTGCTGTAGCCTTACTCGAAGTTTAAATATATCGACGACGTTTCATATATTTTAAAACAATCATCATTTTCATCCATATGTCGATTCGATATTTCCCTGTGAACTCGAGATAAAGACACCATAGAGTCCTCCACATCTGCTTCGTACTTAGATATTTTATTGAAAATTAATATTAACGGCAAATTAACTAACAACAAACGGGATGATTTCAGCTTCTCCGTCGTCAACCTCCATATTCATGTAGCAATATTCCATTATCCGCAAGAACTTGTTCTGCGTATAATCAGTTTTTAAATCGAGGCAGGCTACTGACAAACAAGATGATGTTACAGGGGTTTCAATAGTCTCGTTTAGAGTCAGCATTTCGCAAATTGTCGTTATGATGACCTAGTGTGCCATTACAATCTATCATTGGGTCAAATGCTTTCAATCGTGTTTCATGCTGCATGTTGTTAGGTCGTTCTTGGCACATTGATTTTGACTACGAATTACTCCGTTTACCTGATCAAGACAGGGTTCACGGCAGGTGTGACCGGTCATCACGAGATCCTTAGTCCCCCTAGACACCTGATCCCACCTCTGGTATGTCCAGGGGTCCGTGTTTGCCCAACTCTTTATTCTGTATTCCTTATAGGAGTTATGAAATTGATCATTGTTCGTTATCTTTGCTTTTCATCAATACCCACGCCCCTGTATTAGGATCTTTGTTTGTGCAGATGTATATTCATACATTTTTTCAAGGAAAACAGATTAATGAAAAACAGAAGCGAAAGCTTATAATCTGAACGGTTACATTTCTCGCGTTTTACTGAGATCGTGGACTGGTTCTGGTCAGGGGGGGGGGTCATGGTGTGAAACTCGAATATCTGTTATGTAAGGAAGCTTTAGTGTCAGCACTCGACTCAATTTCCACCCCCATTGGAAGATATAATCCTCCCAATAATAATAATAAAAACAACGAACTACAACTTGAATTCATATGGAAGTGTTAGATATATGTCCTTCCTACTACCCCTGGATAGCCACAGAGTCTGGGGTAGCTCCCACCTTCAGTACAAACTGTGATGCTGAAGTAACTGGACTCGACAATCATGCTATGGAACACCACATCAGTTGTAATTTTCAAATATTCCACTAGATTATGATGAGTTTAAGATCGACCCGAAACATATATATTTTTAATATTAAAGATGTTCATTACCTACTTTAAAAATCATGAAAAAACACTTTATTTATAAAACAATATTACAAAGTAACAGTAACTTATTTTAACAAAGAAAAATTTATATGCGTAGACTTTGTAATAGTTTGACAACTATTCTTCACTTTAAAAAATCTCAGCGATACGCGCTAAAATATTTAGAACCTGTTCATCAATTTTCACTCCTGGAGCCGAATAACGGGTATCAGCACTATTCATCAAAATTCTTCGAGTCTCCCGTTCGAGTTTGATGGCAGCCTCAACAATAACCACGACATTGTTGTGGTCAACACCGTCCACAGCAAAGGCCAGGAAAATCTGTTCCGCCAATTTCCGCCGATAAAGATCACCACGATCGCCGGAAAGACCGATATCGTCGTGATTTCCGATCAAGTACGTAACTACCTGGTCCATGCTGGAGAGGCGTCGCTCTTTCACGAGACCTGTGTTATTCATCATGAGTATTATTCTCTCACATGCAACCTTTAAATAGAAAAAAAGACATTAGATAAATTAATTTATTTCAATAACAATTCTTGGATGAAAACTAAGAATTAGGTTCCTGATGGCGTGTATTTTTTTTTTCTCCGTCTGTAGTAAATTTACAAATGATTAGCTACACAGGTCATACATGGATCCAGATATTTTTTTTTCAGGATGGAGGTCCAACATATATTAGAGCACTGATACTTATCACTTTAGAACTGAAACTGTATAAATAGGGAAACATATACATGTATATACATTTAACCAGTCTCAGGGTTTCGGACTCTCGACCCCCACCGGGTCCGCGCGCTCTTGTAGGTGTTTCAGAATAGAAACCCCTTCCACCATTAAGTTTTCAACGTATTCCATGCAAAAATTCTTAAAAGTAAACCCAAGCTAACAAAAAATTAACAATTGAATAAATAAATAATTCATTCTACAGTCACACGTGAGCTTTAACTTTAATCACCCCCCCCCCCTCCCAAAGTTTTTAAACATCGTATACATAGTAACTTTAAGATATGTAATAAACGTAACAAAATCAGCCTAAACCCACCCACCCACCCTCCATACTGTACGTAATCTACACCGTTTTCAGTACCACTTCAAATACGCATTTCTCGTCACGTTCCTCTAAAACTAACAAATTCACAAAATGTTTAAAAGTATTTGAGTCTTTTTTAAACAAATTCTTTTTCAGATTGTGAAAGGGTTTTTTAAAGCTATATTTTTCTTATACACATGTACACGTATTAGTTGATAGGGTCAGTTTTAATGCCAAGAATAGTCCATAAACATGTAAACACAAACAAAGCATTAGCAAATGATTGATTCGTACTAGGGAAATTGAATTACAACATTTGTGAAAGCGTTGATATGCATCTCGAGTGCAAACACGAACACTACAAGGAATTTCTAATTCTAACAAGTATTCAAACAAGCGTAAGATCTGAGACACAGCGGAGTGTCCCCTATCCTCGCTGTCGTTTGATGGGACTTCCTCGTTTTTCCTGATTTTGACACAACATTTAACAATTGTTCTGTAATCAGAATGAAATATTTTGGAACTAGAAAAAAGACAATACAATTTTCAAATAGAATAACAATTTTCTTTATGAATTACTTCAATGTTTTGATGTTACTGGATTAGTATAAAGGTAAGATTGTATACATTGTTCTAATATATTAGGAAATTATAAGCTTTGGTCGTGTTTCACTCGTACTGTGGCGTAATTATTGCACGACCAATCACATAGAATGAAAAAAATAAATAAATATAAAAATATTTATATCGTAGCAAATCTGTCACGTTTGCAAAGTTCTTTCATGGACAACTTGACACAGTAGTTAGAATAGAGTTTTAAAGGCCATACTCCTCACCTGAATGATTTTAGCAATATATAATCGCCATATAAAAACTTTACGCAGTTTTTGAAAATGTTGTTGTAGTCTCATAACATATATATATATATATATATATATATATATATATATATATATAAACAAAACACTTTTAAATGTAAATCGTCTGAAGATCAAAATGAAAAATGAAAGTGCTTACGTTTTACTAGTGCTGTCATTTTTATTTTTTTTAAACTTTTTCTATTTATTGCCGGACACTGTGGTATACAATTGAATTTGGACACGAAGACGTTTAGTAAAGCTTTACTATATATGTGTATCTTTTTTTTTTTTTTTTTTTATCTTTTTGCCTTTACCCCTACCGATCATTGCGAAAAGTAATTATCTATCTATCTATTTATCCACCTATCTCTCTATCTATTCTATCTATCTATCTATCTATCTATCTATCTATCTATTATTATTAATGTTTTGAATTGCGCACCAAAAGTAAAGTGCTATAATTACATTTAATTAATGTAATATACAATACTAAATTACATACATACATATAGTTTGATATCACAGGTACATGTCAAATATATATACTTGTGTTTACATATATGTATATGAACTGTTAGTATTTAGTTTATTGTCATTATATATATCATATTGTGTAACGTGATTGTATGTCAACATGCTTGGTGAATCAATAAATAAATTGAAAATACATAGGAGTATATGGTGTCCGGATAGGGCCATTTGCAAAAGCGTGACTGCGCGTTAGTCACAACGCGCCGTAACGCCAACAAGCAACGCGCCTTCGCGCTCTCACGCCAACAAGCAACGCGCCTTCGCGCTCTCACGCCAACAAGCAACACACCTTCGCGCCGTCACGCCAACAAGCAATACGCCTTCGCGCCGTGTTGCGTGATGGCGTGTTGCCAAACTTCCACCAGAGTTCGTGACGTAATGAGGCCTCGACGGGGAGTTTGGGCGTGTTGCTTGTCTGCGCGTTGCTTGTTGGCGTGAGAGCGCGAAGGCGCGTTGTTTGTCTGCGCGAAGGTGCGTTGCTTGTTGGCGTGACGGTGTATTGTGACTAACGTGTAGTCACGCTTTTGCAAATGGCCCTATCCGGACACCATAGGAGTGCAGCAACGCTTCACGCCAGCATACTTTTCATGAAGAGCTAGCGCGCTTTATGAAGTATAGACACAAAGCATCGCAATTCATGTCCTCATGTAATTTCAGAAATGAAATTTATTTGTCTTTTGAAAGTGACTAGTCTTACACTGTATGCTAGTAGGAAGTACAGATGATGGACAAACGTTGTCTACATATCAAATTTTGTTTAGAGTGAAGGAGGTGATCTAGGTAGAACAACATCTTTTACAAAATATCTAAACAAAAAGTAACACTCTGATCCATTATATGATATAACAACGGAATATTTTTATATGACAAACGTCATATCACAGGAGCTAGCCGTATTTTGTCGCCACAAAATTACTTTGATCCGCTCACGTAGATCGCTAGTAGCGATCTACGATAGCGGATCAAAGGATCTGATTTTAATCAGATTGAGTTTTAATTCATATATATAGCCATTTGAAACAATGGTGTGAATTTTCGTGGAACCTGAGCTATCCTGTTCATGGCCGTTACTGCAGCCATCATGTCGATTTTAGGGTCTGTCTCTCGATACAGTGTCACAGCAGGGCGGATTAAGTCATGTGCCATGGCGTAGGACATCAAAGGGTTCTGCAAATATAAATATGACCAACATTGTATGTTGCTGAAAATCTTCAAATGTTTTATTGAAAACAGATAGTCTCTTTTTGAAAACGTCGCCGCGACTTTTAAAATTACCATATTAAGCTTAATAAGATTTTGTACTTTTGAGAGCTATATATACATGTATAATGTTTATCAATTCTTCACTGGAAAATTAAATATAAATTGACAAAATAGATAAAATGATTTAAGAATTCAAGGACATATAAGTTAAGCAGTCAGATAAATAATAATAAAAAGGAAAAAAAAAAACCACACAATACAAACAGGAAGCTAGGAGGAGCAGTGACGGATCCAGAAAAATTTGAAAGGGAAAAGTACAACCTAATTTTATACTTTTTGCTAGAATAAAAGGAGGGGGATTGAAAACCGCTAGAGGTTCCATCATGCGGAAAAATCAACTATGACAGCTAGGGAAGGGCAAAGAAAGATATTTTAGAAGGGGGAGGGGTGGGGTGGGTCCTCATAATATATATGTATAACAAGAGGCGAAGTAGTTCCTGCCTCTATTACGTGTTACATTTATTAGTTCTACACTTTAAGTAATGGATTTGCTCATCACCAGTCCTTGATTGGAAATAAACCACAATTAAAGACCTAACGCATTTAATTTCCAATTCATTGAATTTGTTTTAAAATCATTATTCCATGCTCTACTTCATTCAATTGAATTAAACATATTTTATTGACAAAACGTCAAAAAGGAATTGGCAAGCAGGGCATCCTACTATATCAGTATATGGATATAAGGTAAACCCCCCCCCCCCCCCCCCCCCATGCACACACACACACACACACGCACACACATGCAAACTCTTGCAGAAAAGATTCCATACTGTGCAGAATTAATCAATTCTTTGACTAATATCGCACACTTGCTTCCTTGAAGAAAGAATTAATGCAGATTATGGCTTATTAATCACTGCTAATCTAGACTACCCTCGCGCACCTGCACGGTATATCTAAACAGCTTTATTCTATATGTCAAGAACGCATGTACGAGTTAAATCAGTTGATCACATTTAAACCTGTAACGTAAGTCAATTGAAAGTTGGCAACAAATTAAGAAAGGTAACACAACACCTATTGTTTACGATAACATATTTGTTCCTACCTGTAATTCGTGGGGTATAGTATTTCAACTCGTCGAGTGATCTATTTAGCAACAATCGGCCATTTGTAAACAATATCACTGGGCGAGGGAGATAACTCCTCGGATACTGAGAGAGAGAGAGAGAGAGAGAGAGAGAGAGAGAGAGAGAGAATTATTTAAACGATAAATTATGTATGCATGTATTCTTAAATGAGTATAAACTTGACTGGTTAATGTATGTGTAGCAATGTGGGTGTTGTAATGAGCAGGTTTTAATTTTAATATTTGATGACCTGTTTTTGAATTTCTCATCCCCTTTCATGGAAGGAACTGTACTCAGCTGAACAATGCAACTGTATATGTCCATAGTTTACAGAAAAATACTGATATATATGCAAAAACAAATATAGTGTGTTAGACATTGTTTACAAACTCATATTTAGATAAAGCTTGAACATATAATTGAATATTGTTCAATTTATATTCTGCACTGATTGAGAGCTTCACAGACTGCAATTTAAAATGTACAATTTCAGTCTGATAGAAAACAATCAAGATAAGTCTGACAGAAACAGGACAACTTTAAATTCATATTCTTAATATAACCAAGATGGACACAAAATTTGCTTTTAAAAACAAAATAATACCCCCACCCCCACCCCGAATTGGAATTTGGGCAGTATTTTTTGTAATGCATGCATCTTATAAGTCATTCGTCTACATGTATGACACATAAAATTTTGATACAAAACCAAAACCTGTTTTTAACAACAGCAATCGCCCACCCCTGTAAATTGTGTTGTTATAAACAATGGATGTTTTGGGAATATTAATGGGCATTGATTTTGCATTGCAAATCTTTTTTAATGCCATCATCACAGAATCTAGTATTCATGGAAATGAGTGAAATTATTTGCAACAAAGTAATAGAAAAGTGCACTAATGTACTTATGGAGAAAGTACTGACACAAACCAAAATGCCATCCATATTCAGTTGTTTTCCCCCCTACTAAAGTTGGATTAATCGAGAAATAAAGAAATGAAATGAAAGGGTGGTGTACTGGTGTAAGTAAATTATGACCTAAGTAACACCATCTTTCTGGTACCTTGCAGCTTTAGTTGACACACAAAACAATTTAGAAATCCTTAGTACATATGTATGTGGGTAGCTTATAAAAATCAGTGTCAAGAAAATGTTGGGAAAATAATGCATACCCAATCATTAATATACTACAGTTACATGTAGCTGTTACAGTTCCTATTTAATGTTTCCATGGAGACAAAACAGTCAGATTACCAACATTTTCATAACAGGACTTTTGGACTAGCTATCTCTGGTCAAAACTGACTCAACTGAGTATAAGTAGGAAAATACTTGTAGTTTAAAATGAAAAGAAATCTAAATCGCCAACATAATGTTTCCATGGAAGTATGTTTCCATAGCAACTAAACTACAAATTGAATTCCTTCTTAATTAGTATATTTTAACCAGCCTATGAAAACAAAGATAAAGTTATGATATTATAGAATAAATCTACTGAAGTACACGTACATTAAATTGTTTTCAATGATTATGGTTGCTGGCCCTATCATTTCCATAGTAACACATTTTTCTTCATATTTTCCCCTTTGTAATAATTAAATTCAAATGATTAAACAGAGTCATATAATGCTTTTACAGGAAATACCTAGAGATAAATATGTAATTTTATCTTGTGAAAAGTAAAAATTCTATTCAATACAAAGTAATTCAAAAACATTTTAAAAAATTTAATTTTCATTTTAAATGTAATAATCTTCTACCAATGCCTTTTGACTTGAAGATTTTTTTAAATGTTTGCTACACCAACTAATCCAACTTATGACTAATCCATGGAAATTATGAAATTTGTACTTTATAACAATTATTAAGATTATGACAGAACACTTTCACGTAATAATAGGCACACACATTTCTGCTTCCTGACACAAATCAGTTTTATAGTCAGCACTTTTCTTCAAAACTTAAAGGAACCATATATATGTATCTTATAATGGTTGCTATGGTAACAAAAGAATTAATCATTTATATTGCTAATTTAAGCAGACTTACATCAATTTATATGTTCAAATATAATATGACAATGAGTTTACACTATCACATGGTAATAAGCAGAGCTGTAATGCTTTCTGATACAAATTAGCATACTAGTTTACTTATTAAAACTTTGTTATGAAATACTGAAATATGGTTGCTATGGCAACTGAAGTATTTCATAACATGAGAATTCGTGATATTTATCATTGTTTATGCCAAATTTAATAGATTTTAAGGATGTTATATTGATAAATTATTAAAATTTGACTCATATTCATATTATGAGATTTTTCATATTACCATGGCAACCAATTTTTCAAGCTATATAATTTTATTTAGCAAAATAAGACATTTGTGGTTTTTTTTATATTTTACACATAATGGGATGAATTAAATCATATATAACTTTCATTGATGTGTGTTGTTGCGTTTTCTTGTAAATGATGTCATAAAATGGCTTAAAAATGATTTTTTTCAAAAATAGTCAAAATGCTAAAACATTGATTTTTCAACCTCAGGAACAATAGGTAATCCAATATTGATTTATTGATGTTTTATTAAAAATTTATTATGCTGAACCTAATCTTTAAACAAGCAATAGAGATATTTGTACATCACTTAAATTAATTTGTTTATGTTTAATCAAAAATAGGCCAAAATCGAGCATTTTTAAGCATCTTGGGAGCTGTTTTCACAGTGTTCTTGTTACCATGGCAACGGTACCTCAATTTCGAATTTTGGTACCAAATTCTATGAGAGGGTATCAAATAATCACTACATGCCAAATTTCAGCAAAATCGGTGAGGGTACCTTTCCACCCCTATAATAAAAATTTTGATGCTTACAGAGAATGGCTCTTAAGGGCATATATAATGCGACGAACGTTTCTCAATCACGAACAAACTGTCTCGTTTTCACAAAAAATCTTCTGGTATATTACCATGGATATCTTGAGAGTTCCTGGTTTTTGCAAGTGAAAATGCAATTAAGTCAGTTAAATGTATTACTGAAAGTTGTATAAACGTAGCAAAGAATTAAGGAGAGAGAACTCTTATGAATAGTCTGGTATCGAACACAGTACTAACCACTTAATGTCGTGATTTATGATAATTTTATTTACAACTGAATAGTGAAAGAGATCGGGCAGCAGACATGGCCTATTCTAGCCCTCTCCCAAACCCTAACCACTTAATTAGCTACCCAGGTCGGTATGGTAATATTTTTACAATATAAAATTCAAACTAGCTATTTCGGAAATCATGCAAGAGGTCTTCATACCGCGGATGTCATTGAGGACGAGAGACGTTCCGTATGTCCTTAAAATCAACTGTATACTGGAAGCTTTAATTAATATTGTACAGTTTTAGATGCTTGATAATCGTGGTATATGGCAGGATGAAAACATTTGTATTTAAATATTCACCATTCACCAAATTCAAACTCATAGATATAATATAACAAATATCAGGAGATATATATATAGAGAGAGAGAGAGAGAGAGAGTTTACAAAACATGTCTACCTGGACCTTTCAGATAAACCAACATCATGTCAACAAATTTATGTATCACAAATTACATGTGTAATAAAACAGTTTCAGAAGTAGATAGCCTGATCTTGATATGTTCAGTAGTTCTTTACGTACGTCTTACTTTTCATGAAACCCGAATTAGACGCATTAATGTAATAAATACACATTATGTATAAGTTCAAATGGAAGCCGCCATGTGCAGTATATTGGTACAGAGATTAGGTACATGTAGGAACACTTGTTCATGTGGCTGACTGGCGAATGACGGGGGACCCCGGGGCCACACATCAATCACGTCTGTCCGTCAATCAGTGCTTCCTTCCCTGGGTGTGAGATGCGAGATTTCGCTTTTCAACACAAGAATGGATTTCTTGATGGATTTCGCTTGACTTTAGAAGTTATAATCTGTTAATTTCTGTGTATGATTCTTTTGGATACATGTATATATTTTTGATTTAGAATTATTGAATTTCATTTATATTATTTGAAGAGGTAAGTTAATTGTATGTTTATTAACAATCAAATTGTTGAATTGAAGTAAAACTTTGCAATTGCATGATGATAATGCCCATGTAACTAAAATTTCATCTGACTAAAACGTATGATTCTAACTTTGCTAGAAACAGAAAATGTAGAAATTTCATGAATTATCTAGATATGAATATACGAGTTTACAAATGAAATATTAATTTAGTATTTATTTAAAAAAGTAGAATTGCTATTTAAACATGTAATTATGATATACCAATCGCACCATCGTTTGGCATATTAAGGTTTATTTGATAAGATACGAAGTAAGATGGATATTTTAATGCCAGACATAACTAAAGGTGTTACGTCACACGCGTAACCACGGTCCTGTAGGCTACTCCCTGTACCGCGTGTCGTCAATAAACCAATCAATCGATGGGTCATCGAACACTCGGAAGTAACACCAACGTAATGAGGAGAATTTATCGCGCGTGATTATTGTCACAGCATTGTTTTTATTTATCATGGTTTGTTTTGAATATTGTGATCATGTTCTACCTCGAAGTCACTGACCAGTGTCCATTTCTGATCTAAAGTATTCAAATTTAATTTGCTTAAAAGAAATTGATGACATAGGACTAACTAACTTCGGTTATTGTAAGTTTAAGGTAAGCAGAAAACACAATCTGACACCGAAAAAAAATGTTAATAGATCTATCTAATAATGTAAAGGACGAAAAATTTAAGCGCGATATGATTATTAAAAAAAGAATTCTACTTCCGTTGAAAAGAGAAAGTGAAAGTTGTCAGCTGTTTTTGATTTGAAAGATGGACGAGAAAGTAAACGAATGCACTTAAATATCTTTCATTTTAGAAGTTAATTATAAAGTACTAATTAATACGTGAATCTTATTATTAGATAATTATTTTGCAACACTCAGACATATTGCATGTAACTGTGTAAATTGATATGATTGATTTTCCAGAAAAAACCACCGGTTATTTGGGCATCGCCCTCTGTGAAAAATGAAACGATGGACAATGTGTTTAGAACTTCTTGGTGTGATTACATTACTTATATCCCACACATTAGTCCACGCTTACAGCCAGGGCGCTGGTGCCCAGGCCTGTTCCTCCCTCACACCCTGGCACAGTGCCAATCAGCCACAAACCAATCCCATCCCCTATGTGATCACAGTGTCGAAAACATCATATCGTCCTCTGGAACAAGTTGTAGGTGAGTTTAACATCTCATTTTGGAATTATTCTAAATTGAATTCCATGCTTTTGAGTGAAAATCCTAATATAATGGTCAAATTAAACTGCATATGTGTGGTTTGATTGATTTAATATAAATTTTTACTTAGCTATTTATGTAGCATGGTTTCAAATTAGCTACAGTTATTAGTATACAATGATAGATTGAGGGGAAAGTGAGAACTATACCTTTAAGATACGTTCATATTATACAGTGATTACATTGACAATTTGTGAGCGAGTATAACTAAAACTAATTTTGAAAGAAATCTTTTATATACATATGTATGACTAGTACTGTAATTAATTTTTTTTTTATTGTCAGTGAATATTCAAGCTTGCAGAGGACATTCTTTTAAAGGATTTTTGATTCAGCCAAGATTGGCACAATTTGCTACTCAGGATGTGAAGATAGGAGTGTTTGGCATGTACAACGATGCTCCTTATAAGTACACCTGTCCCGATACTCGTAATGTACGTACTGACCAAAGTGTTTAACATTAGTTGTTATTTCTTCATCATGTTCATATAAGGATTTTCTTTGGGTAAAGCAACATCTTTATTTTTTTTGTTTGTTTTGCAAAATACATGTATGAGACTGTCAAGTTGATTATTGCCTGATAATCTTAAGGCTATGATATATGACTATACATGAACTTAAACAAGCTTTTTAAAGAAGTTTAATATAAAGATAATTAATTCATTTTTATATCATTTTGCAAAAATAAAATCATTCATTTTACTATTCTTTAATGATATCTACAGAGGTTCTTATTCTGTTTTAGGGAATACGAGGCCAAGCTTTAACACACACATCCAACGAAGAAAAAACAAAGATCAGCATTGTTTGGCAGGCTCCTAGAGTTCCACAAGGCCATGTTGTCTTCAGGTACATTGCATATATATCTGTTTAGGTCATCTTAGTCACATTGGACCCCAGGGGTCGAAATTAACTTTTTCTACCACAGGCTAATTTTAGCCTGTGGGTAAAAAATCCACAGGCTAAAATGAAAACCTACAAGCCAAAATGAAAATAATGAAGCAGTGCTCTTTTTATATATATATATTTTCAATCAGTGATTTTCCCCATCATTACTGAGCCTAGTGGGTCAACAGGCAGCGTTTGGACAAGACACTAAGTTACGTAAGTCATATGGTGCAATGTCTAGGTCTCTTGATTATCGCACCTCTAACAGTCTAATCCACGACTTGTTTACCGCAGGTCTAGATCCAGTCTTCCAATTTCATGCCACATCAGGGTTGTCACTAGTGATTTTTTAAAGCGAATACAGGACTCATGGCTTTATAAGCAGCACGATCACGAGTCCTATGACTTTTTTGATAATCGTCTACGCGGTGAGAAATACACCCGTGTCGTCACTACAACCCGACCTCAATATGACAATGACATTCTCATGATTCTGATAAAAATAACTACCGGAAGACTTGGTAAAACATAGATTCCGATATTTTTTTGTAGATAAATGAATAACAAAAACGTCATACTTGGAATTATTCAATTTAATCACCCCTATAGGTGAACAGGACTCGTGGCACATGTCGATATGCGATGTCCAATCTCTAAAGCATTTGTTTGACTCCGAGTTTCTTAAAAAATCATAAAAGAAAAATCCGGATAAAAACGGTTATTGAAATCGGTCGTTCATGTAAGCGTTTGTATGATTCAGAGTGCAAGTTTGAGAAAAGCGAATAGCGCATCACCGTATAAAACGGATACGATACGATCATAGTTTGTAAATCACCACTCGCTAAGATTTTCGAGTGTCCATTATTTTTACTCGCTATTTTTCACATGTACTCGCATTTTGCGAGTATTTCTCGCTAATTTCGACCCCTGATATTTGGAGACATGTCAATTTTCAGTCATTTTTGGAACAGCTTCATAAGGGGAAAAAAAGGCCATTTTTCATAAAATTTGATATCATGGAAGATTTTTAGGGTCAAAAGAACTGAAATTGTGAATTTTATGGTCAATGTTCCCCAGGAGCCTGAAGGATGTGGTTAAAACCTCAAACAGTCTTTAAAAATCTTCTTATTCAGGAACATCTAGCAGACATACTGTGTGCATATTCATATTGAGCAAGGATACCTCTGTCAAATTGTAAAAATTATGGCCTCAGGGTTAGAGGTTTTGGTGCTGAAACAGGGCTGTGGCTAATATAGTGAAAAGTTTTCTTCTTGACCTTTGAACATCAAAACCAAACCGAGTGTATAATAATAAAGAAAAGAGAAGTCTTTTCCCAAAAATTCAGATTCATGGCCATTGGGTCAGGAGATCTGGTACTAGGGTGGGATTAAAACCTTAAAAATAATGCAATATCTTTAAAAATCTTCATCTTTAACTTGAGGAACATCGAACAGACAAACTATGTGTATAGTAATAATGAGCATGGATGCTTCCTCAACAATTGTGAAATTCATGGCCCCTGGATCAGAAGTTTTGGTGCTAGAGTTGGGAATTTAAGGCTCTTATTGTGAAATTGCATTAAGTCTCTAAAAATCTTCTTTTTTTTTTACTCCTACATAGCTTGAAGATCAAGATGAACATCCACACTGCAAAATACACGTGTTCAATACATGTATATTCAGTAATGCAGTGGTAATCAAAGAAATGATTAATATCCAAATAAACTTTTCTTTTGTCAAAAGTGGTTCTGATAGTAAAAGATTATGTGAAAAACAAAATTTGACTAAAAATCAAGGATGGCTGCACAGGAGAGTATACACATGTATAAATTAGTACTGTTTTTCCTTCATGATTACCCATGAAAGTATGACCTTGACCTGAAGAAAGAATAGGCATCTTCCTCTCGCCATGGAGTTTGACGATAATAGTCATATAAGTACGAATTTCATCTTTCACATAAGGTGCTGAGTGATGAAGAGAAAGACACACAGAAACACTGCACCTCACCATAATACAACCCATGGTTGAATATATGTACATGTATTAGGTTTGATTATCTGAGCCTTATTAGTACTGTTTTTATCTGGTTTTTTGCCAACAAAATTATGCCTCAAATTATCCATGTAAGTTTGAACTTTGACCTATGACCTTGGAAAACAATAGCCTTCTTCCCCAAATCATTGGAAATGTGTTCCAAGTTTAATGATCCTAGCCTCATAAGTGATGTTTTTATATGACCTACATGGTGTTAACAGACAGATTGTTTGACAGACAGATAGAAAGACACTGCGGCATACCATAATATGACCTGTTTATGATGGACAATTAAAATCCACATGCATGGTTATGAAAAGCATGGAACCCTCTACTATAGTTGCAAAATTCATGACCCCTTGGCTAGAGGTTTCAGACTCTAAGGTGTGTGTGTGAAGATTATTAACAATATTGTGGAATTCACGACCCCTGAACTAGTTACTGGGAGCAGCAGTCATCAGAGTGAAAATACAGTACATGATTCAAATTTGATCTGGAATGCCAAGGACAAAACATTTTTTGCTTTTGGTGATATTGAAAACTTGTTTGATTGAGCTTTTTACTGAAGAGCTGTTATATGTTACTCAGGTGATCAATAAGGTCCATTAGTCTCATGTAGAAATATATTCACCACTACCATGTTTCATTTACTTGAAAAAACAATTACTAGTATTTCATTGCCTTTAAAGTTAAAACATAAAGAGGGGCATATTGTTTCATATTTGCCTGTATGTTCACTAATGTAAACTTTGTCATAACTTTTGAGCTGGACAAGATAGAGACTTCATATTTAGTAGACTGAAAGGACAAGATCACAGATTTATGCCTGCAAAAAAACCCAACCCAAAGTCATATGTCAAGGTCATTGTTCCAAATGTAATCTTTATCATAGCTTTTTAGGCATATAGTATAAAGTAAAAAGTCAAATTCAAAACTTTGTTGGGTCAAGGTCAGCCTTGCAGTAGTACGGTCTTCTTTTATGTAAATATTTGTATCTCTTTCTAGGGCCACCATTTTGCAGGAGTATACAACATTTTGGGTGGCTGTGAATTCTCCCATTGTCTATGATGCTTACAGCTCTGTGAGGTTGGGGCAGAGCCAAGTGCTCAGTCTGACAAATAAGATATCTCCAGTTTGTAATGAGCCTATACCAGCCACACCTCAACCACCTACATCAACACCACAACCACCAACACCACAACCAACAACACAGAAACCAACGACACAGAAACCAACAACACAAAAACCAATGACAACCACACCCAAACCAACGACACCCAAACCTATAACACCCAAGCCAACCACACCCAAACCTACAACACCCAAGCCAACCACACCCAAACCAACCACGCTCAAACCAACCACACCTAAACCTACGACACCCAAACCTACGACACCCAAACCAACAACAACAACCCCTAGGCCAACAACAACCATTACTACAACATCAACAACAGAGGCATTTACACTTCCTCAGGTAAATTCTTCCATTAAAATTCTGATTTACAGTTTTGTATTATTTTTTAGGAAATTGTTTTAACCTGTAAACCTGTTTATAAATTGTAAATCTTTATCAAGATAAGAAACTAAAGTATTTTATACTGTCTAATATTCAATCAATTGGAGTCATATCTTCAGAGAAATCTGTGTAATTAATTATAAAAATATCATAAAATTGTGTTAATATTTGTGTCAAAAATAAATAAGTATAAATGTGCAATATAGTATTGCAGTTATTAGCCCATAATGGCAATATTATCATGCTGTAATTGCACGCACGTTCACTGATTATCAAGGTTTACCCTGTAAGTGAAATATGCAACCATTATATCCTGTTGTGGTGTTTTCTTGTCTATAGTGATGAATTAGTCTAACCATTGTGTGGGAGGAGTGTCTGTATAATGACCAGTATAAGGATCCTTCTGATTTCTAATGCAATTCCATTCACATTCATTTTGCGAGTGGCCGGGCTGGGCTTTTAAGATGATCTTCATCAGTTATATTTAGGTAAAATGCATTGAGTTGCGAATGAATGAACTGGGTGTATTATGTTTTTATTATGAGGCGATCAGCCAGGTTTGTGTGAAAGCTATAGACATTTAGAGCAGAATGCGGTTTATGTTTGAATTGTACACCTTGGCTTTATGTACTTGAGGTGATAAAAATGTCGTTCCAGAAAATGATGTAGGTAACACAATGTTGTACTGTCAGATTATTTGGTCAGGGAAGTCTGACAAAGTTAAAGGTGATCGCCCAAGTTCTCTTGTGTGGTGTCAAACTTAAATATCATGGCAGGAAATAACAGTGAATATATTGTATCTAGGAGACATTGTCAGAATAATTTAAGCATTTATGAAAAAACTCCCCAGATCCCATGCAAAATTATTAAACAATAATGAATAGTAACATGTATATATTCAATGCAAATGATGTAAATCTGGTATGTGCTGTCCACAGCAGAGAATGCTTAATTTAAACCTTCTTTCACAATTTAATTTCGAGGAGATTTTGAGAGAGGAGATTTGTAATTTCAGGGTATATATTTGCCCCCTGACCCTGAGTGTAACAAAAGTAAAGGTTGTTTCCATGACTGCAAGAGAGGGGTTTGCTCTTTCATTATCTCTTGGAGGGACAGAAAGGGGTATTTGGACATGGAGATCAAATCACACGTCCCCACTGGAGGTGACCGATGGGTTGCAGTGGGCCTTTCTTATGACAACAGAATGGTATGTTTTTGTGTGGACAAACTCTATTTATGTCCTAAGTCCTATGGTCTTAACATTTGAAAGTAAAGTGGATGGCCAGGGATTTTTAATTAAGAAATTTACAAGAGTTATATATATTTAGTAAATTGGATCAAAATTAGCATCCTGGGATACTTTAGTTTCAGCAATGTCTGGGCATCAAAATTCATGGATTCATTGAAGAGAAATTGTACCGTTTCATTGATACATAATTTCATGGAAAGTTATATGATTCTGAACTATTCCTTTATAAGCAAAAGTGTTTTTCCTTGATTGTTTCATCTAATGGTCTGTACAACCATTGAAAACCATGAAAATTGGTATTCAACAAAAATAATGAAACCACAATGTAGGTCTTTGTTTTGTTCACAGTATGTACTCATGCATTCTGTTACAGGAGAGTTTTGTTTCCGTTTTAAGAGTAAGCGTATGTAATACTTGTACAAGCTGTCTAACCATTTGTTTCTGATTGTAGGGCAGTGACAGTGTGACTGAGTGTATGTCTGTTAATGGCCAGGTCGATATTTTCCAGTCATACAACTCAGACACTCATAGCAACTCACGACTCAGAAATGTGAGTATACTTATGTCAAAGCACATTCAACAGACAGTAAAACAGTCATACCACAGCACCAGGAATGTCTATTTTGCTTTGTAATAACATAATTCATTTTATTATACCTCAGTTTGATAATTCTATGCAACGTGTTATCTGATTGGTCTAGTCAGTCATGTGCAAGGGTGACTAAAACTTCATATGTTCTGTAAACATCATATTTTCTAATCATATTTGACCCCTTCTGGAGTCTCAATCATTTTCCATAAACTCTACATTAAGGCAAATGTAGTTTATTGTGTCTTCACAATACATCTGAGTCATTTTATGTAAGTGAGAACTTTCATATTTCGTAAGGCACAAAAGGAAAATGATTTTAAATATGCGCATTTCTGATACACCATTAAATCACTTGATTTTGTTTGATACACAGACCATGTAATTAATTAAGACTCAGAGAGAAAGGAAGCATAAGAAATGGTTATCATATCACTTTTTGTCATTGCCTGTCCATTATAATACATTGACGATGTGGTGCTCCGCTATATGTACAATATAAATGAGCAAATCCCATTTTCAAATGCACTTCTGTAGTCTTGCTATGTTTTGGTGTAATAAACAATTTATTGCATGAATGTTTGGGAGATACATGTATGTAGATCTATCTATTCACCCAAGAAAAATCATATTGACCTGCCAGGGAATATGATTTTTCTTATGTGCATGAATAGATCTCCATATTTCCCTCACTATCATGCAATAAATGTATAATATCCAATGAGTTATTCGTTATTGTTATTTATGTAGGGAATGAGAATCACTTTCTTATAACTGGTAATTCATTAAAAGTGAGTTTGTGATATCTGTGTTTTATTGTACTTGTTTGGCATAGGGGTATATTACTCTATATATTCTTAGTTAGACTAATTGCTCAGTTATATAAATCTGTTATACATAAATAGTGAAAGTTAGTTTATGAGACTTAAAGTTGTGAATACACAAAATCTGATTTTTTATTCTTTAATTTTGATGAGTTAGAATGAAAGTACCTGTAAACTACTCCTGAGAACTTTTACTCTGTGAATTTTCCTTGATATGAACAAGGTATTTTTGCATCATTTTTGAGAATTGACAACCCCTTTCCATGAAAAACAATTCAGAAAACATTAGCATAATTTTTTCAAATTTCCTTCAGCCCAAAATAGGACTTAGCCAAGAATATGGTTCCTTTGTGGATGGCATTTTTACTTGTGGCTTTACACGAGATAAACTGGTTCCCACAGAAAGTAGAGTCTTTAATCTGAACAAAGATTGGTACATCCTGTATGCTTATGGAACAGCTATTGAAGGTATTGTAGAAAGATAGTAATGTTATTCATTTAATTCAATGCAAAGATTTCACTAACAGGTAAAATTAATGCTTTGTTTTGATTTATTTTCTGTACATATCCATAGATCCTTTTAGAAGAGGACAGGGTATGATTTTGTTTTTATGAAGAATTTTCATTTCAAGGTGGGAGGTATCTATTTATTGGTACAGATGATTGTTGCATTTTTCTTTTGGCTTGAATAATTTTATTTTACATTATGTATGCTATATATCTATAATGACATGGACACTTTTGTTGAGTGCTACATGTTGCGTAGTTCAGATGTGGAGGAATCAGATCCTTATTCTCTTGTAGGACTGAAACTTCCCCATATGTATGACCCAGCACCACCAGCTACAGAGGATGTCATTGATTTCCAGGCATACTTAGCCAATCTGCCAACAACCACTACCAGAAGTACCACTACAACCACCACCACCACAGTGGCACCAACCACTACCACCACCACACCTAGGCCTACCACCACCACCAAGAAAACCACTCCAAGGCCCACCACACCATGGCAACCACCTATAACATGGAAACCTGTAACAACCAGGGCACCACAAACAACCACTTTTGTCAGAACAACCGCCATCCATGATCACCATGAACACTCCCATTTTCATGTGAGAATCTTATTTGATTGTCAATGACATTTCAGTGCAAGAAATGAAGACAAAATAACACTATAGTACTTGCTTCGATAAATTCTCTTCGTCTTATTAAATCTGGAAAAATTAAGTGTTTATGATAGCACTGATTTGACAATGCACACTTTTCTGAATGAATCTGAAATTTTATGGGAGTAAAAAATTGGTTTAGTTTGAATATTCATTTTAATGATTAGTCAATACTACAATGTGTATTACACGTGCATGTATGCTAATGTATCTAGTAGTACGTATAATTTTAATTTCTTTCTTTTTACCTACATATATGCATTACCCCTTCCCCTTTAACTAGAGTTTCCAAAAACCATCAGCACTACCGACAAAACTGGTAGAAAATTGAAATCATAAAAGTATCATTGTCCAATAAAATTTATAAATGAACTTAAAACTTTCACAGTAAACCAAGACATCTCACTTCATAAGGCTTTCAAGCTGGCATTATGGGTTGGTACCGAATGTGTCTGCTCATCAAATGAACCTACACTCTTTACAATTCTGAAGGAAAGATATGACCATGCTCCTTGTGTTACAGAATCAAACCCTCCCAGAAGACTTTGGGTGTGGGGAAACCAAAGGCTGTTTTGCCAAGTGTAGTGGGGGACAGTGTGATTTCATCATCTCTTGGAATGACACTGGTGAACATGTGCAGTTTGAGATGAAGAAGAAATTTTCCGCTATGGATCCCAGTGACCACTGGATTGCTGTGGGCTTCTCTGAGGATAAAAGAATGGTAACTGGAAATATACGAATGGTGAAACTTGTGGTGGAAGTTGGTAGCTTGCAGTTAATGGGGAGTGCATGATGAAAATGGTGAAATGGTAAATGATAAGACGAGGTTATGGTGCATGCTGGATAATGATGATTAAGTATATTGTATTAGCATGATGTTACACGTACATGTAAAATGTTTTATCTCTGTAACAATTACAAAAATTGGTAATGAATTCTTTTTAGAAACCTTCGATTTCCTCATGGAAAAATAAATTTATTTTTTTTACAAAGATACATTTCAGATGTTTATTGTGATAAAATATATTACTGTACAGATACTCTTGAAAGACATGCATTGAAAATAGATTTATTTGATGGAAACTACACAGAATGAACTCAAGAGAAACTGCAGTATATGAGACAAAAAGTAATTGGATAAACTCAGAAGTAGTGAATACCAAAGAAGGGTGCATGGTGAAGACAAGGTCCGGATGTGACAATTCAAAGGAATTCTTTGAGATTTGAAATTGATTTTTATTTTTCAAACTTTAATATTTGTATGTAAAGGACTAATTTGACCCTCTAAAATGACTGATTATGTCATAATCTTTATGACATAATCAGTAGAAGTCATTTTAGAGGGTCAAATCAGTCCTTTGAACTATAAAGAAAACAGTATAGGCACATGCATGTATAGTACTAAAAGAGTTTCATTTACCCTGAGGACATATTGACAAATTTTACAGGTGTATTCATTGAATAATGACTGCATAACTGCTCTGTGATTAGTATGCATTTATCAGGTGACTTATTATGCAATATTAGCCTCAGATTGTCAGGTGGGTATCAGTACATGTCAGACCTTCTGTCCCTACTTATCAGTCAGTCCATGTCCATTACAACCTACTTATGCATGAGGTTTGTCATAGTATGCTAGCTTTTACAGATACTTGTATTTATATCTACATTTCCGGTGTTTTTGGTTTGATATCTTTACAAAATGTAATGATAGCCATTTTCTCATGAATGTGCTGCAGTTGTGAACAATGCATGTATGAATCTTGATATTGAGATATAGTATGTCTATTTCAACAGCCGAGGATTCTGACAGAAATGAAAGTAGAATGTAAATATAAAAAATGAATTTCAGTTTTATATGTCTATCAAATACGGGATGTATTATGGTATGGCATCATCAGTCTGTCTGTCCATATGGACCTTGTAGGCAAAATGCAAAGCTCAAGGATATCTTACAACTTGGTGCATTTGATCACCATGATGAGAGGAATTAGATGCCTATCCTTTTTCATGGTCCAGGGTCAAAGATCAAGGTTGTAGTATCAGTTACAAGGAAAACTTTGTAGGCAGAATACAGACCAAACTATTGGGGTTAGGATCTTGCAACTTGGTACATTTAATCACCATGGTGAGAGGAAGATGTCTATTGTTTTTCAAGGTCAGAGGGTAAAGGTCAAGGTGCTAGTATTGGTTAATAGGTAAACCTTGTAGACAAAATACAAACCAAACTATTAAGGCTAGGACCATCAAACTTGGTATGCATACTCCTAATGCAGTGTTTTCCATTCATTTCATTTGAACAGGCCCATTTAGAATTGTAACAGGCCAAGGGGGGGGGGTATGGGGATTCCCCCCATGAAATTTTGGAAAATTAGACTCAAAATCCTGCATTCTGAGGCATTTCAAGGGGCAAAATGACCCTTGTTCATATGCCACTTTTTAACCTTCATTTTTAAATATATACCAAAGGGTTGAACATTTTTACCTCGGACAAGTTAGTCACAGTGGTGTTAAATACACATTTCCGATGTTTTGACTGGAAGAAATCATGTAATGTATTCGTTCGACACTTCATTATTTTTCACTGGGATGTGCTTCTCACGCACAAGGTGAGAGTTTAAAATATCGTCCAATCAAAATCGCCGTTTCAAAAAGCTCTCGATAAAAACATAAACAAGGAAGAAATATGAAAGATATTTATAGCCAACCAATTGCTACCGCATACTTTCTTTGCAAAGATCGATCGTGTAAATCAACATCACTGAAATTGACAACATATTATTTTTTGATTTTTTTATATTTGAACCGGCCAGAAAATCGTTTGAAACGGTCAATTTGGCCGGCGGCCGGTTCTTAGGGAAAACACTGCTAATGCCATGTGGAGGACACCTCTTGTTCTTCAAGGTCAAGGTCGTAATATCACTTAGTAGGAAAACCTTATATGCAGGATACAAACCAAACCATTGGGACTAGGACCAGTAAACATGGTACACATACACCTTATCATCTTCACAAGTCAAGGGTTATTGATTCGTTACCTCGCACTAACCCTTGACATCAGTGGCTATATAAAAGTTGGGCTCATTCTGATTGTTTCCACAAAAGAGTGGGAACCAATGAGAATGCGTTTCTATTTATAACAACACGAAACGAGAGATTCAAATAAAAACACGTGTATTGATACCTACAGTTATGGCTATTTCAATTGTTTAAGCAATATTGTCTTAAGCAAAAAGGTTTCCAAACTTGATCTACTATCAATAAACGTAATTAGTGGTGTGAATATTACAATTGCGCGTATTTATCAATACAGCAGTATGAGATCGCGTCATTTGTATCCATGTACACCATAACAAGATGCAGTGATTTCATTGGATGTTTTATTTATAGTAAATTGCGTAATGGTCTAATGTGCCCACCTTTTATATAGCGACTGATGTCAAGGGTTAGTGCGAGGTAACGAATCAATAACCCTTGACTTGTGAAGATGACACCTTATGACAAGCAGAATGCCTATTGTTTCTCAAGGTCAAAGGTCAAGGTCATAGTATCACTTAGAAGAAAACCTTTTTTTGTTATTTATACAGATATTGCCATGAAATTAAGTCACAAGCTTCCTTTCAAAGGAATGTAAGTTTAGTTTGCATTTCAGTTGGATTGGTGCATCATGACCTACTTCAGGGGTAAAAGTAGGTCAAACAATTTTCCAGATTTTTTTTCATTATGAATATAGGTATTGTCCTGAAATTTTGTCACAACCTCCCTCTCAGTGAAATGCATAATAAGTTTACACTTCCACTTGAATGGTACACCATGACCTACTTTAGGGCTAAAAGTAGGTCAACTAGTTTTCTGGACTTTTTTTCATCATTGATACTGATATTGCACTGAAGGTCTAATGGGCGTATGTTGTACCATTAGCTGTACTCATTTTGAAAATAACATGCTTCATGAAAAGTATGCTGACAGGAATCAAATGCAGTTCATACCCTCATGTATTTTCCAAAATGAAAGTTGTTTCTTAAAGATGTAAATCAGTATGGAAGAAAATTAGCGGTAGTAATGCACATTGATCATGATAATCTACCAGAATACTTTAATAATACATGAAGAGTAAAAATTTTGTAAATAGATTACTATGCATTTTTGTGTTTCAATTTTCAATCAAGTTTTTGATATTTTTTTTTAAAACGTGAATAGAAAAGAGGAGATTGGAAGAATTATAATTAGATAAGATGATGTCACTAACTAGTAGAGAAGATAGTGGTGTTAAAATCAGTGTCTGATGATGAAGCTAATTAATACATACAAGGAAGGATCACTATTATGTTGCATGTAATGAAAAATGCTGTGCATTAAAAATTGATAAGTGTCAAAAATACTGTGTAATTTTTACACCCGAGGATATGATAGTTACAGTATAAACTTTACTGGAGGGTTGCATGTTCTGATAGATTACATGAGTACCATGTACATTGCACAACGAAATCAGTGTCAGTGAAGGTTTTTGAAATTGATTCATGTATATATGAATATGTGATTTAAATGACTGGAAATATATAATCAAGTTAAGAATGAATATTTGATTTTCAAAGTCAATTAAGTATTATACAGTCTTTTCACTGAATGAATATGATGGTACATGTACAATGTAAATATTTTTTAAAAAATGCTGTTTTCTTGACTTCTAGAATTGTTTCAACCTTAGTTAGACAGGAAAGATGAAAACATATTACTTTTGAAATGAACTCTTGGCAGAAAATTTATTATGATTGCAAATTTGTATATTTAAAGAGGTTTTTACAGTGCATCCACTTTCTGAAGTAAATAGATATGAACAGTTCTGTATTTTGTTGTAGGGTGATGACAGTGTCACAGAATGTGTCCAACAGAATGGTTTTATTCTCGTCCACCAGTCTTTTAATCAAGTCTCCAAATCAAACACTCGCCTAAAACAGGTAAATCTCTACCAAACTTTCATTGTATCATTATGTGTATTCATTCTTAGCGTCTAAATATGTTGGGTTGCATTTTTATATGTTCCAAAGAAGCAGCTAAAAATCTGGACCTAATATGTGCTGATATCATATTTCAGAGTGGCCTGGGATTGAGCGATGTCTCAGGAAGCTATGCTGATGGTGTGTTCACTTGCCAATTCACCAGAAAGAAGCAACTGCCAGACGAGAAAGAAATCTTTGACCTGAACAATGACTACCACATGTTGTTTGCTTATGGAGTAGCTGTAGATGGTGAGAACCCCCCAACCCCCCCATTTTTTAAGTTAAATTCTTCATTCTGATGAGAGATTTCAAATAAAGATTATAGATAAGCTAACAAAAAGTGACTCAGTCTACAAGCTCTGTCCCTAAGTTTTTAATCTGATTGACACCTATGGAAATGGTGGCAGGTATTCTTTTCTAGTCTGAGCTACCCATCAATGTTAATGCACATATTATTTTTTTTTTTATCTCTCTATGATGAAAATCACTGTTTCTTTAGAAGACCTGAATTGCAAAATCTCACTGTTGTCATGCACACCCTAAATATGGCAAAATGAATGATAAAGCCAGTGAATTTCTAAGTTTCCACTCTGCTAGGTAACACAAAATATAAATTCCGTTCTATGATAAGCATAGTTTGATTTTTCTGCAGGTGCCAAGATGCGACACGGTGTACGCGATATGCCTGCAGTCTCCTCAGAACCTGTAGACTTACAGAAACACAGCAACATCAAGGAAAAGGCTGTGTATTTCCTGGTCAAAATTCATGGTATGTATATAGCTTAGTAATGAACAGAACCTGTAGATTGTATGCATTGTGTAAATATGTAGGCACAATTACCACTGTATATTGAATGGCCCCAAAATATCCTGGCAATAGTACATGTATATATTTGATGCACAAATATCTTATTTAGAGTATAGGAAACTCTTATTTTCTGTTGTGAAATATTGATACAAATATAACAGAGAATGATAAAATTATAACTGTATGAAACATGTAGGAAAAACTAAATTGACTGAACTCTATGCATACATGTACATCCTTTTGGGATTGACATATTCTGTGGTAGATATGCAGTGTACATACATGTGACATTGATTTCCATCCTGTCAGTATGTGTATTTTTAGGTCACCTGAATCATTCAGGTGACCTATTGCTATCTGTTTTTGTCCGTCGTCGTTCGTCGTGCGTTAACATTTGAACATTTTCAGCTTCTTCTCTGAAACCCCTGAAAAAATTTCAACCAATTTTGGCATATAGCATCCCCGGGTGGAGGGGAACAAAAATTGTGAAATTCGTGGTCCCTGCCCCCCTGGGGCCTGAGGGGTGGGGCAAAAACCATCAAAATGAGTGTAATTTTAAAAAATCTTCTTCTTTACTCCTGGACATCAAGAAGCTAAACTGTGGGCATCATTATAATGAACGTTGAGCCCTCTACCAAAATTGTGAAATTCATGGCCCCTGGGGCAAGGGTTCTTGTGTTAGGGTGGGGCTCTATTGGTCATATAGTGAAAATGTAGAAATTCTTTGAAAATCTTCTTCTCTGTCTCTGGGTATTAAGTAGACAAACTAATAGCATGGTAATGATGAGCAAGGATGCCTCTTTAAAAATTGTGAAATTCATGGCCCCTGGATCAGGGGTTCTGGTGTGTTAGGGTGGGGCTCTATTGGTCATATAGTGAAAATGTAGAAATTCTTTGAAAATCTTCTTCTCTGTCTCTGGGTATTAAGTAGACAAACTAATAGCATGGTAATGATGAGCAAGGATGCCTCTTTAAAAATTGTGAAATTCATGGCCCCTGGATCAGGGGTTCTGGTGTGTTAGGGTGGGGCTCTATTGGTCATATAGTGAAAATGTAGAAATTCTTTGAAAATCTTCTTCTCTGTCTCTGGGTATTAAGTAGACAAACTAATAGCATGGTAATGATGAGCAAGGATGCCTCTTTAAAAATTGTGAAATTCAAGGCCCCTGGATCAGGGGTTCTGGTGTGTTAGGGTGGGGCTCTATTGGTCATATAGTGAAAATGTAGAAATTCTTTGAAAATCTTCTTCTCTGTCTCTGGGTATTAAGTAGACAAACTAATAGCATGGTTATGATGATCAAGGATGCTTCTTTCAAAACTGTGAAATTCATGGCCCCTGGGTCAGGGGTTCTGGTATTAGGGTGGGGCCCTATTGATCATATAGTGAAAATGCATTTTCTTTGAAAATCTTCTCCTCTGCTGCTGGGTATTAAGTAGACAAACTAATAGTATGATAATGATGATCAAGGATGCTTCTTTCAAAACTGAAATTTATGGCCCCTGGGTCAGGGGTTCTGGTGCAAAGGCGGGACTGATTGATTATATAGTGAAAATGCAATATTTCTTTGAAAATCTTCTGTTTTTGTCCGTCGTCGTGCGTTAACATTTGAACATTTTCAGCTTCTTCTCTGAAACCCCTGAACCAATTTCAACCAATTTTGGCATATAGCATCCCCGGGTGGAGGGGAACAAAAATTGTGAAATTCGTGGTCCCTGCCCCCCTGGGGCCTGAGGGGTGGGGCAAAAACCATCAAAATGGGTGTAATTTTAAAAAATCTTTTTTACTCCTAGACATCAAGAAGCCAAACTGTGGGCATAATTATAATGAGCGTTGAGCCCTCTACCAAAATTGTGAAATTCATGGCCCCCTGGGGCAGGGGTTCTTGTGTTAGGGTGGGGCTCTATTGGTCATATAGTGAAAATGTAGAAATTCTTTGAAAATCTTCTTATATTGGTTTTATCTAAGGAGTAAATAACCCTTTTCTTTATGATGTCTCAGATCTAGGTTTTTTAAAAAGGATTATTGATTGAACATAAAAATGACACATGTACTTCATGACCACATAGCTATTCAATGTTTCTTCCATCCAAAAGTAAAATTCTTATATTTAAACACAAACCTAATTCAAACATTGGAAGGTTGTTACATGATACTCAGGTGACCTATAAGGCCCCTGGGCCTCTTGTATTACTACAGTAACTTAAATTGATCCGAAGAGTTGGATCACATCAAGTTGACAGGTGCGGATCATCAGATCAAATGAGACATTTCATGCCAGTCAAATTCTTCGATGAAGATACTGTAGTAATGATAAATTTATAATATATCCCCTTATGTATTTTTGAATACACGTTTATATGATAATGAATATATTCCAAATTATCAAAAACACATATATACAGTGAAATTATTTTGTGTGTATGTGGTTTTGTTTGTGATGCGGTCGACCATGCGTTGATGTTTTGTGACGTCATCAGTTTCAGGGAGACATGATCTGGATTCAGATCATCACAGTGTGGTAATCCAGAAAGTCAGATCACACCCTGTGAATTGAACAGATCACAGTTTGTGAATTTTACAGATTATACACACTCTGTGAATTTAGCAGATCACTCTCTGTGAATTTTTAAAACAGTATTAAAACACGGATTATTGATGGGTATATAATAGTATTGATGGGTATATAATATATAGACTCGTATGTCAAGACCTGTGTTATATTCTTTTTGTTAGGTATTTTGATGATTATTGCCTGGGTCTGCCTGGCCAGTATAGGAATTGTAGCAGTCAGGTACTACAAGACAGTGTGGCTGGAGGAGACCTGTCTGAGGGAGAGAATCTGGTATCAGGTCAGATATGTACATTATTGTGGTAAATTGAGTGTCTTGTTGTAATTTGTGAAAAAAATCAAAAGGTGTATACAGGAGACACGATTCTGCATGAATTGATGAAATTTTACTTTAAAAAAGTCTTGTGCCCACAGTATGTTAAAATACTTATTCACAAATCAAAAAATCTGAATTGCAACTGTCATATGCTATACCATATGCATAAAACTGAAAATAGTCTCCATGGTAATGCAAATTTTTTCCCTTTGTCATGCATCACTAAAATTTCATTTTTGATAAAAAAAAAATGTTATAGTGTTTTTCAACATTTTCACAGTCCCACAAATTCTGCATGGTGACCCTGTTCGTGTGTGTAATGGTGGGAGTCATCCTGATTTTTGTAGACATACAAGGATATAGTCAGGTGAGAAATTTACTTTGTAGGAGTTAACTCCCTTAAATCTGTAAATTTCTTAGCTTAATGCATTATAAAGTAGTAAGCTTTCATTTGGATACACTTAAATTCATGTCTCAGATTATATAAGGCATTTAGTCAGAGACAGGTGTAAATTTTTAGTGACTATTGTAATCTTTTCTTTTTTCAGATTGATGGTAAAAGCTTCCATCAAGCTCACCCTATAATGGGACTTCTGGTCACACTCTTTACCATTGCAAATGTAAGTTTTTACAGTTCTGGTCATGCTCTTTACAATTTTGCAATTTTGATCACACTTTTCACAATTGCAAATGTATAGTTTTTACAGTAGAATATTATGCTTCATATTCTCTTGACTCAGTTTAGAAATACAGCAATTATCATCTTTTCCTTCCATTCTAAAGAATTACATGTAGCAACTTTTATCTTTTGATATTCAATTTGGCAATATATTTAATCCTCTAAATAGTGTTAAGATATTTTTACTACAGCCATTGGAGAAGGGTGGGAGTCTTTTACCTTTATATGTCTCTTGATCTGGATTGATTCCCTTGTAATAATTGTGAAACAGTTTAGACTTGGATATTCACATATCCACCATCAATTTTAAATCTGTTTTAAAATTTAAGCAAAAATAGGGGCCACATGGGGCCCTTTGTCCTACCTTGTCGGAATGTCCATGGGCTGCAGTGTTATGATGTCCCTCTTTTAAATTGGCTGCTCAGGGTTGCAATTATCCTGCCACTTAGTTATTTTAATTCTTTGTACATTATCAGCCCATAATAGCAATTCTGAGGCCTCTTCCTGGCACTGTGAAGAGAAAAATATTCAACTGGATTCACTGGGCAGTGGGCACTGGTGCTCATTTTTTAGCAAGTAAGTTTCATGATGTTGACTCTTTTTAAGGTCTATTTAATATGTCTTCCATATTAGAAGTATTCATTCATGTTCATGAATTTCCTAAAATTTCTTTTTCAGTTGTGACAATATTTGCTGGGGTGGAGCTAGCAAAGGCAAGGGCACCATTCTACCTCACCTACATCCTTATAACATATGTCTGCTACCTACTAGTCATTTTCTTCATTTTGGAAGTCCATAGTTTCATTTCCAAAAGAGCAGGTGAGATATGCATATTTTTTTGTCTCCTTGTCATGAAATTGGAGGGAAAGAGAAGATAATTTATGGGTTATCAATGTGTTTTATATGGGAACGAGCATTGTGTATCATTGATGTTATGGTATTGATGCTCCACATCTCGATGACCTTATAGTGTCCTATTATATTCCTCCTCTGTTCCCTTTTTGAAGTGTTTAGTATAGCTGAGCGCTTTTTTTTTCACTCAGTGCCATGACTTGCCGTTGCAAAATTTGTTGCAGTTATCGATTAATTTGCTAATTTTCCCCTTTTACAGAACATAAGAGGGATCAAACCTACATTTACGAGATGCACAGAAAGCCTTATTACTCTAGTGTGAATCATTCCATGGACATAGAGCCACCGGTAAGTATAACATACACTAAATGTCCGCTTATTTGTCCTCATTATGTGTCTTCAGTACATGTACCAGGTTACTCCAGATTATCTGGTATATTAACATAAGTACATGTAGTACTAAGTTGTCAAATACACTTTACTTTAATCTGCAGAGGAATTTGGTGAATGTTTGATAGTAGCATGTAATCGTATACTGTGATGTGTGTAATGTTAGTGTACACTAGATGATTTCACACATATAAACACAAGCAAGCGATTGACCTCGACTTCAATCCAAATACATAATTCTAAAAATTCTTGAAACCCAATCTTGAAACAATTACTCTGTTAACAATAGCACTAAAAATTTTATTTTTTATTGCATACGATTTATACAGGGTTTTTTGCATGATAAATGTACTTAATTTCAATTTTCTTTTCTTTAAAACAGTACAGCAAAATGAAGAAGGCCATATTTGGTTCCCATATTCTCATTACCGTGACTGTGACACTCATTATGTGCATTCTATTGTTTATTTCGTAAAATATCTTTGTGACCAAATTCCAAGAGGACCATTGTCTGCTGCCAGTGGGTATCGTCATGAATCATAGAAAATGGGTTAGAACTTTTGTCATCAAGAACTTGTCTGGTTTTTTTCTTGAGATTGTTAGCTAGCTATAAAATGGATTCTAGTTCAGGTATAGCTAAAACTTGTCTGATTGAACTCCTTCACATCAAGGTTTATAGTGAATCAGATGTAACCTATACAAATCGTTCTGCTGCCTGGCTTCATTGATTTTGCAAGAACTTCTCTTAATACAACTTTAGCCAGAACTGGACTTTGGGGGGGGGGGGGGGGGTGTTGTTGACTGTTCTACTGGTTCTCTTGACTGGTACCCGGTGTGAATTGTCTACAAGGATTGCATATTTTCGTCTGGTTGAATGTCAGGGTCCCACATCTGTGATGTCTATATATGTATGTGTAACTTTTTTTTTTACTATTTATTCCATTACAATGTTTAATTTTGAATAGTTATGTAAATTTTTATGGACATTATTCAAAGTTCTAAAAGGGAACTTGGTTTCTTGTACAGTTGTCACACTGGAATAAGGTACTATTATTGTTTTCTGTAGGTATTCTACCAAAACAGAGTACATGTATTTGATATAGGATATAGGTTATTTAAAGGTGATTTAAAAGTGATAGCATGGTATGGAAGATTGTCTATTTAGAATATTGATACCCTGAGTGCTTTCTAGTCATATTGATTTAAGTTTACAGTATTTGAGAAAGAAAGTAAGAGAGAGAGAAAGAGAGAGAGAAAGATTTATAATGTATTTATTGACATTATTAGATTCATGTCATTAAAATTAGTATTCTGTTGTTAGTTATGTATGCTATTACATCTGGAAATGTAATGAATTTTAAGAAATGTTTTGAGTCTGACTTTTTCTAAAAAGAATTATTTATGAACATATAACAACTAAATTGTTGGAGATGTTTGAATAAACATTATAAACCTTGAGCTGTTTATTTACATATTTTCTGTTTCCATTGGTTGATAATGCTGTAAATTGTAATGTGTAATAAAATGGGGCAGGACCCCTTCCTAAATCCAACTTACTGATGTAGTGTACATTCGAATGTTCAAATCATGACCCTTGGGGCCAAGGTGGAACCATAATACCATTTTAAAGTTTTATATAGAAAGATTTGAAAACATTTAAGAACAGTGGTTCAATCTATCATTTGATACATGTATTTAAGAATCTTCATGTAATTTAGATTCAACTTTGTTCAAACCATGTTCCTTGGACAAGACCACAATTCAATATAAAGAATTAAATAAAATCTTTCTTCCAAATATCGCAATGCTACAAGTTACATAAAGTTTAATATGGAAATGCTGTCGGGTAGTTTGTTTCAATCCATAACACTGTTGCTAGAATGGGTCTACAATTAATTTCAGACACTTGTTGCATGGTGTACGAAATTTGGGTCCTCCCTATGAGAGCAAGGTATTATTGTGCTCTGTGTTTTTATCAGGTTTTCATCTCCGACGGGGAACTTTTCAGAATCACAAATAGCATAAAAAGAACACAGTATACAATGCTGCTACTTAATCAGAAAATGTGCTATTTATAGGTATTAAGAGATTCTTCATGATGAGAAAATGTGCTATTTATAGGTACTAATTAAGAGATTCTCCCTGATGGTGTATTTTCATTTGTGTATTATTAGTCCTCTGGAAATTTCACAGACCCTTTTCTAAATACTGTTGAAAAAGAAAACATATATTTTTAATATAACAATTTATTGTATAAAATGTATAAAATTGTGTACATTTCAAATTGTAAAACGTAACACATGAACCACATTAAGAGACCTGGCAGTGAGGCATCATACCATACGTAACAACTAGAAAAAATACGTAATATACGTACACTATAAACATACAACATACAAACAAAACAACTTCCCCTCACAGCAAATAAACATATCTTGTTATTTATGTACAACAAAAAGTGAGTTTCATGAATATTTCAACAATTCTTTGGTATTGCAACAATTTTTGTTGTTGAAAGAATGCATTTATTCTTTCCTCTTATCTTAAAGTGTTTCACCCCATTTGAAATAGTCAAAACCATGCATAACAATTATGTACAACCCTGAGTAAATATATCAGTAGAAGAATGAACAAAAATTACTTTAAAGGGACTGATTCACGTTTTTTTTTGAAAAAAGTATTTCTTATTTTTAATGTTTTAACATTAAAAATATAACTCATTTAATGTTGCCAGCCAAAATTTTGACCTTCTAAATGCAAGAATAAAAGCGATATTCTAGCCTGAACTCTGTGTTATGTAAACAAAGACTCTCAATTAATTAATTTTGTAATTAAAACCATCTTAAGTTTACACAGTCACAAATTTAACTTTCAGATGACATATTTTACCTAAAGAATACTTGAAATGTGATAGATATAATACACTTATATCGATATCCATTTCTCTTAGTAAAAAATAACATACCGCAATCTTTGTTTACAAAAGAAATGATAAACTCTCTACAATGAGCTTCTGTGATAATGTATATAAATCTTAATTTTTTGTGAAACCCTTTAAACACATTAGACAGTAAATTTTCATCATCAAAAGTGAAAAACAAAATTTGGGGGGAAATCGTGAATCAGTCCCTTTAATACATGATCATGATTTTTCATACATGTAATATTTGGGACTTCTATTAAGAGAAAACATCGGTGTAATACTATGCAATTATTTACAATTGTGGGGGATCAATATTTCTGGAGAACAATTTAACAGTCGAAGGCTCTGAAACTTTTATAGTACAGTTAACACTATCTAATTGATACATGTGTCACTGTAGGTCTTTTTACCATATTACTTACACCCTACAATATAACATCCTATTTGATTTGACTCGGTCTTGTAGTAGAACATATCAAATTAGACAGGTTGATTAGACAGGTTTTACTGTAGTTCCCAAAAAGCCAGTTTACAACCTCCCCCCCCCCCCCCCCCCCCCAAAAAAAAGGGGGGGGAGGATCTATTAACCATGCAAAAATGCCACCTCCTTCCAAGTAAATGATTCAACAACATAAGTTATTTTGCATATCATTAAAAACTTAGCTAACTAAGACAGAGGGAGCAAAAATTCTACCAAAATAATACAGATATCTTGGCTCTTGGTTTCAATATAAAACAAATGTAACTAAATATCCAAGAACTTACTGAAGTTTCAGTGTATCTGGTTTACTCTCAGCATTTAGAATATTAGACCACAAGCCACACCATGAAAAGCAGACAGACAACCATGAGTACCTGATGAGCATAGTGGATGTGAAATCATAGTTACGCATGCGCACCTTAACAAATCGCAAGAAAACTCTTTTCAATACTGATCACTAATATTTACAAAGAAAACAATCCATATTGCACAAAATATCAATTGAATACAAAACTAATTGCTACCAATACTTTTTTTTTTTTTTTTTAAATTGTTTTGGATTAAGCAGATAGTTGGAAGACCTTTTGTACATTGTAATGTCAAAATGAAATGTAGCTGCAGAACTGTAGCTCTTTGGGAACACCCCTCCTCCAAAAAAAAAGACCCTGAGAACAACAGTTCTATACAGCTAAATGGATTGAGTAATACAGCTTAGCAGAAGTGTGATCCAAACAATATAGTAGATTCTAATGGCAATTTGTGAGTTAGCATCAATACACCAAACTTGGAATTCTGGGTAATTTTAAACTTTGGGAATTCTTTAGGATTAGGAGGAAGGAACATACAATTCATAAGAACCACTCTGTTTCCGGACTGAGTTGGATTGTGGTTTAGTTGTAGAGGGCGCTCGCTTGCTGAGACGGACAAGTTTCTTGTATTCTCCCCTCACCTTAAACAGAAACAGAAATTTGACAGGGGAAAATCATTATGACATCTGTTATAAAGTTATCTGTAATTCAAAGAGTGCTGTGTAAAGGCACAGTTAAAATGATACTTCTACTTGAGTAATGATATATTTGTGAGCCATTAGGTGGCTGTTTTTGCTTCGTGTTTGTGACCTACCTTTCTGTTCATAGCACAGTGGAAGATGAAAATAAAGAGGCCTTGAAGACTGTTGAGTATAGTGAATATGTAAGCTACTGCCACAGTCTCCTTGTTGATGAAAAAGTACCCAAAAACCCAAGTCAAACCAAGCAGGACCTCAATAGCAAAAGCACCTTGGATCCATGCTCTGCAATAAGCATCAACCAAATAATATAAAAGATTTTATGGGATAGAGAGAGAGAGAGAGGAGAGAAAGAGAAAGATTATATTACCTGAAAGTCCCTGACTGCGATTGATCTTGTGAAAAAACGTAAGCAGAATGTCTACACACCATTGTCATGGAATACGAAAGCACTAGAGCATTCACCTACAATCAAATGTGAACTGATTGTAACAAATGTACAACTGTCTTCCCCCTATAGAACTGTCCTACCCATCTATAGCAGAGTCCCCCTCTCTAACAATAATACAACTGCCGTAACGTTACTTTTGTCCTCCCCATAATTAGCACTAGTATTCAACAGAAACTTTCATATTACTGTCTTCTACTTACCACAAGCACTAGAGCTACTGGTCCCGCAAAACTCCAGATAAACCAGTTTTGAGTCGTCAACCAACAACTGTCGAATAAACAGATTATGATTTTTGATTAAAACTTCATCGATGCTATTAGATATAATACATATAATTCAAATCTAACCTTAAAGTTACACAATCGCACTCATAACAATACAATTTGTCAAGTATCGGTTCTTTATAGGAAAGCATCAGTTACATACTGCTATGGCGTGTAAAACGTCACAATATTATACAAATCTTGATGTATATTCAATAATCTTGATATTTATGTGCGAAAACTTTGATTTATATTTGATAATATTGACATTCATGTGCCAAAATTTTGATTTCGATAAATCTTGATTTATATTCGAAAATCTGGAAATTTATATCCGAACATTTTGATTTATATGTGATAAATCTTGTTATTTATATTCA
Organism: Ostrea edulis; assembly: GCF_947568905.1. Classification (NCBI taxonomy): domain Eukaryota; kingdom Metazoa; phylum Mollusca; class Bivalvia; order Ostreida; family Ostreidae; genus Ostrea; species Ostrea edulis. The sequence continues at coordinate 55,139,660 of NC_079167.1, forward strand.
ATAAATTGAACAAGATTATATGATATATATCATATGTTATATTTATTCCTACAAGGTACAATTGACTAATTATCTGTTCCATACACAGTACACTTCCTAGTTATCTGTTCTGTACGCAGTACACTTACTAATTATCTGTTCCGTACGCAGTACACTTACTAATTATCTGCTCCGTACGCAGTACACTTACTAATTATCTGCTCCGTACGCAGTACACTTACTAATTATCTGTTCCGTACACAGTACACTTACTAATTATCTGTTCCGTACGCAGTAAAGTCTGTCGTAGCCGTGATTCCGACTACTATGATAGGGGCACCTGTAGAAGAATGCATGCATAAATAAAATATGAAAATCTAACAGATACATGTGTATGTTACCACTGCATGTTTTAAGCACGTAGAACCAGCTAGGGGAGAGGATAACTCATTCTTGTTTAGACTAGACGTTTGCTGTTAATTTTGTGTGGAAATTTTCATTCAAAGGCTATTCCGCAAGTTTTGCTGAAGTCTAGCTTATCCTTCTTACGTTATTGTTATATATCCGAAAACTGAGAGAGGAAACATGCGACACCACACCCTCTCTCAGCACTTCCTACTTTAGTCACTATCCAGATTTCTTTCCTTTTGATTGTTACGTTTTTCATTCTTTTAAATATTATTGTCATGTATTCATTTTTAGCTTGTCAATAATTTTTCTGGCTCCCCACCTCCTTTGAAAAACGATGTCTGTGTTTAGAAGTTTTATTTTTCCTAAAATATCTCAATTATTGCACCCTATCTCCTCCCTATAGGTCTGGGGGTAGCTGCAATATCGTAGTCCTCTTCGATTTTTTTTTGGAGGGGGGGGGGAGGAAGCGTCAGAATAAAAAAAAATCGGAGGGGGCTATATTATTGCAGTTAGTGCGGGGGTACTTTATATTGATACTGGTTTGACAGTGGCGGATTTAGAGGATTTTCAACCCCCCCTAAAATTTTCAAATTTAAGGTAAATCGCGGTATCTTGTTTCGGAAAATGTACTAAACGATAAAAGAAACAATAATTTCTTCCACTCCAGGAGAAATAAATGACAAAATCTTTTGATTTCTTGATTACTTTATTGGGAGAACTTAATTTTTTCTCTCCCAAAAACCCTTAAACTTTGTGTCATTTTATTGATTTCACCTTATTAAAATGATAGAAAATAGTACAAATGACTAAGTAGGAGAAATATTTCAAGCCCCATAAAATCTGTAAAATCCAGGAGCTTACGGGGGCTTCGCCCCCTGGACCCACTGCCTCATAAAGTGGCGCCCCCGTAACCGCAATTCCTGGATCCGCCCCTGTTTGAGACTTCTATTAGTAGCAGTACTATCTTAGCGAAGAAGAAAAAGACGAACTATAAGCAGATAAAATTTCATCCTAATTTCCTGTTTGGTTAAATTTATGTACAATGGGATGAAGATCGTAATTTAATATGAGCGCACTTGATACCTGACCTTCAGAAGAGTGGGTGTAACAAAAAAAACAACATAATCCTTCAAAGTAAATGTTTAAACTGCTTAAACTTTAAACTTCTTGATCGTTTATTTCCTAAGTATTGAAAATCCAAGATTTCTAATAGTAAACACTTGAGTCCGAGTAAGTCCCTGGTGGGTCTCACCATACGTCATAGCAATTTTGTGTTTTATTTGTATTTGGTTCTTTCTAGAAACATTTTTGTGTTATCACCAAAAAGAGGGTTTTATTTATCATTCCATGAATTACGCAATTCTAATAATCAAGGTCGTTTTATGCGTTAAATTTTCACAGTCATCAATATACACTGTACATGTATCATAATACGACAATCAAAATGACATTTCCCCCAGTAAATTGGACATATTTTTTAAAAATCGTTTATAAACATTCCCTCATTTTTCTTTGCATTAATACAAGATTGTCTTCTGTAATTGATATATGGATTGCGACAATACCCACTTTCCATAAAAATTGATGGTTTCTACACACACACGCACGCACACACGCCAGAGATGGCCGTAATGGATGGAAAGTGAAGGAGAAATACAAAATCCTTTCGAAATTAAATTGGAAATTTTAAAAATCGCTTCAGCTAGTGAAAATATGCAGTTTTGGTTGATTGTAACCGGAGAAAAAAAATCTAAATCCCTGCAAGATTCGAACTCGCTTATCTTCAGATCGGCAGGCTCACATGTTAACCGACTGAGTTAACTGCTAAGAATAAAGCTTTAAAAAGAAGGGTCAAATTAAAGAAAAATATTACCCGTAATTATTTTTCCAGTTATGGTTCGAAATGAAGATATGTTATTCATCTTTAACGTCTAATCAAATGATAACTCATGAACTAATGAAACTATAGAAGGCTCGGATCGTTTAGAAAATATGTCCTTAAATTACGACCAAGGGTATCATACGGTTAGATAATCTTACAATTACTCGTACCATTTCAGATAAAATCTTGCAACACTTCACTAAATAGTTATTTAGAATTTGTATTAAGTTCTTAACATATTGTGCGTACAGATGTATATATATACTAACCGTATCCTACGAGGTAGTAATATTTAAGCCTGGATTTGGCCGCGTCGAACACTTGCACCAACATGACGAGGATATGAATCCCTTCCATCAACATCCACGTGAAGGCGGACAGAAAAAAGAAGTGAAGAAGAAGCGCTATGGCAGCACAGGCGACCTTGGGAAGTCAAAAAAGTTGGGGTTACTAACAACAATTTATGTACCACAGCTGATGTCTGTCAAAACGTTAATATGGTTCAAATAATTCAGGGAAACTTCCGAATGCTGTGCCAGATAAGTGGGTTACAAATTGTCTTATGAATGAGGTTTGTAACATATCAATATTTGATATAAATACACGGTGTCCAATAACAACCAGATTCTTTCACCTTTTGTTCAGTTCTCCCGATACCAATTACAAAGATGATCTCTGCTATGAAGAGACAAAACACCAGATTCTTGTGAATAGAGTTCCTCTCGCCTTGTAAAGACCTATGAATATAATGCATATGCCGACATATTCAAAACGAGAAAACGAGAAATTTTTTAACTCATAATTCTCTTGTATTCGACTTTCCTTAATTTAAGTAAACAAATCCTGGTCACGTCACCAAAAAGATCATTTTGAATTTGACCAAGGATATAATTTTTCAAGCTCAGAAATAGAGATAATTAAGATATTGCTTACCCTAGACATTGGAATGTCAGCCAACTGGTGGCCAGAAAGATGATAGAAACGATGCAACCAATGTAACTTATGAAGGTCAACGACAGGACGTGCTCATATCCCAACTGTTATAAAGATCAGAAATAAGATTTTTTAAAACCAAATTTTATGTTAACCTTTTTTAAGATAAACAAATTCAAATGATATTTTAGTGGGATTTTGACCTCAACTCCGGACACGTCCATAAGAATTGCAAAGTTTGTCAGGTGGTTACACTGGCATTTGACGTGTGTGAAGTTCTTATATCTCAAAATACAACCATCCTGTGACCAATCTCCAACCTCCCTGCAAAGCGGGAAGAATGCAATGCCATTGATTTTCATTCATATATCCATTATTCTTTTGTTTTCGTTTAAAGAAATTTAGCTGTTAGATAAGAATACGAAAATTTGTAATATTACGTTTGGCCAAAGGATCAACGCATGAAATTATCGAGTTACTTAGAATTTGTATCATTACTTGAACAAATTCCAAAGTGAATAATAATAACCGATATGAAGAAAATGCAAAATAATTTATTACCCTTTTGAAAAATTCCAGAATGAGCAGAGAGGTGTTGCAATATGAGATCCTGATAATCTGCTTTTTTCTAGTTTCATGGTAAATGTCACGGGATCTTGAAGGTTCTTGATGTCAAATCCAGGAATGGAAGCACTGAGGATGTCTTTCAGGACAGTGTAGTTGATGTCAGGGACGGGAAGTAAATCGGCTGCGTTAGTGTGCTTCATGAAAACCACTTTTGTTAAACCATCTGTAATATAATGACAGCTCATATATATATATATATATATATATATATATATATATATATATATAAGCTGTGGTATATATGAGCTATATATTATAAATAAAACTGATTGAACAGGATTAAGCAAAGACAAACACAAACATACTTCTATTGTAATGTTTTATCGCATGTGAAGGTATTAGAAAATCTGAATCGGTGTCGTCACTGTTGAACCTCATATCGGCTGCGGAGGCAGAATCCAAAACGTAGAACATGGCCACTGCAAAAGGGAAAATAAAGAAATTTTGATTTTTGGTCGTTTGGCTGTCTATCTGTTTTTAAAGTGGGATTGCACAGACGCTATGTGTGGCCTCTTAAATATCCAATGAAAGTTGGAATCGTCTTTTGATTTTGAGGTAGATTCGGATGAGGATTAAAGATGGGAGAGATGGATGAAACAGTTCCTTACAAATAGTGTGGGATTTCGTTTGGAAAGCCATTGGCTTGTCAATGGAATCCAACAGCTCATTGGCTGCATCATCAATCGCTGACAGGATGACAGAGGCAGCGCGCTTTTTGTCCGCAGACGATAGTTCTGAAGCGTCCATCGTCTGCTTCACCAACAAACTTCCAATTGAAATGGTGTCCTGCAGATACAGAAATAACATTGTAGTGGAATAATCAGGGAACTACCACCTTTTTACATTATCAATTAATATCACCATTTTGTTGCCTTGCTGGTGGGTCTACAATTGTACCCCCCCCCCCCCCAAAACCCATTTACTTGTGCAAGAGTTCTGAATTCCTCTTCATCTTTTGGTCTTATTTTGGGGATGGATTTGAACACACGCGTTGTTGTAATGATATCAGACACCGTTCTTTTGCCAGCATCTAAAACGTCCACCAGATCCGCTGTTAGCTGGGACACATCCTCCGCGGTATCCACTTTCTGGTGAAGGATTTTTTTCATCTTCGGATAGAAATAATGAGATTATAAAATGAGAGCTAAAGCCCTTGGTTACTCTAGGGAATTGGAGGTGTAAAAGTCAAACTAACACGAGTAGCTAAATTCAAACTCCCTTACATCTTCAGATACACAGTCGTCAATATCAGGTCTTCCTTTCCATTCTGCTGTTTTATCATCGCATTGCCAGGTAGCGAATCCTACAGAAATATATCAAAACTCGTTTCCTATCACTGAGTTTAACAAAACGACAACAACAAAAGCAGCACGGTTATGCACTTACCAGATCCAGTTTTACACGGACGACTGACGACTTCTCCCTTGCTCGCCCTTGGCCACGATATATCATAGGCTTCCAAAGGTGTGCACTGGCTTTCGTCTTCCTTTTCATTTGCTCTTTGTGTGCTGGGAGTGCGAATTTCATGGAGCTTGGGAGACGTCTGTGTTGGATGGTCTTGTTTGGATGTGTCAAGCGTAGTTTTTGGAGAGATAGGAGATGGTCTTGATGTAGTTCTCACAATATTGGAAGGTTCTGATGTCACGTCTGTCTTTACTTGAGGGTCGTTAACAGGGTCTTCTGTGTCTAGGTCTTTGTTGTCTTTCGGCGTCATAGCTTCTGTGGACAATTCCGGGGGGTGTTTTTTGACTAGTGTCACTTTCCCCTGTTTGTATCCTACCGTAAACGTCCTGTTTAGGTTAAAAAATGTGGTCGTTTTCACATTATGTGTCGGATTTCTTGTCACAACTGTGGGTAAAATCGTTGTTGTGTGTGCACTTGTAGTGGTTGCGATGGAAGGAGGAGGTAACGTGGCTAATGACAAATAGGAGAAAAAAGGTTGAGTTGCCTGTCAGTTTAACAACAAAACATATAACGGGTAAGATTGTTCCCTGCATCTACTTACGCGGGTGCTGCTCGCATATGAAGGGGTTCAGCGAGTCACATTTTTGGTCGTTCAGTTTGCCTTGAATGTTCATTTCTCCACATTGTTCTTTTCTTAGAGAATTATTTGGCTCGCCAGGTTTCCATGCTCTGCAATGACAATTGTTTCATAAGTAGTACCGGAAAACTGATTATTGAGAACAAACCCATTATATAGATACTTCTGATAAAAGGTAAAATCCACTAATTTGTAACACTTCATAATTTGAACATGTGAAACTGAACTTAAGTCATTCTGGTTAGTATAACTAATCAAAGATGTGGAATCATTAATCTGAAATCATCTTTTCATGGTGGTTAAAGTTTCTTGGATTTTGTGGCACAATACACCCTCCAATGTATAGTCCCAACAAATAGGAGAGAAATACCCGTTAACCATACACACAAAATTAAAAAACAATACAGAAAAACTTGTATATTAGGAACTGAATTTTTAAGACTCTCGTTTAGATGGAAAAATTTGAAAATCCTCAGTCATACTTTTTATATACCTTTCATGGGAAAAGTTGCTGTAAGAAACTCAATTATGGGCACAAGAAAGTGACGTCTATTTTCGTTATTGATGTCATAGGTTATGATTTTTTGGGTCAACTTATGTTTTTATATCTACATTCTACTTTCATTTCTGTTGAAATTCCCAGTCGTTGAAATAAACGTATTATATTTATCAAGATTCATAAGCGTTGTGTTCACAGCACATTCACGAAGAAATGGCTATCATTGGTAATTTGTAAACATATTAAAGGCAAAAAGATTAGAAATGTTAATAAAAATCATTATTCCCCCCCCCCCCCCCTAATAGTTGTTGTTGAAACAAGTACATGGTATATATAAGATATCCACCTAAATATTTTAAATATAAGGAGTTTTCCTATACATGTAGATATGAATAACTTCCCTAAATATTTTAAATATAAGGAGTTTTCCTATACATGTAGATATGAATAACTTCCCTAAATATTTTAAATATAAGGAGTTTTCCTATACATGTAGATATGAATAACTTCCCTAATTATTTTAAATATAAGGAGTTTTCCTATACATGTAGATATGAATAACTTCCCTAAATATTTTGAATATAAGGAGTTTTCCTATACATGTACATGTAGATATGAATAACTTCCCTACATGAACATAAAAAAAAAATCTCGTTTATCTAAGAAATAAATTTAATTTTTGAAAATACTTGAGGATAAGAACTTCACACCGGCATACTCTGAGAAGCTCGTTAACGCTTTTTTAAAAAAGTATGTCGGCATGAAGCTTGCAGTTTCTACTTTAATGCAATTTCAAACTTGAAATTTATTTTTCATTTTTACATTTTACTTCCATTTCCAGCCGTTAAAAAAGACATATCTATTCAATCAAGATTCATACGTGCATTGTTTACAATTGCAACACATTCACGGAAAAATAGATATCATTACAATATGTCTGGACATCAAAGGCAAAAACATTGGAAATGTGAATATAAGAAATTAAATATACGATGTATGTATCCCCGGGAACTCCTCTTCAGCAAGTTTTTATTATATACAGAATAGCAACAGAATGGCGTGAAAATATATTAGTGAGTTTAATTGTAATTGTGATTGACGTGTAAACAGTTATACCTTGGGGAATTCCTTTTAAAGGACTTACATGACGTTTGTGTGGAGGTCACTTCCGTCCTCCCATTTCCACTTGGCGATCGTCTTGTTGAGGGACAGGCCTAGCCACCATTGTTTCATGGACGCCGTCCGGATTAGAGGGTGAATGTTCAGTAACACTCGAATCTACAAAACATTTCCAAATTTGGATGGAATTTAATTAGCAATACCAGAGGAATCAACATCTTTAATCTGACTGAATAACTGAAGTGATATTCGGACATTGCCTCTACACAGCCTTATGCATTTGGCACTTTTTTTTTATCGTAACTGTTATCAGCTTTCCATTGTGTTGTCAAGTGTGAAATCTCAGCAAGATTATTTTATAACCGCCTTGGGGGGGGGGGGGGGGGGGTAGATAGGGTGATAAATCGTTAGGTGCACGTGTTAATTTGTATAAATATTGAAAGTGTCTCTCTACAAGAAAATAGATACTTCCTCCACACCCCAGCGGCCACTCAACATCTAAACTAAAGTTTAAATATTTTGAGATGATCTCACTCTAAGGTATAAGAGAGACTCAGACTTCCTGGTTATTTGAAGAAAAAATCTATTGAAATTTTCAGTTGTACCACATTTTAATCTACCTGACATTTTCACAGATATTATTTTATTAAAGTGAGAAATAACCACACACACACACAATACATATATATATATATATATATATATATATATATTCAAAGAATAAATTTCTGTATCCAAGTACAGAACATTGATAATCCTGTATATTTCGTTACAAAACCGTTCGAAAGATATATGTTTATTACAATATACTAATTCCGTGCTTTCAACGCACACCGCAACATTTCGGAGGTGAGCAATGTAACTAATTTTCGAAAGAAATGTTTCATGTTTACGAGCTAAGCTGATGTTACATGTATTTACATCGCTACGTGAGTTGTCTGTCTACTCTAGAGAGGTGGAGACAGAATCAGGTTTCAGTTTTTTGTACATGTTTTATATCTCACTGTGCGGGGAGTGTATATTTTTAATTAACTGTGTTTACAAATGATGTTTATAGGAAGGAATCGTGATGATGACTGCCACGTCTCATTCACTCAGCACTAGACTTCCATCTCGGTTACACAGTGATATATGCTTTGGAGGCTAAGATAGAATTATTTTTTTTACAACAAATTATTGGATAAGCAAAACGCGTGGATATGTCGGAAATCTAATTCTATTCAGTAACGAATAAAATGTCCAAAAATAAAAGGTACCGTGTTCATAACCGTAAGCACCCCTGCCCTCAGTCGCCTCCCACTCAATACGTTGTTTGTATTATGTATATAAATAATGAAGCAAGGGGTGCTTTGTATCTGTTTTCTATCCCTATCGTACAAACAATATAGATATTTATTTATCCCTTACATTTTTGGAGTTTTGTATCAATTTCAAAGGTCGATGCTATGAATTAACATTGGAACATTATAGGTTTATTTTCTGACAAAGTTTTGGTAAATATTGTAATATATAATTAAAATTGCTATCATTATTATCAACTTTATAATCCAAAACCAGATACATATGGCATATCCTTGCATCAGTATACAATTCAATTTTTTTCATAAGTGACTATATGTACATGTATGTCTTGCATTTCCATTAAACACCTTATCACTACCAGTGTTCAAAGCGCTTGAGGATGTTTAATACTAGGCCAATACAGTACAGTATAAATATCATAAAGGTGAATACAACTACATCAAATAGCTATATCCTAAATTAGTACTACAGAGCTTTAGTACAATGCGGTGCCTTGCTCGGAATAAAATCTGGCATGGAACTTATTTTCCATCCTCAAAAGAGTTTGCTTACTTTGTTGAATTTAGATTTTCTTTATAAATATTATTCAATATTTAGCAACAACACCAAACATCTAAGAAAATATATATCTATGATTTTTTTCAAACTTTCAAAATATGAATTTTTACTGTTTACAAATGAATAATTCTACAAATATCATTAATGTGGAGATATGAAGTAAAATACCCCACCCCCCCGGATGTAATTACAATTTCTTTTCAAATCATAGGAATTTTCAGCATAATGATACACCAGAAATGTGGAATATATATAATTTACCGCTTCTGTTTTGCTGGACAAGGAGACCAAGAAACCGCCCACGTCATGACAGGACTGTTGCGCCTCGTACCACGTGGATAACTGTCTGTTAAACAGGTAACAACCTCGGTGTACGCGCTTCCAAGGAGGAGTACACTTCGGCTCGGAATGGACTGTAAGACATCGGCATAATCAGATCACACTGTACATGTATTTGAATTATCATTTATATTCGAATATTACATAATATGAAAAACCCCAGATACTTGAATATTGAAACAACAAGAACACTATATGAGACACTGAAGACCTTAATTTGTTTATCTCAATTATACTTAAGTGTGTCTTCAAGTATAGCTGTCATATGCTTTACATTTATCCTTCACACTTTTAAAACACCATGATTATGTGTTTCACAAACAAGTGGTGGTATTTTGATGATATAGTTTAAAAGATTACTGGCCTCAAATACCTATGAATTTACTTTGAAAGTCCACAAATGTTGAAATACTTTTATCTGTTATAGATCGGAATTAACCCATAGTTATATCATCGAGAACAATCTGCATCGCTGGGCATGATCCATCTAGCATCGAAATACATCTCATCAAAAGAAATTAGTTTAGAGAACAACAGCAAGCGGTAACGTTAAAAAAGCCTCCCATCAAATTCTGTATATGCCTTATCAGAGTGTTAAAAAAACCCAGTCTGTATTAATTTTCTCATCTGTTCTCATTATTTAGTCGTGTCAAATTGTGGTGTGTGCTGAATGTTATTTGGGGGGAAAGGAAACTGGTGTGGGAAAATCTTGAGTGAGATTCGGAGAGAGAGAGAGAGAGAGGGGGGGGAGAGAAAGAGAAGAATGATTCCTTAATTCCTTAATTTTCAAGCTATTTCAAGTTATGTACGAATACAGGGAGGATATATAGGTACGCTGACCCAGAGAAACTGCATTCAGACACATCCCCTGTTTACAAAGTCTGGAAGTACTGTGGAGACATTTAGACGCCTGACGTCTGAAATTACATCATTATCAGTACTGCTTTAAGTATCGAACAAATTGACTCGTTTGAATTAAGAAAGGCAAACTACTTATAAACGGAAAACACTTCTAAAACACCATCTGATAATGCGAGCTTTTAGAATTATAATTAATGATTATCTAACCAAATATCTTTTTTTTAAAAGTGGAAGGTCGTATAATTTACACGGAATCTGATGATTTCTGCTGACCTTCGGACAAGGTTATTTGAAAAGTTAAAAATGATATGTTATAAAGGTCTAACTGCCTGTATTTATCGAATGGTCTAAATTAGCCAAAGAAAATAGGTCTATTATCTACAGGAATAAAAATTATTTCTGTGGGACAAAATAAATATAATGAGATCCATTATTATACATTAACGTAAATGACTGCAGTTCTCCAGCACAACAAAAAGATTGTTAGACCTTGCACCCTTCCTCTGGCGGAGGTTTATACATTTCACTCTCTAGATCAGAAGCTGTATGAAGACTTCCTTCTAATTACATGCCCTTAAAACGGGCGTGATGATAAATAATTAATGACGAATATAAGCTGCACACTTGTGATAAATCATTATAGATATAAAATGACGAGCGACGTACAGGAAGAACTGACTAAAATAGACACAGAAAGAGGTGGCCTACACGTATTTATAACCCTCTTTTGGGGGGAGAGGGGGGACTAAGCCTAAGTTTAAACACCGTTATCCCCCGTATCTATATACTACTTGTGTCTAGGCTTTTGTTATTTGACATCCGACTTTAGTAGTGGTTTTCCGTCATACAGTGCTCTCAAACCGCTTCCTATCCTTTTCAGAATTAATTGAGACTGTCGCTAATCAAAGCTGTAAAAAAGGTTGATTTTTTCTACAATTCTTTGTTGTCGGTATTTCATTTGACCACACAATGCTTACCTAGGTCGATTTCGATTTACCTCTATTTAACAAGTCTACGTCATTATCATGCTCATTTGCATTTTCAAGCTAGTTTGCATCTAATTATCATGCATGGCTTACTTTATCGGTTTCAAAACAAAATTATACATAAAATCCAATTCCTGATGCAGTCTTTGAAATATCATTTGCCACTTAAATTCTCCATCTTTAGCAAATCGTATAAATATAATGAGCAATTGCTGACAATGTGAAAAGAAGAAATCATTGATTTTGATCACAAATTTATGAAGTTTTAGAATATTCAAATTATCAAACTACTAAAATAATCGATTGTGCATAATAATTGCTAGGTCAATCTAAGATGTTCACCAAATTCGAGTTCTTTTCTGAAAAAAAAAAAAATGTAAATAAATCTACTTACCTAAAGTATTTAATGTGAAAAGTATGGCCAAAACAAATAATTTCCACATTTCAATATTTCGCTGAGAACTTCAATAGATTGAGTGACTAATACCAGATTTTCACAGCCACATTAGATTTATATGACTCGTGTTGATGCAAAACGATCACGTGATTCATCTCAAAACAACGCGGCAACGCGCAAGAGAAAAGGAAATGTAAATAGTTATACAGTTTGCTCTATGAGTATTTACTAGTATCAACCGAAAAGTAAAAATGGCTTTGTGTGGATAATAATTGTAATAATTATAATAGTGATTGGTTTATAAAAAAAAAAATATTGCGCCGATATTAGAAATAAGGGATTAATGCATAAAAATCATGATGAAAAATCATTTCGGTAATGTTGATTTTGTTTATGTAATAGATTTTAGTCGGAATGAGAATACAAATTGGAAGAGTGTTAAGTTATCACAGGCACTAAGTCTTGTCCACTATCTAAAATGTGTGATTTTTCTCTCCTTATGATCAGCACCCTATTTCCACACACTGTAGTAGGTTTATGCATTCGAGTTTGATTACATAATCTGAAATCTTGATTGTAAAGAGAGAAAAATCGTATATATTTTAATCATAACATTTTGATGGGGAAAATAAAGAAGGACAGAGGGGGTACAAGTCCCATTTATCAGGCGTCTGTGTTAGCTTCATCTATCGTCTGAAAACGTGTTTTCGGGATAACCACAGAGGGGAAAACAATATTTAGGAACAAAGTTCTTCATTTCTATCCACCCCAACAGCCTGAATATAACGAAAAACAGAAACACGAGGAAGTACTAATCATTTCAAAACTAATAATAACATGTCAACATAACTATACAAATCTCAATTAAAACCTGTTTATAACAGAGACGTACATGTATATGTAAAATTGTGGCTGGTAGTGTCATGAGAGAGAGCGGGAGGGGGGGGGGGGGGAGAGAGAGAGAAAAACGATGTGTGTGTGTTTATATAGCTTGGGCAGATTATACTCCTGCCTTTACTATATTTATGTACTATACTGTATCGGATATTCTAACCTTTACCCTGACAAAATTGCTACCGGTATCGTTTTCCAAGCACTGTTTGCTAATTAGCTTAAATCGTCCAGTAAGTGGTAGTGCACAGGAAGCCGTCATCAAGAGTCTGAATGACCCTCGCCTCAAGCACTTGTTTACCTGCCTGCTAGAAATAATCTCAGTGTCACGTTGTTGATAATAGTAAAAAAGTGAATAAAACGACACTTGTGAAATTCAAAAATTCAAGAAGAAAGGGGGTCACAAAAATTCCCGGATTTTGTAACGGTAATATAACCATGAATCTAAGGAAAACAGACCCCCTCCAGAAATACGCTCCCCATTCTACAAACTTAGAACGCGATTTTTAGCTTGCTGATATTTTCAGATATATTACAATTGCATATTACTTAAAACGAGTTCACTGTCTGGTTACACGGGTGTATGTTTCCACTCTTTAGGGAAGCTATGTAGCAGCGAATAGTACTAATTTTTGACTGGGAAAAGGCAGGACCAAAAGGAAATTTTTCCTTTTAGTGACTCACCTGAGTTGAAAACTCAGCGATTTTTTTTCTAATCAATATATGTTGAACATTGTCTGTCTTTTCTTCTTCATCTTTTTTTTGGGGGGGGGGGTAGGGGGGTACCTGTAAAGTGCGAAACGAAACGAAATCTACCGAAACGAAACGAGAAACCTACCGAAACAAACCCACCGAAGCGAAACAAAACAGATCGTATAACCGAACTCTTTTAATCATAATAATTAAAAATGGTATCTCAGGCACCTGTGAAAGTTACCACATATAAATAAAATTCGCCTTTCCTTTGATGTAGGCTAAGTTGGAGAGGGGGGGGGGGGGGTAAGCACAAAGTACATATCCTAGGTTGATTAAATACCATGTGCAATTAGTTTTGGATCCAGTCTCAAAGGTCTGGGGAAACACACTAAACAAGGGGTGGTGTCACCGGCGTTGGATCCGCCTTTGGGCATAAATACATTGTTTGAAGAAGCTGGTGTCTGAGAAAGTTAGTTAACACCATATTATACGAATGCAATTCGGTAAGATATATATACATGTATTATTAAAAATCATTATGTAATAAATTTAAAGATGACTCTATATATATGGGATGTTGCTAAGACGGGGAATTAAAAACGGAACGGAAAATATTTTATGCAATAATATCAGGAGGAGGTCAGCATTTTGTAAACAAGGGAAACAGAAATTATAAACAGAACGGAAAGACATACTAAGAATCCACCATTTGGTATACTACATACAAATACACAATATCCACATGTATACATAGATTTGTCTTTAAAGCAAAAAATACGAAAACATGTATTTTTGCCCAAAGGCGGATCCAACACCGGCGACCCCACCTCTTGTTTAGTGTGTTTCCCCAGACCTCTGAGACTGTAACCCTTCGGTCTGAAATTTATGGATCCGAAACTAATTGCACATGGTATTTAATCAACTTCGGATATGTACTTTGTGCTTACTCACCCCCTTTCCAACTTTTAAAACTTTGTATCAGTCAAGCCGAAAGCCTACATCAAAGGGGAGGCGAATTTTATTTATATTAATATGTGGTAACTTTCACAGGGGCCTGAGACACCATTTTTAATAATCATGATTAAAAGAGCTCGGTTATACAATCTGTTTCGTTTCGGTAGGTTTCGTTTCGTCTCGGTGGGTTTCGTTTCGTTTAGGTAGATTTCGTTTCGTTTCGCACTTTACAAGTACTCCCTTTTTTGACTTCCTCTCAAGGAACCATGCACCGTCCAACTTTAACCAATTCCAAACTTGTTATAAGTTATAAAGCAATTTGTTGGATAAAGGGAAATCGCTTAAATGAAGACCTACGCCCTTGTTTAAAAGGGAGATAGTTCAAAAGGAATAGTGAAAACATATGGATTTTTATTAACTGATCTTCGCGCAGTGAAAATTCTTGAAAGTTTTTTCAAACTATAAACAAGTTTATTGTGATACGCAACAGGTAAAGCAAGTCCTATAGGTTTACGAGAATTGCACAGAACTTTATTTCTATGAAACCGAATATGTCAGAAACAGTTTGATTTTCGTACATGTTTCCTATAAAAGAATTAAAATGCAATTCGAATTTTTCCAAATGAAACATCATTTTACTGGAAAGGGGCGAATGGTGTTTGGATTTTCAACAAATTCTTGTTTACCTATAGGATTTGAAAAATCTCCTTACTGGTTTTTTTTTTGTCTTCCAAGAGAAAGACAAATCCCGCGATAAGATATGAAATTGCAAAAACAAAAAATGTAATTAAATATGTTTAAAATTACTATAGGACTTTTTGTTCAAAGGTGATTTTATATGAAGGAATGGCGAAGTGAAACACTCCGAGTGTTATTTTTAATTGAAACTTCTATATAAGAGACTATTGTTCCATCAAATGTCAGGCACGTAGAATCAGCCTCCCCCACCTTTTTGATAATTATCATTATGTTGCATGTGTATTTTCATATGCAAATAAAGATATATTGGGTGACTCCCCCCACCCACTTTCCCTATTTTTATAGTAGTAGTGAAAGAAAAGAATGTTTACAAGCTTTTGGAAGTTACAAATTGAACGCATGTAGTGACTGAAGAAATCCTAGCCCGGGGAAAATTTCTTTAGCCCCCCCCCCCCCCCCCCCCCCCCGCACGATTTAGGATTTTAAAGATCGGTCAAACTCTTTTGATTTCTTTTGTTTTCAAGAATGAATTTTAGACACGTCAACTTCCAACTTCTTCTCCAGCTGCACTGCCCCAACCCAGCCCTTTGTCTGCCCATTGCACCAGAGGTCACAGAATTAACAAACTGTAGTGCCATTGCAGCATACGGTAAGAAAATCTTCGCAAAGAAATTTCCCAAAATATTCCTATTAAAAACTTTAAATCCTTTGACAAATTGAACTCTCGTGGTTCTTAAGAAGATACAGGGTTTTTCTTATACGTTGTACACGAATCCCCATTATTGTTCAGGCCCAAGACGTTATGGTTTGAACTTAAAACTTTATAAAGAAGATTTCATGCAAGTTAAGCATGTCTGGTACATTCGTTTTTCACAAGAAATATGTACATGTGTATATATATTTTTATATATACCACCCAATTTTTACTATACTTCTTTCCAGCCTTGGAGGGGGATGCAGTCCGTCATTTGAACAGACTTGAATTTCCTATTATGTGAGGATACTTCATGTCGGGTTTAATTTGTTCAAATGTCTTTGGAGAAAAAGTTAACGATGACTCTCTAACAACAAAAAACGATGAAGAAGAAAATCTCAACAAGAGCTCCGCAAGGCCGAGTATATCCCCTCACGTACAAGCTTTTACTTTATTTTATAAATTCCCGTAGTGACCCTGACCTTTGGACCCCAAATTCAATAGGGTTCTCCCTCTCTCGATAATATAACTACATGTAAACGTGGAGTATCAAATCAATCGATCCAAAAATGTGGCCTATAGAGTATCTACCATCTTACTATGAAATCTCGTAGTGTATTTTCTATGAAATCCCATAATGACCTTGACCTTTGGACACCAAAATCAATAGGGTTCTCCCTCTCTTGATAACAAGACTAAATGTGTGAAGTATGAAACCAATAGAGCATAAAATGTGGTTTGTGTTACACACATGAACGGTCCCATTACTACATGTATATCTCATCTCGCAATGAATTCCAATCCTGTGCCTAAGGTGAGCTAAAAAGTAATCTCAGGTGTTTTAGGTCGAAGGCCCAAGCGATCTTTTCTCATGAAACTTTGATTATGCTGAAAATTTTAGAAAACCATCTTCTCAAGAACTAAATCTACAACCATAGTCAAGTAGTGTTAATTCAAATTGATCCAAAACCTTGCGTGGTCAATACGAGACCGCGAACGGATTCATAGAGATGGACCGGGTATATAACTGTACCTCGTCAGGTAAGCTATATGGCCAATGAGCCTGATTTGCTTACCGCTACTAATCTTTACAAATATGGTGAACTTTGGTCACTTTCTAAACCAAAGCAGGCTACTGACAAATAAGTTGATGTTCCATGGGTTTCAATAGCCCCGTTTAGAGTCAACATTTCGTAATGTCGTCAGGTCGAATATTGTCTGACGTGTTTCACACCATTTGTTAAGTCGTTCTTTCATATTAATTTCGACTACATATTATTCATTATACCTGATCATTTGAATAATATAGGACTCACAGCGGGCATGATCGGTTAACGGGGATGCTTACTCCTCCTAGGCACATGATCCCACCTCTGGTGATTCCCGAGGTCCATGTTTGCCCTACTCTCGATTTTGAATTTTTTATAGGATTTATGAAATACATGTAATTCACTGTTGGTTATCTTCCAAGTTTATCATACATCAGAAATATCATCACCGCGAATTACCACTAAATAAAATGGTATACTGGATGTCTACAAGCATATATCGCGCATATTTTGGTGAATACACAGGCCCGTAACCAGAATTTTCAAATGGGTGACCTAGCATCTCTCTCTCTCTACTTTGATGGTGATTAGCACCTTTTCAAACACTTAAATTTCCTTCCTCTCGTTAGGGACCAGGTAACTTTTTAACAATGTAGTCCATAGGACTAGCGAATTGAATTGAAAATTTTAGCATTCATGCATAGTTCTCCCTTATTTGGCTGCCGATGGCATTCATGGCGCGAATTAGCAGGGCGTGGGTGCGGGGGTGGGGGTGGGGTGGGTGCCTCCTCCTGCTGCAAAAATTCCCCTGGAAATTTTGAAAATAAAAAAAAAACAAAGTCCTGCAATTCTGACAATTATTTCGGTATTTATTGAAATGCAATGACTAATTTTTAAGCATCCGTTGCACTAATTTTCACATCAAACTACAGTATGATGAACAAATTCTCGAAGTTTAAGTTACAACATTCGGTCACAAAGACGTTAACACTGTCCATTGTTCTGCAATATTTACAAAACATTTTATTAAGCTGGTCATCTTATTCCAGCCACTCATGATTTCTGGACCACGAAGGTTGGAACGTCCGCTTCTGTTTCTGGCGGTCAGTTACCGCCACATGGCGACCTTCTAATGACTAATAATTGGATATATACATCACGTGTATGGTACCGGATAAGGATTTTCTATTCTTTCTTGTCTTTCACGAGTTGTCTATAGTATAAAATCATGCATGAAATAGTCACGTTCATGGTCGCTGCAACGCAGAAATTCAATATCACAACGGGGTCCCCGGTCAGAAAATACGAAGTCACCACGCGGGCTGTAAAGAATAAGAATGTTTGCATTGTAACGTGCATAGCTACATGTATAATTTTCATTAAAGAAGAAATAGTATTACAAAAGAACTTACGAATTACGACCAACTTTATATAATGGTGTTTTCCCGATTCTTGTAAAACTCCAATGCAAATTAGAACTTTTTTTCGAAAATTAAGCCTCAGAAAAGTTTTAATTAATTTCTTTAACACCACATTTTGTTTGTTTGTATGTTGTTTTACGTCCCATTCGAGAATTTTTCACTCGCAGAGACGTACAAACTAGCAACTAGGTGAAGTTCCAGAAATTGTGACATGTATATACACAGTGCTCAAGGCGATAGCAGTGAGGGTTCTTTATCATGCCAACGCCTACCGTCACAAACGGGACCTTAAGATTTTAAGGTCATATCAAAAAGACCTACTTTCACGTTTAATTTCAGGGGCAACCTATATGAAACGCTTTGGCTTTGATGCGATGTCGAGAACTGAACCCGAGACTGTCAGTTTGCAATATGCAACACAGAAGTTTGGTGACCTTACTTCACCAAAGGTTAATACTTAAATGTTAAACAGATTAAATCGTCATCTGTCCAACAAAGGTTGAATGCTCAAATATCTTCATCTGTCTGATCTGTGCAAAAGTCTGTCTTTTCCTCGGTACATTGATCAGTAACATCGTATTTGACTTTGAGTGTACAAATGGAACTTGTACTTCTTGAAATGAATTGGGGCAAAAGTGTCCGCTGATGATCTGCTATACTAACCACAACATTTACAAAGTAAGTGATGAAAAAATACACGTAACCTACAATTCAATTATGTACTATAAACAATTGAAATTGTTGAAAACTTACCAGTGGCTCCGTAAGCTACAATGCTCCAAGTGGCGAGGCTGACCTGCCCTGGGGCTTTACTAGTGTACAATAGTTTGATTTGAGCAAATTTACTGGAGAAGGAAAGTGGAGTTACCGAACTCTGTAAATAAGAATAAAACAGGCGATACAGAAAACTGAAATTAAAGTACCAGGGTTTTCAAATGAAGATTACTCAACGAACTCACGATTGCTGTTGTTAAAATAACATCTGGAAACCATCTAAACGCTATTCCTGAGCACATGAACACATATCTTTATTGTAATGGTAAGAAAGATAACTTTTGTTAATAGAAACAAGAGACCCACAGGCCTTATCGGTCACCCGAGTATTAGTTAAAAGTATCATCAGTCCCAAGGGCTTTTGAATATGTAATAGTTTTCTTGTTCTGCAAATATAAGCTAAATTCACATGTTCAGTTGAAGTATAAAACAAGATTTGTTCTTTTAAAAAGAAAAATGCCCCCGCAAGTGTCACACTGATGACAGACTTTACATAATATAATATACGTTATATCAACACTACATGACTAATTGGGATTCGCCCTGGAGTCAGAACCCTTGGATTGCAAAATTCACAATTTTGGAACATTCCTTTCTGCTTTTGTTACAAATCAATTTAGTTTTAATATAGTATCTGCAAATTTAAAGAAAAAGACTATCAAATGATAAAGACATTTAACATGTTTAATCACTATGACCATTTGACCCATCTTGTACCAAAACCACTACCCCTGGGATCATGAATTTTACAAGGACTATTTGTTCCTTCAAAATATCCATTTAGTTTCAATTAATGTCAATAGCATAAAAAAGACGTTATTTAAATGTTTTACACATAAATACAATATGCCAAGTTTGGCCCCACCCTGGAGTCAGAACCTCTACCCCAGAGATCATAAAATTTAGAACTTTGGTAGAGGCCTTCCTGCTCTACATGACTATGCATTTAGTTTTTTTCTCTTCAATTTTTGTCAGTTTTTGGCCCGTTCCTAAGGTCCCAGGGGTGCAGGAGTCCTGAAATTTACAATTTATACTCCTTGTCCCAAAGATGCTTCACATCAAATGAAACTTTGGTACTTATCAAGATGTTAAAAGTGTTCAATTGTTAACAGACGATTACAGATCCAGACCAAAACAATAGGTCACCTGCGAGAAGCTGAGCGAATCAGGTGACCTAACAAATGAAAGGATACAGAAAAAAGACTGGAAGTATTTTCACTTTCAGGAGTCCATCAAAGTGAAGTATGGCAACAATCAAAATAAAGTCTACAATAAATGAATAAATAAACACAGAGACAGTTCCTTGTATAGAGAGAGATTGATTAAAAAAGAAACAAACAACTAATCAAAAACAAATTCAACTTCTGAACAATAAGAAATAAAACATTTTAAAAAAGATACAAACCAACAGTTTTCAACTTTTCCTTTCATCATCTTTTTTTTATTCAAAATTCAAATCAATGTGATAAACTTCCAAAACATAATTACCCTGAAGCACAAGCACTGGGTATTCTAAATAAGAGGCAATTGGATAATTCTTAGCAAAATTGTATGTCAGCATAATGGAATACCTGAAATTAATAAAAAAAAATGTTGTCAAGGGGCATCCATTACATTTAACATTGTCTGACACTCATGTGGTTTATTGTTTGTATGCTTATTTGAACTTTGCTTTTAATAAAAGTGAAACCACAGCTGTATGATGTAATGAGAATTTGTCATTCTGATCCTTATCTATATGTCAAACTCAAGTCCAAACTGAAAACCATGTCTAATCTAGAAATGTTTATCAGCACTATAGGTCTAACTTCCCTAAACTGCAAAAATATATTAAGACCCACTCACAATATGGCAGCTAATAAATTTCTATACTTCATAATGCACATGATATCTGAAATAAGTTTAGATTCTCTTCAAAGTGGAATGTTTCAACATGTTCATTAGAAAGTATTATATTCAGTATGTACCTAGCATGGGGAAAAACACAGGAGGGTAGAACATGAATTACATCTATGAATTGTTTGAGTGAATGCAGTAACTACCACACATGGGTCTGGGCTAACAAATCCTACATTATTGGATTTGGGGAGGGGGGGGGGTATGATCTATACAAGATCCATCAGTGTTTGAAATAAAGTCTTGCTATTACATGCATAGCATTATCCTTTATATTAAATCATTCAATTAAAATGTTTTTAAAAAAGCCAACTCATTAAAACTATTTCAGTTATAATGATTTTTGCCAATACTGAGAAATATATTATGATCCCCACAGATCGAACAATCGCATCTGCCGATCCGGCTACATGTATGTACAATACTGTATCTATAAATCTAAAACTATTGGAGCTTTTTGATTTAATTCACACCTAAGGGTTAGGTATAAGGCCGAAAGTAAATCATAATTTACATATTCCCCCTTTTAACCAAACTGGAGACACCCCCCCCCCCCCCCCCCCGCCAAGCACATATTCATTTTTCAAAGTCTACAGCTAGAAATTTATCTGCAAACATTAATGATCGCCACAAACTGTTTACATTGTGGAGAATCGGTCTGTAGCCAAGTACAGCAGATATTTCAACTACTTGTACATACGCAAACCCAGGTCATTTTCTACACATATACGTTACGCAATATATAATGTATTTATTACCAAATCAAGGCCCTAATGGGCATAAACATGTAACAAATATAATTGTTGATACAAATAAAGACAATTCAGAGTAATTAGTAATTCTTCAAGTTAATACACTGTCGTTGGTGGTATTTTAAGTTTCATATGTAAACATCAGTACTCAGCTCAGTACAATATGATCAGCTGATAAACGCCACTTAATTCAAGTACTTGCCCAATCTCCTCCAACAAAACACTGCTTAAACTGAGTCCTTTTGTGCTTTTTGCATTAAGAACTGACAGAATCTGGGGTATTTTAACAATCAGACAGGTCAAAATGACACTGTAGCTAAGAAAATTACAAAAAGTCACAATCTCCATTTCCCGATTTTTCGTCTGTTAACTTTCACTGTGTTTAGGAGAACCCCTTTGTAGTCTAGATCATCTCGACGTTTGTGTATACAACAAGAAAACGAAATAACTTTGTACGACTTTGTCAATCATTTACTGCGGGCCTTCGATTGTTTACATTGACTTCCGACTTGACAACGAATAAGTTGAAAAGCAAAATGCCTAAAAAACCAAAAACAAGTGCAAAAAAGAGCGAGGAGTCCATTGCAGAAGAAGACAAGAAGGATGAATCTTTGGCGCTGGAGACAGAATCTTCACGCACGGAGGAACACACCGAGATGACAATTGATCCTCCTAAAGAACCGTCACCAGAACCCATTTACGATGAACCTGTTCTCTCTGAACTGATCATTGAGACGTAAGTATTAAATTTGTTAGATTTTAACATTCGAAAATATTTCATGCAGACGACAAAACCTAGAAACAGGATACTCTGTGATAATGTGGCTGTTTTTCAAGCGTACATGTATTTTAAATTTTTCATTTTCTTTTAGTTTTGAAGGCGATAAAACAAGAGGAATGTATGAAGGAGAAGGCCACGCTCTGTTTACAGGAGGTCATGCTTACAAGGTAAAGTTGAGTACGCAATGAAAGGCATTCAGTAGTGTTATATAATTATACCCCAACTTCATAATCTCATTGAAATTTGGTTAAGATGATCTATCTTGCAGAATATTCATACATTCAAAAATCTAATCTCAGTGAGATTCGTCGAGGCTGGATATTTGGCCGAAGAGGCGTTACTCCAAATATCCAGCCTCGACGAATCTCGCTGAGATTAGCAGAAATCCTGTACGACGGTTATCACCTGTTTTATAATCTGAATCCATACATTACAATTCAGTATTGTTGATTAAAGTGTTTGCAGAATGATCAACAGACTTGAGTGATCTAGATTTAATGTGTGTTAAAATTGGATAAAAATAAAACATACCGTTTCTGTGTGTCCTGAACTTAATTATGACATAATTACAGGGACAATTTTGTGAAGGGCTGATGCATGGCCAAGGTCAATATACGTGGAGTGATGGAGTGGAGTATCAGGTAATCCTAATTTATATATATGTCTCATGATTTTAAAGCAATACATTATCCAGTATGGCATTGCAAATAATCCAGAACTGTTCGCCCCATGCAAAAAGGTGAAATATATTTTCTAGGTCAATTTTTCAATAAAAGATATAAGTATCTGGATTGAATACAAAAGTAATAAACAATTTTCAATTTTTTTTGGGGTATACATTATGAACAAGAATTAACTGTAATATGTTAAATGACTTGGCCAATTCAATCCTATTCAGCTTGATGATTAAAATATTGTATAAGCAAAACACTGTTTGCCTCCAGTACTGCATGATTGGTACTTCAATTTAAATAAAAAAAAGAATTTATGCATTGCAGGGAGAATTTTTCCAAAACCAAGTGACAGGAAAAGGTGTCTACAAATGGCCTGATGGAAGGTAAGACATCACTGTTTTCTTTGAGTAGAATTTGCGTTGAGTGTATCATGCTAAAATAAAACTTTTTATTTTGATTGAAAAGCTTTAAAAAATATTACTGTATCTGTAATTTGCTTACAGTTGTTGAAGTAAAATGTTAATTTGATTGTATGTTTTGTTTTTTAGTATATATGATGGTGAGGTTCTGAATGGAAAGAGGCATGGAATTGGTACTTATAGGTGTAAAAACAACAAGTTATCTTACGCCGGGGAATGGTCATTGGGCAAACGACATGGCAAGGTCAGATTATTTTCCAATTTGGTGATCCAAGACACAGACACCTGGGACATGGATCATGATCATTCCAAACCCACCTTATTTTTTCTGATCTGGGATAGGCTTATTTTTTTTCTACTTATATTTTGTAAATATGCATTAAAGATCCATAATCACTTATATAAACATGATTTTTATTAATACGTGACAGAGACGGAAAAGTAATATTTTTGGATGATCTTTAATGCACATTTACAAAATGTAAGTAGGAAAATAGAAATCTATCCCAGATCAGAAAAAAATAAGGTAATAATTCAGAAATATCATGCCCCAAGTGCCTGTGATCCAAGAATGTTAATGAGCATATAAAATATTTATCAACCAGGAATCAGAAATATGTACTCTTAAAATATGAGTATTTTTCAATTCAGAATAAATAAGCCTCTATTAAGTTATTTTCTTGAAATTACATGCATAGCACATACCTTACTATAACCTTAATTCTGCTAGTCAGTTGATGAATGTCTGAAATTTAAAGGATCATGACAATTATTCTCAATTTCATTTGTTTCCAATTATACAGGGGAAAATGGATTATGATAGTGAGGGTAGGTCATATTATGATGGAGATTGGATCAACAATGTCAAACACGGGTGGGGGACTCGTCAGTACCCTTCTGGGAACATCTATCAAGGGATGTGGTTCAACAACATTCGGCACGGAGAGGGAACCATGAAATGGTTGGATCGGAATCAGATGTACACAGGAAACTGGGAGAATGGAATCCAGGTCTGTTGTTATTGTACGGAAGTGCATATATATATATATATATAAGTAGCTCACTACACTAAAGCTCATACTCTTTATGACACTATGTCACAAGATGGCGATTTAAATGTTTTGTGAAATTATTTGTATTGATCGATTTGTTTGTCTATCATTGTAGCTCAGTGGTTAAAGCATTTGGCTGGTGAACTGCAGATCTCGAGTTCAAATCCGCCAGAATCTTTTGTTCATATGTGTTGAAATATTGTTTTTGAAAATCATGTTTTTATCCAAATTTGCATATTTTCTTCCTGTTTGGCATGTATACAAATTATATATCATCATATCTTTAATGATTAAATCAATTTGTACTGATTTGAGAAACTATTTCAGGGTGTAGTGAGCCACCTTAACACTTTGAAATATGATTTCATCACATTTAGACTTGCTCTTGCCCATTTTTCCTATTGTATATTAGATGAATGTAATATAGCCCTTGATAAATTTGAGTGAAAAAGGTGAAAATTTTAAGATGAGGGGAATATCTTATTACATACACCATACATTTACCATATTAGAGATCTGTGTTGCATTCACTTGGTAAAATAATCCCTCTGAATGGATATCAGTGTCATAAGTGATTTTTTGTCTTTAGAGTAACTTTTTGATATATATTTGAATATACTCCATTTCACTTGCACACGTTGATTTTAGTTACATTACTTAATCAATGATTTATTTAAAACTTGGGGATTATTTCCTGTACCAAAAAAGAACAAAAGGTATAGAAAAAATTTGTGTATCAAAGTAGGAGCAGACAAATTGTAATTGAGTTATGGCATATTCAATACAGCTGTATACTGTAAGCTAGAGTACAATGTACCATATTAAATCTATGCTGATGCTGATTGTTTTACCATTACAGCATGGAGTCGGCCAGCACATTTGGATGCTGAGGAGGGTTACAGGGTCCCAGTATCCACTCAGAAACATGTACGATGGAGACTTTGTCAATGGACTCAGGCATGGATTTGGTTCCTTTTATTACGCCAATGGGGCCAAGTACGAAGGGGGCTGGAAAGACAACATGAAGCATGGAAAGGTACATAACAGATAAGTAAAATTGTGCCACAGTCCGACTTTTCAGACTTCCTGTTGCTTGACAGACATCAAACTTGCTTTGCTTGTGTAACAGGAAGTGAGAAAATACAATGGACCAGACTGGGATTCAAACACAGGCCCCCTGAATCTCTAGTCAGGTGCTCTACCAACTAAGCTATCTGGCCACCGGCGATCAAACCCGGCTGATCGCTACATTCCTCCCTCCTTAAATGTCTTCACACTTGAAGACATCAACCCAGGATATTAATCCCTTGGCAGGCATTTTCACCTGTCAGTTCCAGGGGCTGGTTTACGGCACCAAATGTAACAGGAAGGGAGAAATTGCAACAGACCAGATCAGGATTCGAACCCGGGCCCCCTGAATCTCTAGTCAGGTGCTCTACCAACTAAGCTATCTGGCCACCGGCGATCGAACCCAGTTGACCGTTACACTTGTTTCCCTTAAGTAATAAATGACCCTATTGATTTTGAGGTCACAAAGTCAAGGTCAAGCATCAATCTACTCTAGACATGGGAAGATATCATCAGCTCAATATCTTTATAAAAACTCTTTGCTTGACAAACATCAAACTTAGTACACTGCTACATCCTAAGGAGTAGATGACTCCTGTTGATTTTTAGGTCATAAGGTTAATGATTAAACTACTATGGAGATAAGAAAATATTGCCATTTTATTATCTTGTCAACCCTTTTTCATGACAGACATCAAATTTAGTATACCTGTACCCCATAAAGAGTAGAGGTCCCCCATTAGTTTTTAAGGTCACAGGTAAAGATCAAACTACTAGTCTGGGTTGCATTCAAGATCATAGCGGCTAGCCTAACTGCTAAGCCTAATCTTGGTCTATTGAATGTACTGTATAAATTAACACTTGTTATCTCTATGTAGGGCTAGCCTAGATGTTCATTCAATTTCATAGCACTATCCAGCACTACATTGCTACGATCTTGTCAAACACAACCCTGGATATAAAGAATACTCTTTATTGATTTTAAGATATAACTTCATATATAGGTCAGATGTCAATCTTTTCTGCACAAAAGGAAATATTGTCTGCACAATATTCTGAGAACCTTTGTTACATAGACTTCAAGCTTGGTTTACTGGTACCCCCTAAGGAGTTGACGACCCCTATTGATTTTGGTCATGAGGTCAAAGGTCAGGGATCTAACTACTATAGACATAAAAAAATATTGTCCACTAAATATCTTGGTGCACTGGTATCTTCCTTTTTTCATGATCATTATAGGCATTTTAAATTTAAAGTTGACCCTTTTCAATATTATCACAAGCTAGGGTGGCATACATGTATATGTTTCTAAATGTTGATGTAATTGCTTGAGCACTGCCTTGCATGGTCCATGGTGTGATGTTTTGATAGCAGTAGTAACAAAGTGGTCTACCAATTCTTTTCATTTCTAAATATTAATTCATTGAAAAAGATAAATTCATCTTTTCTTTTGTTATTGTTGAAATAAACTTAAGTGGCAAAAATGGACTTTTTAAAATAACTGGTTTATCTGTATGTTTATAGGGAAAGTTTGTTTTCAAAAATGGAAGAATATATGAGGGAATGTTTGCCAATGACCACATTGTGGAGTATCCAGATTTTACTATGGATGGCACCACCACTCCTGACATCAGTCAGATTCGGACAAGAACTCCGTTGCCATATGGTAAAAAAGAAATCTGTTCACGTTTGGAAAATAACAGGCACAGGTATCTTTTTGTGTGCACATGATTGAGTCTGTCTTTTATAATATTCCTTAATATATTGTTATGAACTTTGCAGACAATCTGTCAGTCCATAGTAATGAGAGTAGAAACACCATAGGTCCAAGCTTCCAACTGGACATTGGCCACCTGCTATCCAACTTCACAGAGACTGATCAGGAAGAAGAGGCTAATCAGGTAAAATCTAAATACTAGTTGACCATCCTAAAATGCTGATTTTTTTTCAATGCTAAAGGATCAGGGTTTCACATGTGGTTGTAAGAGCACTGTATGTATGTATGTTTGAAAGCTAATACTAGTACTTAGGGAAAATGAGTGGTGTAGTAAATGTCTGGAATTCAAGAACTCCGGTAAATGTGTGCTGATCTCGAGGTGTCCATGTAAGATGTAAATGGAAAAAATAAAGGACCAGACCACTTCAATTCAAACCTGGAACATTTGAATCTTTAGTCAGATGTTTTACCAACTGAGCTATCTGGTCACTGTATGGCAATCAAACTGGTCTGATGCGTGCACAGATACATGTGTATAGTTGTAAATGCATGAGACTAGATCAGGATTAGAACCCTGAACCTCTATATTTGGGTGTTAATTTATCAAACTCAGAGCAATAGGGCCACTGGTGAAGACAGTGTCAGTAAATACCGATAGGTCCTGTCTTATTTGTAATAACTTTGTCATGTATTAAAATTCACACCTGTATTTTGTGTTGAGAAGTCAATATTTGTGTAGGTTTTGCATATTGTGTAAAAAATTTGACATTTAATGTTTGTATAGATTTTGTATGTTGTACTGAGAAGTGAACATTTGATATTTTCATGGTATGTTTTGTATTTTGTGTTTAGAAGTTGATATTTGTATAGCTTTTGTACAACATTTAATGTGTTACAGGTTTTGTATGTTGTGATGAGACACATCAGTGCTCTGAGAAAGATCTACAATTACTACAGTAACTTGGGGTATGATGAGAGTGCAGACAATACATTTGTGATGAATAAGATGCAGTTTTGGAGATTTTTAGTGGACTGTCAGTTCCACCATTGTGAGACAACACTTATGGAGATGGACAGGCAACTTGGTAAGACAAAAAAAAAAAAAGGTTCAGGAACAGGAAATGAATAAAAATTACACCAGAAAAATTGTCTTCCATAGGTAATATATATACACACTATTATGGAAATGGGGGCACCTTAACACTGTAATTATGACTGACTTCAGATGAAAAAGAGTAGGATCCGGTGATATGTCCTGAACTGTATTAGCTTTGCATATCACACGATTGTTAAATCATTAATGTTTGCAATACTGTCATTTATTTAACAGGTCACAATAAAGAGAAGTTTGAGCTGCACAATCCTTATGACAAAATTCTTCTGAGGCAGTTCATCAACAATCTGATTATCCTGTCTTACCACATGTACAAAGAGGAGGCAGAAGAGTAAGTCATACCAAAAGCCAAAATCAAAAGTTTTATCATTTTCACAGTGTGTGCATACATGTGAGTGTGTGTGTGTGTGATTGAGATCATTTCAAATTTTCAAATGTATAGTTTTGCATTTATTAAATTTTCCCCTCAAAGAGTTGGCATTAGGATACATGTATATAATTGATATGATTTTATTTGTTGGTAAGACACAATGTATTTCATTCAACCAGAATTTTCAATTTTCAGAGAATGTAAAGGACTTGTTTTGCAGTGGTGCATGTCCAAGTTAATTTCTGATAAAATCTTGCGACATGCATGCAATGTAAAAGGTATGAGATTTAACTTTCACTTATATTTTCAATGTAACAAAAGCAATTTTTACATAACAATCCTTGGGTGACCATACTTTACACTATACCGGCAGTATTATTGATTTATACAGGACACTTCTACACTGAGCCAAGGCGAGCCATCAATGCACTGGTTCACTTAGATCAAGGCTATGAGATCTACCAGTCACTCTGTACACCAAGAAAGGTAAGCCATGCATAGGCTTCTTCAGAGTATTTGGTGATCAGGTCCTCCAATAGTCTATTGGAATTCCCATGGGCACAAATTGTGCTCCTTATTAGCTGACCTGTATTTATATTCTTATGAGGCAGAATTTATTCAAAAGCCTCTACATGAGTAGAAAAAATCTCTTGCTGTGACCTTTAACTTGATATTTAGATATATCAATGACATTTTATCTATCATCAACAATCATTTTCATTCATATGTTGATTTGATATATCCCATTGAACTCAAAATAATAGACACCACAGAGTCATCCACAATTGCTTTGTACTTAGATAATTTTTTGAAAACTCTTTGGTGTCTTTAAGAGAAGAGGTGAAGATCATGAAAGTTTTTCTGAATTTCTCTACTGTAAAACAATATTTCTATTTTTGTGGGATTTTTTGTTGATGCAAACAAGTAATTTTCTTGAAAATGTACAGTATGCAAATGTAGTATGAATTTTTTTGAATGCTGTATGTTTACATTTAGAATTGCTCAGCATTTTTTTACTTTATAGAAAAGACCATGTGACCCTGCCATTAAAATGAGGGAGTTCCTATATTTAATGAAGGTAACTTCATAAAAATTATTTGTGAAGAAGAGAAAAATTTGTTTAACAGCAATTAGACAAATGAATGCAACATATGTACATTTTTCCTTTTTAGGATTTAAAATTGATAAACAATGATCTGACACCAAAGGCCATCATTGATATTCTGTCAACGGACGATCCTAATGTAGCAGATGAGGAAGGTTGCTGTAACCTTGAACTTGAGGTAAAATTCTTGAAAGACTAGTTTCATAAATTTTCACTGAATACAAATTTTGGTTTATTTTGTGTTTGTGCCAGACAACAAAATAAAACATTCAATGAAGTAGAGTTTTTGCTGATCATAAAAAAAAGGAACATATCTTTCTACAAAATAGCGTCTGAACAAAACTGTATTTCATGAGAAAACCATGTAATTTGATACCCATGGAAGTTGATGAAACAACAATGCAGTAATTTCTTATTTGCTAATTTATGTTGTGCAGACAACTTACACAGGTACTTGTCTGTTTCAGATGACTTTCCTGGAATTTTTTGAGGCCCTGATTGGTTGTGCTGAGGTGTTTGTGACAGAGGCAGTTGTGAAAGACCCCACGACTCCTCGCCCCAGCACTGTGCTGACCCCCGAACAAAGCATGTTCTCAATACCAGTGTCAAGGTCACGTCTTGATAGCCAGGTAACCTTGACCTCTACTTGCAATTGTGTCAGTCTTCCATTGCACATCCAAAATTATCTTGTATTGCACAATTATTTTATATTTTGAAATTTTGCCATGATTGTATCATGTACATCATGTACTAGTCCACTTGTTTCTATATACATATACCAGTATTTGAATGGCAATTATTTTACATAGTTTTTGATTTTGCTTCATTGTATAAATAAATATCTGTAGGAGGTAACACAACTTAGCCTATTTACGACAAAGTCGGTCAGTTTTGTGGTAAGTCAAAAAATACAAGAAAATCCTGAATTTTTCCTTTTTCATAATCCCATATAAATCTTTTCCCTCCTACAACTGACAAGATATATTTGATTACATCCTATTCAAATATATGGGTGCAAGTATAGATAACCAAATATTTAGTTTGAGTAGTTTTTGAGTATGTTGATTTACAAGAAAATATTACTATATAAACAATGTAGTTATCTTTTTTTTTAATTAGAACAGAATCTAAAATAACTATGCTTTTTTATATCGTAATTGTAGGTACAAAAGTACATGTAGATGATTAACATTACATTGATATGTAGATTGATTAAAGAAGGTTAAATGTATCGAATCCAGATATATGTAGGGTCTCGTTGTTCTCTATCGCGTTACCCTGCTGTTGACTCGATTACGCAATGAGGATGGTGTAGTGGGTTCTCTCACCAGAGGTGTGGTGAAAGAATGGGCGTGCCGAGAGAATGAGCGTGGTGAGAGAATGGGTATGGAGAGAGAATGGGGTGTGGTGAGAGAATGGGTGTGGAGAGAGAATGGGTGTGGTAAAGCGAGGTAATTCTCTCATTGCAATGGAATCCGTACAAAACCATGTGGTTCTATATTGAAATATGCAGCCCAAGGAATCACAGGTGCCTGTGAACATGATCACACCCCCCCCCCCCCCCCTTCCTTTGTTCACAAAATGAATCATTTATTGAATTAACATAACCTTGTTCATTTCATGTAAATACTCATTTTACTATTCGTATGCACCAATTAACGTTAACAAATTGCCATTATTTTGTAATTTTGTATATGTATCCCCAAAATCTACTTCATACATGTTCTAACGATGTCAATTTTGGGGATATATTAAAGGTGCATGCAGATAGTAAAACTATTTTTTATGCGAACAAATGCAGGGGGGATATGATCATGTACAGACAGGCACCTCTTAATTTCTAAACCATTATACGCGACACTTGTCATGAGTATATAAATGTGTATATATATCATTCACCCATGTCGCTCTAAACCTGATTCATAATTATATACAGCGAGTCATATCATACACGGATATTGTTAAAATTCATTTTTCAGGGTTTTTTTTTGTTTTTTGTATTTCGGTTGCTGGGTTTTATCAATATTTTTACATGTATATTCGAACGCGACTTTGTCAAGAAAACTTTTTTAAATATTTTAATTAGTTGTGAACAATGGGTAAAGTGATAATTCCAGTAAATTAGGAAGTTGACATGAGATTTTTAAAAGGATATACATGTAGCTTATTATCTTACATTTATTACTGAATAACATTGAATGGAAATATTTAATTTTTGTAATATAAACTTATCATAATCTTTTGTGCTGTGATTATATAGGTTGGAATGGATGGGGCAGAGTCCCAGGGTGGGGTCTCTCCCAGGCAGAACACAGCCTCACCAGAATCCCAGTCTCCAACCAGGGCGGTGTCGTCTGCTGATGGAACCACCAAGACTGGCGAGCTTGCCAAACCACCAGAGGTCTGCATTATCAGTTATCTCTCTTTTCACAGCTACATGTATTTTATCAGTTTTCCAAAGATGCACTATAATTCTTTATAACTGTATTTATTTGCATCAGGTACATCAATCAATTTCAAATGTGACCGGTGGTGGCGGATCTATCAGTGGTTGTGTCGAAGGTGGTACAACGAGCCGACACGAATCCACCAAAGGTGTGTTAAACTTGAAAAATAAAAAAAGATTACACCTAAATATTTATTTGATTTACTTACTGTGAATCGCTACCAATCAATGATGTCTTTTTCTCTAGATCTGGCGCCAGACGTACAGAAAAGTAACTCGTTTTATAGTACTCACACTAACGCCACTGAGGAAGGCGGTCTGATGCAAAGTTCCGTGTCTGTTGGTGGTCACACCACAGAGGGTCAGGACGTGGGAGAGGATGATGACGAGGGAACAAAAGGTAAGACCAAAGACTCTGCAATGTTTACATAGCCGAGTGTCAAGGTGGTTCGTTCATCATAAATTCCTTTAAATTTATCCTCTTATGAATTTAAATCATCGTACTGCAGCTTTTCTATAGTTACGCTATAGGGTTGTATGCAGTGTAAGAAAATGGTTAGGGATGGAGTATGTATAATGATACCATGTTATTTTATTTAGAGACATATTGCATATTTCATAATAAAGTCACCAGGGGAAAATCCATTAGCAGGACTCGAACACTTGATCTATAGGTCGGCAGCCTAAGACTTTTTATACACTGAGTTAACCTTATAGATGCATGTAATGATAGGAAGACATTGATGATAGTTGGTAAAATGGGTAGTAAAAACCGGGCCGGGCTGGGTCAGATCACCTTCGTAATCCAAATTTTTTAGTTTTCTTCGTTGATATGTCATTGTTTCTTTTGAAACTTACGGAATATATTCTTAATGATACATTTAGTCTTCGTCACAAATTTTAGCACATAATATTACCTATAGGTAAGGAATTCAATGATTGTATGAAATCTGGTTGGTAAAATGGGTAGCGAGACCAAAACACACATTATTGCATATTTTCTGTATAATATGCATCTGCTGCTGAAAACCTAGCATTTTTTCAATTCACATAGAGTTGAATTTGATACTTAATGCATTATTTGACCATTTAAATGCCTTTTATCTTAATTATCGGCGATTTTTCCAAACCCGGGCCAAAAGGAAACCGGATGCGGTCGACCCGGGCCGGCGTTATTTATTCCGATTTATTAATTAACCAATAATAATGGTCCTAAAAAAATATCACCGACTGATAAATTATGCCTACTTTATGAATATTTAAATTGAAGATAGAGTTTAAAGAGGATTATATGGAGAGCAATTAATTACTATGGATACCCTGCCTGATTAAAATAAAAAAAAATAAAAAAATCGTAATTTATTAAAAATTAAAAACATTTTAACCATAATATATGATCTGTATAATAATGACTTAAAATATTGTATTTATAGTGCTAGTATTCATTTCTTCCATTAATAAAAGATATATAATTTAAAAATGATGATCTTAAAACGTCAAGATATGAAGTGTGCATAATCATAATATAAAATGATGGTATTATATATCTAATTTTTAAATGAAACAATTAACAATACAGTATATGTACATAAATTTTATTTTCAAAATGGCACTCAAGTAAGTCTGCATATGCTTGTTAAATTTTAAGTTAAATTTGAGGATCATGAAATAGCAATTTTGGTAGGCCTCCCTGCTCTACATCACTATGCATTTAGTTTTTCTTACATATATGTGGTGGTAGAGAAGAAGATTGTTGAAAATTATTCAATTTTGTGGCAGTTTTTGCCCTGCCTTTAAGGCTCAAGGGATGTAGGAGTCCTGAAATTGATCATTTATGTCCCCTTTGTCCCAAAGATGCTTCATACCAAATTTGAAAGGAATTGGAATGATCATACTTATCAAGAAGTTAAAAATGTTCAATTGTTAACGCATGATGACAGACGACAAGCAATTGCAATGTCACCCGAGACCTAAAAATCGTAGAAACGACTTTTTAAATCGTTTCCACGATCTTCTAAATCGTAGAAACGACTTTCTAAATCGTAGATATGACTTTCTAAATCGTATAAACGACTTTCTAAATCGTAGAAATGCTTTCTAAATCGTAGAAACGACTTTCTAAATCGTAGAGACGACTTTTTAAATCGTAGAGACAATTTAATAAATCGTAGAAACGACTTTTTACATCGTTTTTACCATTTTATAAATCGTAGAAACGATTATTTCTATTTTTTCTGCTAGGTTAAATTGACACAAATACGCCGTCGTAAGTAACTTAATGATAGTTAGGTTAAAATTTAAATTAAAAAGATGGTTCTTATGAGGACACCTCCAAGTGGTAAGAACCGTGCAATGTCACGTTTCATGAGATCGTGCACGCGATAGCTAACATCCTCATTTTATTCAGAATTTTAATATCTGGCCCGGGTTATCGTATCCGGTTTCCTTTTGGCCCGGGTTTTAATAAATCGTGAATATTAAATATACAAGACTCGCATAGCAAGTGCTACAGCATTTTGGTGATAAATTATCATAATATTTATCTAAATCATGTGTAGTTTCATTGTTATGTCACATAGTTCAATCGTAATCGCAGAAAAATGTGTATTTTTCCTCGCTACCCATTTTATAGTCTAGGTCACCTACACGTTTGTCAATGCAGTGTTCTACGAGACAAAAGTCAAACGGCTTGCGTGACCTAGGCTACCCATTTTACCAACCTGGAATAAACAAACGTTGATATTTTCACAGTGAAGCAAAATTATGCCGTAATTTTTGTAGTGAAGATCCAATGTATCATCCAGATTATGATTAAGAAGTTTCACACCAAACGAAAATAAAATAACGAAGAAAACTAAAAAATTCGGATTACGAAGGTGATCTGACCCGGCCCGGCCCGGTTTTTACTACCCATTTTACCAACTATCGACATTGATGTTTATAAGTGTATCTGTGACGTACAACCGTTTTAAAGATGGTGACGATGTGTTTATCGTCCTATTGAAAATATAGGACAATGGTGTCATCAAATGTGTCATTTAAATACAATTTCACGAAAAAGGAAAGATAAGAAATATACAACAGTTGGACATGATGACTTTTGCAGGTGGTGTTGCCATCGCTGAGCAGGAGGAGGAGGAGGAAGAGGAGTTAGACGAGGCCACGCGACAGTTCAACTTCTGGACCCACCAAGTTCACATCTTTTTCGTTAGGAAATTTTTTCCTGCTGCGGAGAAATTTCTACAACTCCGCCAGCTGGTAGAGCGAAGGAACATGGAGTTGTGTAAACAGAAGATTGCGGAGACACCCAGTCGGAGGGAGAGTGCGAAGGTTAACTAGTGTTAACAGTCTGTGATGATGGGGGAACAGTCTATTGTTTGTGTATGAAAATATCATTTTGAATGTTTAAAAAATAAACTCATGAAAACAAAGTTTATTCATTTTTGATTAAGACCCGAATTCGAAAATGTACATGTATTATATTTGTGATACCATTTTTGACTTCACTTGCGTCAGGAGTATGGTTTCTGTGAGTGCTAATTCCTAGGATCACAAATGGTTTTGAAAATACTGGAACAACCATAAGCATGCAGGATGATGTCTTGCTCTAATGTTATGTATTTTCATATTGCAAATTGGTAGTTGATTATCAATCTTGTGTGACATTGGGCGGCTTTATATGCAAAATTTAACTTCATAACGCACTTATAGAATGTTATTTAAGGCTGGATTATTTTGGAGCTCCAAAGTTATTTACTACCTCCGTGCTCGGCGAAAATTGTACTCCCTAGGTAGCTAAGCATCTTAATGACCTAAACAATATCAATAAATGTATATCGTCATATGACTGAATAAGTTTGAACGTCGTGACTGGCCGAGATCCAACGAACTAGGAAAAATAAAACATATTCACTTCCATGCGCCTTCGAGGTCAAGCGTATAACATTAATTTAAATTTTTCAACATTGTACCAAAAATAAATTTTGAATTTAAAAATTTATATACAATTTGTAAGAAACTCGGATGGTCAGGCAGGGAATCATTGTAATGGTACTCGTATAGTACAAGAAACACCAACATGTTAGCGGCAAGTTCTTAAATATCCTTGACGATAACACTTAATTATAATTATACATGAATTTTAAGGTCATATCCGAAAGACCCGTGATTCTCACTTCTAAATGCCGAGTGTTTGGTGAAGGAGCAATCACTACCTAGTTTGACGCTACCATGGCACGAGCGGGGCTTGAATTCTCAACCTCCCGGTCACGAAGCAAACGCTCTACCACTGAGCTACCGCGACCGGTTGTCAATGATATCATACATGTAATATTGTCACACGAATGAGTATTGTGCTTTGGTTGTACAACGAAAATCTGCGTTTCTGTTTACTTTCGACTACTTCTTGCAATGAAAGGGTGAACGGAAAATAGTTGTTGAACTATAGTAACATCGAACACGATGCAAAGATGGTCAACAAAGTATCGTATGGTCAGCCCTCGTAGTCGGTGGCGATGTTTGAAATCACTCAATCGTGTAATTAAAAAAATGTCTAATAAATGACTTTAAACTAGATCTTGTACTGTATCTGCAGGCTATACAAAGATGGCCGAACAAGTATCGTTTCATAGTTTCTAGTAGCTAATCTCGCTGTTTTGAATTACCGGTATTCAATCGTATAATAAAACAATTATTGACATTTCACAGTTAATACGTTTTAGTATGATATTCACTTTGCCTCCGGGTTCGGTGAATAAGTACTTCTCGGGTAGCTAAAGCAAGGTATTGACCTCAAGAATGTCAGTAACTGTATAATACACATTGTCTAGTATCTCATTACTAGACCCATCACGTTAACGTTATCTGAGTCAACTCCCGCTCTCTTACACGAGGGGCAGGATAAACACTTTTTGCATGTGCTTGCCACGGTGTACTAGACCGCTATGAGCGATATTACGCTATTCGCACATAATGTACTGATAAATATACGACAAAGTAGCCATGCTCTGTTTAATAAGGATAATTTATTGCACTTTAATTATAAATAAATAAATACAGTTACAATCTTACATTTCAAACATTTTATACTACTTTCCATTATAAATAAATTTGGAAATTGCCAACAACGTGCCAAGTAAAAAAAAAAATATCTTGAAACTCCCAATTTCTAAAATAATTCGATTTATCACACGTTCTGTGAATATACACCATTACTCCCACATTCGTTTCAAAATAACACGGTGATAATGAAAGATCCCGAAATTTATAAGTGTATTGGGAATAGGGTTATATAACAGTTTATTACAATTTCATGTGTTTCTAATGTATAAAATAATATTAATTTAAACTATATCTCCCGAAAGTGACCGGCACTAGGGGTGATAACATTGATATTATCACATTTGCATTGTAAACTCTTGAATATATTTACATATTCTTTCAAACGTGCGTTTAGCACGTATTGCCAATCAAACACCACTCAATAACTGGATTCATCACTCACCTCACACACGTATCAACCAATCAAACACCACTCAATAACTGGATTCATCATTCACCTCACACACGTATCAACCAATCAAACACCACTCAATGACTGGACTCATCATTCACCTCATACAAGTATCAACCAATCAAACACCAATCAATAACTGGACTCATCATTCACCTCACACAGGTATCGACCAATCAAACACCACTCAATAACTGGACTCATCATTCACCTCTTACAAGTATCGACCAATCAAACACCACTCAATAACTGGACTCGTCATTCACCTCACACAGTGTTCGGTCTCTGACTTTTGCGCAATTTTGCTTACGGAGAGAAAGAATAATATTTTAATATACTAAGTCATTCTCTTGAATGAACTTCAGTCATGCAGTATTTAGCTATGATCATCCAATCCAAGCTACATGTATGTTATCCTTGGTTCACTACGAGACGCCTTCTGATGCCTGAACACTCAGCTCAACTCGTGTATATGGCGCCGTTACTCGTGAGATATACGAGATGTAGGGAGTCGACTATAGTGATCGATTTGGAGGAATCTAGTATCACTTGATTTCAGCATAATGATTCCCCTCATTTACATCCAGATTCATATAAACCTGTAAAGTAAATAGCATTGCTTTTAAATGGACAGTCTTGTGACGTTTTGTCGTTAGAAATATTTTGCGAACTGTCTTCGAAATTTGAATTTCTGCGAAAATCATCACCTGGCTGTCCTCGAGCATGCGCTGTAACCGCAGTACAATGTCACCAAAATACGGCCGGGCATCTGGATTTTCGTTCCAACACTGCAACATCATCGCGTACCTGTTACGAAAAACCCCAGCAAATACATATATGTGCGTTTTAAGCTAGCAGAAGACATGTTTGTAAAACATATTTATGTCCCCATTCCAAAATTGAAATCCATGTTTAGGAAACATGTTGACCTATTGACCTGAAAACCAATAGGAGTCATCTACTTCAATTTGGCCTAATAGTAATGATACTGGTATCTCAAATTAAGTGTTCTTCAGTTGTCGGCCAAACAAAATTCCTGTATATATGCTAAATTCTTGTGAACTTCGATCTGAAAATCAATAGAGGTCATCACTGGTCATGTCCAACCTGCCTATGAAGTTTGACGACCATTGGATAATAATTGTCGTATGCACACGAGACAACCCCGTGACAGTTGACCATTTGACCTGTAAATTGATAGGATCATTTACTAGTCATGACCATCCAACCTATGAAGTTTGATGACATTTAGATGAATCGGTGGTACAATATAATCTCTACCTATAGATAGATGCAAACTTGAATATTGTAAAAGGGAGTATAAAACAACTTACAAGGCTGGTTCACAAGTTCTCGGTCTGCGCATGCGGAACCCTTGCTTCAGTAGATGACACATTTGGGCAGTATCTATGCCGTGGTATGGAGTGCCACCTAGAGTGCAAACTTCCCACAGCAGCACACCAAAAGACCATCTGTCAAAAAAAGAGATACATCTTTGGCTGTGATAATCGATATCATAGGATTCCATTGACTAAATAGGAACACAGAGGGAATGTGCAGTGATATTTAGAGATCCGGATAACATGGTGATGTATTCATAGCCTTCAGAATCAAAATTCATTATAGCCTTATTTATCATGCGACAACGCTTTTCGCAAAAAATGCTCGATATTTCATGAAAATGAGGTCAGAAAGACTATGGTTACTCACACGTCGCTCTGTGAAGTGTATGTTGCATTAAACAAGGATTCCGGCGCCAACCATTTTACCGGAACTCGTGTCTGCAAGGAAAATTTACAATCTATCAAAACCAATTTCATTCATTAATCAAAATCTAACAAGAAAAGTATCCAAAATTCGATCATGAGACTTTTCCTGGCGGAACTTCATCTCCTCTATAATGCAATGACTTGTTTAATTCTATCGAAGCCAGAAAGCATTCTCAATTCAATAGTTGTAATGCTACTAATTTGAAAGTTCGACGAACGAAAAGCAACACACACACGTACACACACACACATATATATATATTTACATTTGAAGTTTTGACGTAAGTGTCGTCATTTTTAGACAGTCCGAAATCTGCAACTTTGGCAACCAAGTGCTCGTCCAAGAGAACGTTGCGAGCGGCAACATCTCTGTGAATAATCTGTTCACATAAAATAGAAAGAAATACTACATGACTTGCAATCAATCAATTAGTTACCAGTTTTCTCTTTTTCCCTTCATTTATCATCAATTACAGATGCATGTTTGTATAAGTTACATGTAGCTGAAATTACCTGTCTGTCTGCCAGATGAGACAGACCAGAGGCGACATCTAGCGCGAATTTTAACAACACCGATTTCTGTATGGGGGAGATGGTCTTAGCGTTAGCGTACAAATTATTCTTGCATCTTTTCATTTTTCTCAGGTAGGATCGTAAATCGCCATTTACACAGAATTCCATCGCAACATACATGGTTCCTATGTGTAAAACGTTAAAACATAGTTAAATTTGACATCGATGAGGAATTTGAGCAGTTTTCTATAGATATACAGAATTTAGAATTTTATTTTTATTGCACGTTTCATGATGATTATCACAGCTAAATTCTATAAATAACACTTTATTATTTCATGAATGAAAGGATTAAGGAAATAGAAACCTTGTATATGACAAGCTCCCACCAGACACACCACGTTTTGATTTTGACCAACTTTCTTCAGAATGTTCAATTCATTCATAAAATCATTCTTATCTCTTTCCGATGACGATTCTGAAATCATAAATATAAAACACCATACAATGAGCCTTTGGAACCATTGCAACTGCACTACATCAATGTTGCTATTTCCGGCGCTTTACACACCTTTGAGTGATTTCACAGCCACTGGTATCTTATGGTCCCTGTCCTGCTTTACGTAGCCCTTTTTTACCATTCCAAATTGTCCATGTCCGAGCTTTTCATTGGTAATGATAAGATTATATTTGTTCAGCTCAAAGGGACCAGACACGACCTGTTCGTATAGGTGGAGCTCTGGGCTTTGTAAACTTCTCTATAAGTTGGAGGGTAATGAAAAAAAAAGAGAATTACCAGAAATCAACATTAAAAGCAATGTACATTATCTTATCGAGATGCAATGTGTCTAACGTTATTAGACTAAAAGCAATTTAGGGTTTGTTTCTTTTAGATAGTACGAGACAAAACGACAGAGCTCAGTTATCATCACTTTTACCGAGTTGTCGCAAATATTTGCGGGGATAAAAAAGCAAACCATCACAAAGATTATATTTTAACAGAAATTTGACCAAAATCTATAATGTTACTTTAGTTTATTCTTAACTATAGATTTACCTATACTCTGTTGTAATATCATTTGCATAGGTTGAAATCTTACCGTCGATAATCTGTAAAAACGACTGAAGAGTCCGTGCTTGTAGCGTACACACACAAAGTACATCACTGTAGCAGTGAATAGCAACAGCAGAACAACGATGACAGACACCAAGACGGACATCAAAAGACTCTGTGTTAAGGGATTATTGACGCCGTCAGAATCTGTATAAAGAGTAAAGGGGTCATTATGTCTCCTTGTAAAACGCAAAGTTTCTAGTGTATCATTAAACTTACATTCAGCGGGATTTTACAGAGCTGCCAATTAGCACACTTGCCTTTGAAAACCCAGACATCCATGTAATGTATTCTTTTTTTATTTTATTGTCCTTCACACACGATATTATACTAGTTACGGTAGCCTAATGTTTAGAGCTCTCGTTTCATAATAGGAAAGCCCAGGTTCAATTCTCGATCCTGATGCCGTGTCAAACCTAAAAAGCCTGACATAGATAGTCGCCGTTCCCTCGCCAAGCGCCCGACATTAGAAGTGAAAGTCATAGGCCTTTCGGATATAACCTTAAAAAAACACACCGGAGGTCCCGTGTGACGGTAGGCGTTGGTGTGATAAAGAACCCTCGCTGCTACGGTTAAGCCATCCATATATCAAAATTTGTGGAATTTAAGCTACAGCTGGTGACGTCACAACATGAGTAAAAAAAACCTCTTGAATCAGACAAAACAAGATAACATACAATGATAACCAGTAGAACTCGTGTGGAAGGCGACATACCTGTACACAAAGACCCGCTGAAGCCGTCCATGCATCCCCCGATACAGGTCCCATTGTGTGGTTCACAAGCTTTCCCTTTTATACAGTGACCACACTTGTAACTGCAAGCGAGACCATAAAACCCTTTGGGACATGCTGTAAAGTAAGAAATTACGCAAATCACGATGGGTGTTATGTTTTGCACAAAAAATTAAAAATATAAATTCATGGAAGTTACTTAGTATTGCTACTAGTTAAAAACTGATTGTTTACAGTAGGAGATACTGACTATGAAAAAGTCCTTAGTGCGAGGGCTGTTCGATGTGTAATGTGTATTGTACGATACCTCAAAAGCATTCGACTCGAATAGTGAAATGAACATTCCATCCCTTCAAAGTATTCTCCGCGGTTTGAAATACATAATTTTAATCTCTGAATCCATTTCTGAGACACTGACTGATGGCTGAGCCAAGGGCTTGTCGGGACTTGTAACGACGACCAAATAAGAACTTTTTAAGGTTTGGAAAAAGGAAAAAGTCGCATGGGGCTAGATCTGGAGTGTATGGTGGGTGTGGCAAGACGGTAACCTTATCCGACTTCAAAATTTGCTTCACAAGCTCAGATGTATGTGATGGAGCATTATCATGAAGTAGACGAACATGCCTAAATCCTGACACATGGCGTCGTTTATGATAATATTTCTCGAGCCTTTTTAGTATAACATAATACCGACCTGTAACACTTTTGCCCTTCGGCACCGGAATTTTTACGACTATACCATCACTTGAGAAGAATATGCAATAAAGAACCTTATTTGTGCTTATGGTTCTTTTGGCAACTACAGGCCTTGTACCGTGTTTAGTTAGCCATATTTTGTTTTAAATTTTTCTTACTGGTTCGAAATAGTGAACCAATGTTTCGTCACCAGTAACAATGTTTGCAAATTGTCTTTCATTGAATTTGGGAAACATTTTGAGCAATTGCTAAGCGGTTTGTACTCGTACCCGTTTTTGGTCATCTGTCAATATATGCGGTATCCATTTGGCAGAAATCTTTCGTACTTTCAAAATACGCTTCAAAATGAAATACACCCGCGATAGCAATATGCTAACAACTTTGGCAATATCACGAATCGTGTATCTGCCATAAATTCAAATTATTTCCCTAACTTTTGAGACATTTGCCTTGCCTGTTACAGTCACAGGTCGGCCAGATTTTGCTGTATCTTTGACGGACTCTGTGCCAGTCAGAAATTTCTTTCTCTACCTATGAACTGTCTCATAAGATACCTTATCAGTCCCATAAACTTTCCCAATTCAATAAAATTCTGCATTACCGAATGACCGAGTTTTGTGCGAACTTTTATATAAGCTCTAATTTTTTCAATATTCTCAACCCGTTTCCCAACCATTTTTACAACAGTGGTCAACGACTGGCTCTATTGAAATGAATATAAGTTTAAAACTATGTGGAGCTAAATGCTCGTGTTTATACTGTTGGAAAGGTATTGAATAGAGCTATTCAAGAGTATCATCATCCACGAAATCGTGCAAAGCGTTATCGCGCTGTGGTACAATACACATTACATATCGAACAGCCCTCCCGCTCGTATATAATCTTGACTTTCAGAGAGTTTCATGTTATTCGGTTTGCAGAAATGAAGGTACAATATGTAACTAAGGCTTACATCAACCATCTTTCGATAAACTAATTTTTAGAAAGACGTGCTTCTCATTTCAAAGTTAACCTTTATCTTGAATGAATAAATTGGGATGATAATTACATCTTTAATGTACATGATTTCTTTTACCGTGAACCGTTGACTATTACCGAACAAACTATGATTGTAAAATAGGAGTACATAAAAACAGGGCTAAGTCCTGCTAAAGCTAGCTTGACTTTAATCCAGCTATGGTTTGGCCTCGACATTTCACGGATTAAATTTGGAGTCCATTGTTTCTATAGGCAAATTTAAACTTCGACGCTTGATTGTGTCCCCTGACAGGGTTCATCCAAAGTAGGGTATGATCAAACAGAGCACATCTGAATAATGTCACATTTATACAGACATTTATACAGACATCCCTGTATTACATAGTTACGGACCAAACTATGATTCTTATTGACTTTGTGAAGGCCAATTGACACATCATATGACCATAAACTACCTATATGCCAAATAGTTTTTAAAGTTTTTTAATTACCAAGTTATAACATTTTTTTACCAGTGACCTTGACCTTGTTGAAATGACTTTGGGCCAGGATCAT
Organism: Ostrea edulis; assembly: GCF_947568905.1. Classification (NCBI taxonomy): domain Eukaryota; kingdom Metazoa; phylum Mollusca; class Bivalvia; order Ostreida; family Ostreidae; genus Ostrea; species Ostrea edulis. The sequence continues at coordinate 55,184,036 of NC_079167.1, forward strand.
GACACATCACCTGATCATAATCAACCTTTGTGCTAAATTTGTGAATCTAATGTCTCTCCATTCGACAGTAATAACCTATACAAAGAGTCAATATTTTCCACTAGTGACCTTGACCAAATAACCTTGGGTTCTGACTGGCTATAGGCAGCATTTGTGTCAAGTAGAAACTAAAGGTTCTCCATTGCAAAGTTAAAGTCCGGACAATTACAGTGGTGCGGACGTACGGGTGAGAGGATGGGTGATTTCTATAGCTGTATAGTGAAGAGAGATAGAGTGAGTGGGAGAGAGAGAGACTAAGTGAGTGGGAGAGAGATTGTTAATCCGACCTTCATCACATCGAGGTCCTCTCCAGCCACTGGCGCATCCTTTAGTACACATACCACCACGGCTTGGATCACAGCTCTCACCAGCATGGCAGTGTCCACACGTAAGGCTACAGTTTGGACCATAAGTATTGTTGGCGCATTCTACAGTACATACAAGAATTACAATGCAATATGTTGACCCCATTAGTTAATTCAATAGACACGAGAAAGGGTAAAACTGAGTACAGAGACATCTTAAAGTACAGGGTCCTTTAGGTTATCATTTTAAATTGCTGTATTTGTCAAATAAATACAGATACAATCCGCTAGTGTTGCCGAGATGTGCAACCAGACCTACCTATTCACACAAAGCGTTTCAGTGAATATCGAAGGATCGTGATGAAGTGTTTACAAAACATGCAGATAGACGCCATAACAACTCATGTTGTTATATTCCAGATGGCAGAAGATGGAGATAAGACATAATTTATTTTTCATTATTACAAATGAATTTCGCCTTTGTGGAATGCTCCTGTGATTCCAAACATATTAATTACAAACTGTAATTCTATATTTAAAAAAACCCAACAATATAAAGTGGTAAAAAAAAATCATGCCTCATTTCAGAAAGGGCTAATAGTTTATTTCTCTTGCAATTAAAGTGTTTCTTACTTTGACAAGAAGGCACTCAGTAATGTGTAATAAATGCTACTGAAGAACTTACTCTCAGTACAAATTGACCCAGTCCATCCCGGCTTGCATCCTGTCGAGCAATGTCCGGTCACGTGGTCACATGCACTATTTTGACACTTCCCACAAATTCTCTGACAAATGTCACCGAAAAAACCAAGCGGACATCCTATAAAACAAGATTGGAAATAGTCTATTAAATTCTTATGAGTTATGTATTTCTTTGCATTCTCACTAATTACCTCACTCTAGATGTTGCAATGACCACGATCAGATAAGATAGGGCATCTTAATTCTAGGTTTAGGTGGTCTCAACAGGTGCTAAGTGAATTCCCATTAAGCAAATCATTTCTTGCGGGGTTACATTTTTTCCACTCCTTCCTCTTCGGACGTGTAATCAAGATCAAATTACAAAGAGATGCTCAAATTGATACAAGTGTTTGGTACTTTCAACATCAATCAGAACCATCAAAATAGTGCGAAGGGCGTCACCGCAACCCAAATAATTATCTCATTATAACCGAATTCATTCTCTGAAAACATACTTCAGGCTGAAAATATATTTATGATGATAAAAATATTGTTGTGCACGGGGTGTTATATTGGAATTTAATGATTCCAATCCTCGCGCCTCGCGTGCCTTACGACGCCACCTTTAGTAGTTTATCATCTTTACATGGATTGGAGTCTATCATTCAGCAAATGATGTAAATATTTTTTTTAATCTTTTAACTTTATCACATACGTTGGTCACATTTTTCTCCAATCCAGCCAGGCTCACATCCTGATAAGCAATGACCCGAGACAGAGTCACAGGTTGAACCATTTCTGCATTCACCGCAGGACATAGAACATGCAATTCCATAGGACTGAGGAGGGCATTCTAAATGAAAAAAAAAAGTACTAATTAAAACACAACAGGAAGAGCAATATTAGAAATGGTAGAAAATTGATCCTGGTGAAATATTTGTCATGACCTTGTTTTGAGGTTTGGCATGTCTATAAACAAAGTTTTTGATAGCGTTATAAGTAACTGTCAGACCATGCCTTGACCTGCTTGGCGCGGATTCAGCCTCTTCATACCTTGGTCACACCGGTCTCCACTGTATCCCGTCTCACAACCCCCGCTGCATTTCCCCGTCATGGCATTACACGCTTTACCAGACTGGCATTTCCCGCATTTTCCGGAACAATTGAAGCCATAGGTGAACGGTTGGCATGCTGAAGAAACAAGTTAGAGAAACGTAGGGATCAGTTGATTGTTTTGGTCTAATAAGTGAGTGGGGAACATGCAAGTGAAAAATTTGAGCTTTCAAACACAAACTTGTCAAATCCTCTTAAAAATGACAATAACATTGAGAAATTTAGGATCAACATTGAACACCTGTAGTTTAGTTCAGAAGATACCAATATGTTTTATTACACCTGCCAGTGGCGGATCCAGAGGGGTTGGGTTCCGGAGGGGGGGGGGGTGGAACCCCCCCCCCCCCTTCGTCAGAAAATTTTGCTTTAAAAAGGTAAAAATAACGCATTTTGAGGTGGAACCTCCCCTTTGAAAACCAAAATTAATGGTTGAACCCTTCTTTCAAATATTTCTTGATCCACCCCTACTTGCAATGCCTTTTCGTTAGGGAATTGTTAAATCAAAGTAGGAGAATTCAGAGGACCTAAACTAGCTGTAATACGGTATAATAAAAAATGGCGGTGATTTAGATTTTCATTTTTTTCGTAGTATGGACATACTAATGAATTTCAATTATCAAATCTCCACTTAGTGGACCCCACACTAGCAAAACCATTTATTTTCATGGAATTGAATTTATATAGTTTGAACAAGTTAGCACAAACTTTGAGAGCGAATTTAACGAATTGACTTTCCACCTACTGGCTGATCAACAAACAATGTAAATGTTTTGTCTAGGATACTGCGGATAGCAAAGCAAGTCTTTTACAGTATTCAAACATAGAACAAAAACAGAGCGTGAAACAATATACAAGATTTCATTTTATTCAGGAAAAAAACCACCTGAACTAATCTTAAACTATGTGTTCTTTCTTCTGATAAGTTATAGGCAATTAAAGCATTGAAAACATTGAATGTTCAGTATAATTGATTCTCACAGTCTTTGCAGAGGTCTCCCTTGAAACCAGGTAAACAGCCATTCTGACAAATACCCGTCTTCATATCACAAGGGTCGTCGTCTAGACAGTGTCCGCAGTGCATTCTGCAGTTAGGACCATATGTGAAAGGGTCACAACCTAAATTAATACAACAGGTACATGCCAATGACTTTTAAAAACAGTTCCATTTCTCAAAATCCCTTATATATGTATACTTCCGTTCTCCCTTGTTTCTTTTTAAAAACGTTTCCCCCCATATACATGTGCATGGATTACAAACGCTGAGACTTACGCTCGTCACATCTTGGACCCCTCCAGCCTGGACGACACCCCCCTAAACACCTCTCCGTCCGCGTGCATCCCTCCTGGCAATTGTCTGGGCATGTCGTGGGACAGTCATCTCCGGGGATACAGGCTAAATGTGTTAAAACAGGAAATTGTTAATGTCTCGTATTTTTCAAAAATGGTAACAAAGTGTATTTTCGTGCAATTTAAAGAGGGTCTCATTGATAGCTATTTTTTCAAAATATCATGTAAGAAAACCATTGCAGCATGCTTATGCGTAGACCTTTCTGGAACAAAAGTTTCAATGGCAGTTTAAAAGCAAAAACACCAAAATTTCAGACGTTTCGACAACGTCCATCATTCCTTCGTCGAGTACTTTCAGAATATTGTATGATACTAGTAATAAATCATGTCTGGTTTAAAATGTTTCCACTGGACAAAGGCTGAGAGAATGTTGCAAATTCTTTGGTTTCAATGACTGTAGTCTAGGGAGGGTCCACCACTGGGGTGCAAAGATTTTACACTAATTTAAAAAAAATTTGTTACCTAAGCATCTTAATTAAAAAATACATGTATATTAACATTCCAAATATGTTTTGCGTTCTGTTTTTGACGGGTCGTACTATGGTATAGGATTTCCCGTCCGTGTGTCTGTTAGCTTTTTCGTGTCCGGGTCAGGCTAGGAAACCTAATCAGCTGATGCATCTTAGAGGAAAGGTGTGTCGTGACCCCAGAAATAGGTCATTGGCCTCCTGCAATTTTATGGCTATACAGACTCAAGTCGTGTCCGAATTATATCTTACACATTATGAGATCTTGGACCATCAAACCTGACCTGTTGATGCATCTTAGGGGTGGGTGAGTGGGGGTGTATATCACTGTTACCTCATTTTGGAATTTTATGAATATAGACATGAATCATGTACATGTAGTTCCAGGCGTTCGTAGCATATACCCTTGTGGTGTACTTTATAATTATATTTCTAATCTTAATATTTGTAAAATCGATTTTTTATTTTAAAATTTTTAATAAATATTCGCGCAAGATATATCGCTTAATGATTAATCCATTTTCGTTCTAAATCTGAAACTTCAAATATACCAAAACGCTTTTTAAAATCTTTAAGAAAATAACAATTTTCATTCAAAGGTTTAAATATTTTGTATTTCTGAACTATTATACTATCGTGTATCAAAAAGTTAAAATAGAAGTTTGATGCATTGGATATTTTTTTTTTTTTAGAAGTTTGATGCATCGGATATTTGAAATTAATGTCAAAAGAGTCAAAATGCTAAAAGTGTTTAAAACTTTGATATTCGGAAATAAATTATAAATGTCTAAAACAATTTGATATTTCAGAATTTAAATGAATTAAGAATTCAAAATTGCTAAGCGTTACATTTTGTCAAGAAGTCAAAACATCAAATCGATTTAACAAAAGTGGTGTTTGGGAATTCAAATGTTTAATCTAAAATGTTAAAATTTAAAAAAAAAAAAAATTGAAAAACTATTTGAGTTACAAATTGTTACAGTAACCGTGGCATGATTTATAGCCAATTAAGTAATGATTCATTCCCACATATCTACCCAATGTTTTACAAACTGAAAGAAAACATGTAAATGTACATAAAACATTTTCTTCGAACATCAATTATGGGCATGTTAGTTCTGCTTTATATAATATTAAATATGATTTAAATTTCTTACAGAGACATTGATGTTAAACCGGAAGCCATTTAGGTAGCTCCACCCTAATGTGACTTATCAATATTAATGGTTAAAAGTGGAAAAACTGTATTAATTTACACTCAATCTAGTTTAATTTAAATAATAAGCTAAGGAAATGTGTATGTTGCCAGTTTTTTTTAAAAGATGTCATACAAACAAAACGAGAAGCATAGGTCAGCATAAAAAAATCACACATTTTCGCAAAACACAATAATAACAATAATGTTAAAATAACAAATTTTTAATGTCAACCGCTTTGAAAAACTGTATAAATCTACTGTTATTATCAAATGATTGCAATTATTACACTACACGTGTCACTTTAATAAATCATTTATTTACTTAAACTTCAAGTTGATAATGACGTAAAACAAAGCAAACAAACAAATACATTGTACGCTAACAACGGAGACAAACATCCATTGAAATTAATCTTTGTGATGGGCTAAGCACAACCTTTGGTCATCTGAGTCAGCTTAGATTTTCTTTTCGAGTATTAAACCTGAAGTATTTATTTTACGACTGTTCTATCAAACCAGACAGACAGCATCTCATCACTAGTATAGGACACCATCAGTTTATCAAGTGCTTCCTTGTAGGAATCTTATGCATTGTAATTGCATGTACATGTTTATAACCTCAATACAGATAGACGTTTTGTTTCCTACTTTCATACAGAGCGATTGAAGAGTTAGAGTAACCGTGCACACTTCTGATACAGAACGGAATACATGTATGTTTTGTTATTATATATTAAATCAAACCTAGATATGCCAACACTCTTATCAAGAATATTAATCATAAAAACATTACACAATACTTAAGACCATCTATGCACTTCAATGGTTTCTGCAGAGGTCAATCTGCAGTGTCTGACAACAGATAGAGATGTGAAGTATAGGGAGCATAGGAAGTACTTCTAACCGTGTTGACAGCTGGAGTTTGGTGCAGACCTACGACTCTTGGTGGATAGTTACATCTTGTGATACTTACTCGGATTTCATCTCTTAACAGCCCTGTGTAGACATGCACGTAAACTACTGAAGGTCAACGACAGAACTTGTAATCCCCATGTGATTATTGAATACAGTGCTGTACTGAATTCTACCCAGTCTTTAACGAACAGTTAGTACAATAGTTGACAGTACTGAGGTCATACATGTGTGAGTGCAGCAGCAGAACAATAGCTCCCTGGGAAAAACCAAAGAGCTACAAATCCACCCGTCAGTTAGAAAAGCCTTCCTTCTATAGAGCAACCTTTTCTGCGCATGATTCAGGTCTTATATGTCGCTGTATTTTATCGCATTCCTCATAATTTTGATATAAAAGAGATTTTGAAAAAATCTTTTTCAACAAAAATACATCTTTCACTCACATTCTCATACAGTTTAAAGAAAGCGATATAGAAATATTCATGTATTTATTGTACTTGAACACTGTTACGATTAATTGAAAATACTTTCCATTTAGACCATTTCTTTTTGTAAAATATTTGTTCTGTCAATAATTAATACTTCAAATACGTAGTGATTATATACACAACTTCAAAATATGGTATCATCAAAAGCAATATTGATATTTTTCTTGAATGTTGGAATAGGTATATCTTTACTAAAAGGATTGTAATGTTTGTAACCCTGTGTTCATTTTCTAGAAAACCAAGAGAATAACAGTTTGTAGATCAAAGAAAAAGAATCTTATCATACTGTCCCACCATACGTGTGTATAGATATATTGTACCTTCAACCATTGTACCTCCAGCCATTTATAGACGTCTCCATATGAGTGAAAAATTCTCGAGAGGGACGTTAAACAAGATGCAATCAATCATCAATCCAACCATTTATCAAAGCCTCATTCGAGCTGAAAACTCACAGCTTCAATGAAGTTCGTCTGTTTACGTAGCCACATATCAGGTCAATTGGAACATTGATTATAATATTTATTCATAATATTTCTCCAATTTTACTGTTTTCATTGCTCATGTTATAATAGAAAAAATAAATATAATGAAATCAGAAAAAATGTAGTTTCTGTAGATATAAAATAAGCTCGAATGGTAGAAAAGTGATTCTGGTATCTAATGAGAACCCTTTTAATACAATATTCAAGCCTATTTGAACAACAATTTTCATAACCCCGCAGACGAAGTTTAGGAGGGTATACTGGAATCACCTTGTCCGTCTGTTCGTCCGTAGACATAATTTGTTCAGAGTACCAATACTGAAGAACAGATTACATCATAACTTTATGTATGAATAATGAAGTTGTGTATCTGCTATTTTGATTGAGAGTTTTCAATATTCAAAGTTATGGATATCCTCTCGCCATTTTGAGGGTATATTATGTTGTACTGTCCAGAACAAGTCTTAAAAACCATTTCTTCTTCAATGAACACAATTCCACTATTTAACACCATCCAATGTGCTCTGCGGGGAGGGGGGATCCAATATGCTCTGCGGGGGTGAGTGGGGGGTGGGTGGGGGTGTAATAGTCCCGCTAGGACAGTTCCAATTTAAACCTAGGTATATAACTGAAAATATATGTGAGAAAATAGTTAACATAGACTAGGTTGTTTGTTAATATAGAAAATATGAATATAGAAATCAACGTATCGCGCAGTTTATGAGATTGATCACTGTTCGTTATCTTCACCTTTCACGTTAGTAACAGTGACATTTGCGCTACTATTAATAAACTAAAGCACCAACATGGTTTGATCCCATTGCAAGACCCTAATTGTCTGGATATCTGATGGCTCCCGTCCGACTGCCTTGTAGTTTTCCTTGCCCAACGCCCTCTGCGATCGCGCCTTTATCTTCCGACTGCCCAGCATAAATTTGACCAAAATATCAGTTTCTGTTTTCATCATCTGATGTTACCAATACCCCCTCAATATATGAGGACATAGCGGCACATCATCAGCTGCAGCGCCTAGTGGTGGCCGTGAGCTGCAGCACCTAGTGGTGGCCGTGAGCTGCAGCACCTAGTAGTGGCCGTGAGCTTGACCTTTACTCTTGAGGGAGCGGCGTGGTGTCCTCAGGATTATCCTTTGGTGCCCTTGTAGTTTTTCGCGCGGGTGGAATCGAAAATATTTTAAAGGACATCGAGAGGGCCTTACCAATCATATGAATGCCACACAGCCCTGCGATACCCTTATATCTGACAATCTTAGACATTTAAAGAATAGGGGGAAATGGATGGGGCCAGATGAGTATGTGGCTGCTCTAACATACATGTAACTCATTCATCAAGATCAATACTGTATGGATGGGATATTCTCTAGCAACTAGAAGAAAAATACACAAACTTTTATTATTTTATAGTTTACGGACTAACACCCCAATATTTACAAGACTTACTACAACCACATTTCCCACCTCAGAATTCTTACACCCTAAGAAATCAGGACCCTCTTAAGTTAAATGTTCCATGATCTATTTAATCATTTTCTGAGGGAAAATGAAATATGTGATATGTGTGGAAATATTTCTGAAACTGTATTTCACTTCTTTATGAATTATCCAAAATACAATTTACAAAGATAAATACTAATCCAAAGTGTTTGTAATTTGCAATTGCCGTTAACCCCATCCTTGGAACTTATTTGGATGGAGATAACAGTCTTACATTCAACCAAAATATTGCAGTATTTAAAAATTGTGCATGAATTTATTCTGTCTACAATGAGATCTGTGTAACCAATTTCATTTTATTGTCATAGAACCAATATCCGATTTTCTTTCTTTTCATGTTTCCTTTTTGTTTTTCCTATTTTGTATCTTCTGATTATAATATTTATACCTACAATTAAAGTGTAAACTATTTATTAATTCCATATGATATCATAGTAGAATCAATTACAAGCTGCCATGTCATAAATTACCTATATCATTGCAATGTTCAAATCATTATATCCTTTGTGTAATACTGTATTTATATATTCTAAAGTTTGTATGACCTTGTACCTTCTACGGAGATGATTTATACAGGCAGTGCCTGCTGTCCAATCCTGTTATGAATTACATGTATCATAATAAAATACTGTTTAAATTGTACGTGTAACTTGGGGAGTTTTGATGTTCTTCATAATCTTTACTCCATATATTTGGCCCAAATGTTATCCCTTCCTGTCGATGGATTGGTGATGAACCCGTTAATGATGTATGATCGCCTAACATCATCCTGTTGTTCTAAGGACTGACGTGAATGACCACGCGTGTCACACCGAATATAACCTTGTTTGATTACATAAACAAGGTCTTGTGTCGTAAGTTAAGTGTTCTTTTATCGAAAAGGTCAAATACCCAATATTGCACGATCAATGGCATTGTTAAATGTAATGAATCGACATCACAGAGGAAATAGAGCGGTAGAGTTCTGCTCATTAGTACTGCGGACTAAGCGTCTACTTCCCGCATCCTAAAACCGAAACCATACCAGCCTTTACACAGAAGTACAGGGTAAAACTAGAATACTGTTGTGTATTTCTGTCGAACACGATGCAATGGTGAGAAGTTCTACATAGTTCTCACCTCAGGCGGACGAAATACTTGCAGTAATGATTTGGGAAGCAGTTGTCGATGGTATCAGATGAACATTTTTCAGTACAAACATATCGTAAGGTGGCCGGAAAACTCTGTCATCTTCTTAGACAACAGTCTTGCTTATTTGTTTATAATTAGAATCGCTTTGTAAACGGAAATTATTAAATGTGACACGACATTCCTGTTTCTGTAGATTATGTTACTAGATTGTTTTGATTTTTGTAATGAAGAATCAATAGTCTGGAAACAAATGGCCTAAAACACAATTATACCGAAAAGCAAGACAGACCACAACTTGTTTTCGGCATCAAATTCAGAAAGGCGTTGCGAGTTAGATTTAACACAATTATCTCACAAAGACAAGAAACAAGAACAATGTTAAGTAGCCATTGGTGCTACATGTATGTAAGTTATCATGTTGATGTTGCGGCAACGAACAACGCCTAGATTTATTGTTTGTATCTCATTATTTCAAAAACGTCTCTGGTCATTTCAGTAGGAAATATCAGTGCCAAAAGAGACATGACAGGGTAAATAACAGTCATTTTGAAGATCATGTTCTGTATATCTCCAAAGTAGCGAATTATATATATAAAAAAAGAGCATTAGTAGTGAGTATTAATTTTAAAGTAACTATCGTTAATAGTTACAATTGTTTATTGAAAGTTACAATAGAACAGAGAAATTCTCAAGAGGACTTCCAAAGTGTATTTTTAGATTAACGAAGGCTGAGTAAAACATCCCCTTGTCACTTTTACTTTTACATTTAACCTTGAAATTCAATAGAAACCCACATTTTTATGAAAAATACAATCATAAAATGTAACTTAACTCTTGCAGACAAGGATTTTCGGTCTTCCAATGATCTTGACCATATACGTTTACCTTGACAAATCAGATGAAACCAATGGCTAAAGTCTTGTGCACAAGGAATTTCTGAGTTTTTACTTTTTCCATCTGACTTTGAAAAGTAGTAGAAAGCACAAAGTCATCTTTATGCAAGATACCATTCCTGCAAGTTTGTAAATAATCAGATAATAAATATGCTTCAAATCTTGTTCACAAAACATTTCAGAATGTCACCTCCAAATTCCTTGACCTTTTACAGTTGACTTTGAAAAACCAATGGGAAGATATTGACTCAGGGTAGTAACTCTGAAAGTGTGATAAAAGCCAGGTGAAAACTTTAAATATTGTACGTATACAATATTGATTGATTGATTGATGTATTCCGCCACATTCAACAATTTTTCAGTCATCTGGTGGCGCGCCGTTTTTATTGCTGGAAGAGAGTACCCAGATAAAATGTACCTGGGAAGAGACCACCGACCTTCCGAAAGTAAACTGGGAAACTTTCTCACTTACCGGCGCGAGCGGGATTCGAACCCGCGCCGACAGAGGTGAGAGGCCAATATTGACACATGAATGAAAAACAAATTATTGTATCCCTCCGTAGCTTTGATGAGTGGGGATAATGTATGAAAACTTTTCCCAGATAATTTGTAGGACCCACAAGAAAAATCTACACGGGTACTCTACTTAACATCAAGGGAATTAAACTTCAGCGTTCATATACATACATATCTACAATAAACACGTCACTCCCCATCATTTTAATGTATTTCAATTTGCAGAAGATTCAGTCACGTTACAGTCATTGAATGTCGTACATCAAAGTTATACGTATTTCTGATAGAGCGTTCTCATTTGTACGCACAGTTGGAAAGGCAGGCTCGAGTGGCAACAAGGCATTCAATATCAGTGATATAACGTTAAAAACCTTAAAAAATTCTACCAAAACTGACAATTTTTTAATTTCTGAGAGATATTAATACTAATTATAAATATTTTAAAGTATAAATACAGAAGTTTCTATCAAACCGTGCATCTGTTTGTTATAACACCTTGGACAGCGTGAACGCCTGACGAGAGATCTAAAACTAGAGCTCCCGTAATCAGCAAGGTGTGATAACGAGCGCGTGTGATTACAACTAAGACGGCAACGTGCAAACTGTCTCTTCGTCATCCGCATTTTCAGCACCAAATTAATTAGAAGACCACGACGCAATGATTTATATACAGCTTTGTTATCGAGCAATTTATTTTGAATGTGTTTTCCTACAAAGGCTCATGAGATTTTACACGTACAAGATGACAAGCTTTTCATTCTATAGCATGTTCTGATAAAGGGGAGACGAAGTGACGTCTTTACATTACTTACAACAATTTGAGGTTACATTCAATTCGGGCCTTTCAAATGGACAGGTGAAGAAAATTAGAAAAGAGGGAAAAACACTGATCAGTGTATCCTGTTACAGTGCTCTTATGCCAGTTGGTGTTGAGAGGAAAGATCTCTAAGAAACGCCACTTTACTTCCATATATTAAATTCACCACACTTGAATGTTATAGATTTTCAAAAAATAAAATAAAAACATCAGTCCTGCATTAGGCCTATTACAAGTTAGTATTCATAAGAATTTCGTTATATAATACTGTATATAGGGAAATATTCGCCCCCGTTTTATTTTCGCCCTTGTCAGTGGGTAAATTTAAGACTTGACGATTGGTTTTTTTTCTCTGATCTTTCTTTTAAAACAACTGTGTCTGGGCGAATTTAAAACGAAGCGAAACTGTCAGCAAGTGCAATAACGAAAATAACACGGGGTGAAAATAACTCTGTATACAGTATTTTTAAATACAGATTATTTACGAACTATTTAATTGAAATAAAACGCACGAATTTAAACGCAGGTTTGAATGCGCCATACTACAAAAACACGACTGGTGTTGGTCTTGGAGAAGGACAGTGCAGAGATAGTCAGAGTGGGAAATAAATCATGAAACTATATGTACACTTTTAATCTACTGTGACTGTAAAACAGGGTTTCTTGCTAGATCAACAAGTTTTACAAATCTGCATGAAGTCCTGTCAGAAGTGCGGGTATTGAATGGTCCCTGGATTACTTCACACCTGTACAGTCCAAAATACAAGATTGTGCGGTTTTATTTTGATTCTAACCTTTGATTTTAATTGTCAAAAACAAAAGTATTTATAACTGAAATTCAACAGTCTCGTTTAAAGTCAGCATTTCGCAAATTCTATTGTCGTCAAAGCGATATAGTTTGCCAATGCAACACATCATTGGATCAAATGCTGTCTGACGTGTTTCATACCGATTGTTAGGCCGTTCTTGACACGCTGATTTTGACTACGGATAACTCCGTTTACCTGGTCAAGATATACGACTCACGGTGGGTGTGACTGGTTGACAGGGGATGCTTACTCCTCATAGGCACCTGATCCCACTTCTATTATATTCAGGGGTCCGTGTTTGCCCAATTCTCTATTTTGTATTGCATATAAGAGTTATGAGACTGATCACTGTTCGTTATCTTTGCCTTTCATATATATAAAAATATACATGTAAATGTTTACACGAGTATCGAATTATTCAGATAAAAAATATATTTTCAAGAAAAGGGTGGTTGGTGGTGGTAAATTGCTTAACGTCCAGCTCGAGAATTTTTAAGTCACGGAGAGGTCACCATTGCTAGTGAAGGGCTGCAAAATTTAAACCTATGCTCGGCGCTTGTGGCCTTTGAGCAGGTAGGGATTCTTTTCGCGCCACACCTGCTGTGACACGGGACCTCGGTTTTTGTGGTCTCATCTGAAGGACTGTCCCAATTAGTCGCCTCTTACGACAAGCAAGGGGTACTGAGGGCCTATTCTAACCCGGATCAAGGGGACAATATAATTTTATTTCACTAAGAAATAAAGTATAGAAAGTGTTAAGTATACCACAGTTGCTTGCGACACTGTACAGATTTCCATATTGCAGAACACACGATGAATTGCATGACTTTTTTTCTCTAAACGCTAATCAAAATGGACAAATTTTAGTATAAAGAATGAACACTCTACGCATATCTCTCGAGATTAAAAAGGTGATCAAAATTAGAATATAACAAAAAAAAAGGCATTGACCACTCTTAAGCAGCCTATTGACCACTCCTTTAATTTAAAACTCCCAGAGTGTCTCTTCCGCTGTCACTTGTTCAGATTGTGCCTGTTCGTGATTAGAAATAGAACAGTCCATTCCATTGTTACCTACTTACAAAAATAATTACGACTCCGCTTCAAGCAATTAAAATATGATAAAATAGCGGTTCACTAAGCAAGCAGAGTTAAAATCAACACTAAAACAACTGGGTATAAATGTAAATTAAATCAAAATCACTAATTTATGAATCAAAAAGAAGATAAAATTGGAGTATATGAACTTAAAAGTCTTAAAAACTAATTGGGATAAATTTTAATCTTGAAATATTGTTTTAGATCTCCAACAAATTTTACAAACACACTGATAATGTGAAAACCCGAGGATGAAATGAATGTATACCAGATGATCGATATCCTACATGTAAATTCGTTAAAACTTTAACATATATCTCAGGATTCTAGTAGACTCATGTCTCCAATAATTAACGATCACATGGTTTATTATAAAAAGAATTACAATATGTCACTTGCTCTGGGTTTGTTTTGATGAATTTTTATTTGTTATCTTATAGCGTAGCATTATTTTCGTTATTTTGTCTTCTTTGGGGGAAATCAGACTTTGAGTAATTTAGCTTTGCAGGTACTTTGATGTAGAATGTATTAGCTGATTTCCCCCGGAATCTTCTGTTGAAGATTTCTTTCGTCATTTTGTATTGTAATGAATGATGATTTTTCAATCTCAATCACTTTTTTGTTTTGTTAAGATTTTTGATGACAGCAAAAACGAGCTACGGTGAGCAGAGAGTTTGGGTAACAGAAGCCGATAAACATAAATTACAATATATCAGCACCACTGGATAAATGTTAGTAAAGGAATTACATTAGACAATACTAATGGATGGTTGTTGTCAAAGAATGATAAAAAGCTGTAAAATAATTACAATGTCACTACAAATTAATGATGGATATAAAGAATTTCTTTTACCTGCAATGGCCACATCGGTATAATCCAAACAAACAATAAACAGAATGATGGAGGACAGACAGCGTATTGTTCTTCGTACATACATTCCTCCAGATATCAATAAATTATAAATAAATAACTTAAATATCAAATAAAGTGTATGCTATGCCACAGTTTTCTCAATGAGCGATATATGTACTGGAATTCAATTTTGCAGACTAATGAATAAAAGCCCACATCCTTGGCTTAGTGACACGACCGTTACTAAACAACTTCACGCTCTTGAGATTTGGAGAAATGATGTCAGAGTCGAGAGGTGCCTCTTTTTAATTTTTTTTTTTACCAGTTTGGCTGTGTGTATACTTTGCGTGTTAGCGCCTGCGTGGTACATTGGACGCGAAATGCCTTAGAACTGATAAAAGAAGGGCATCACAATTAAACGGATTGTTACCAGATAATTTGAAACGTTTCTATCTACACTGGGTTTGAAGCTATGAATGCTTAAAGAGTTACCATCAGCGTTGTATGGATAATGTCTGAGGGAAAAATATCTGTCGCTACGTACATCAACATGAAAGAGTAAAACCACGAGTTGAATTTTATCGAACAAAATGTTTATAAACCATTGCACAATATTTTTTTTCAGGCATTTTCTGAAATGTAAAAGAATATAGTTATTAGATTTGGAATAAGACATGCTCAGAATTCAAATCTAATCAAAATAATTCAACACGGTAATTGAAACTAGGACAATTCGTATTAATTAAAAAAATATCAATTCATTCTATCGTAATAAAACAATCTGATAATGTATTATATTACATAATCATTGTAAGTCGGGGGCCCCTTAAAATCGAAAATGTGAAAATGCAGTTACATGCTTGTTTCTGTGTTAAAAAGGTCAAGTTTCAACATGCATGTCGATTTCAGAAATAGTAGGCGAAAGTGCACACCAGATTCAACAAATGTACTGTTACAGAATCAGAGAGTAGATGAAAAATAATTTAGTGGGACTGTGAACAGCCAGAAAGGAACATCACGATAATTTATGAACAAAATATTGTTGATATATCTCGACGTATCTTGTAATGAATATCGATTGTTCATTTATCTTCAATAAGAAAAATTTAGATTATTGCAATTCAACTTGTAGTACATTGAATGACTAATGAATATCTATCTCATGTTAGTGGATAGTTTTGTTTGATGATTTTGTTGCACCACAATAACACTCTGTAATACTGAATTTAAAGCCGAAATTCGCAAATCTAATATTTCCGGAAGCTTTTGATATTCATTAAATCTATGTGTCGTATTACCACCTCTAAATCGCGATTTATCGAAATTTTGTTACACCCCTACAATTTAGTGTGTATATGCATAACTCATTAGTGTTGCATGTTTATAAATAGTATATAAATCAAAACACCCACACGAAATTGAAACAAAAAATACTGAAAGTTCATCAATATTGATTTGACACCAACAGAATTTGGGGGGGGGGGGGGGGGGGGGAAGGCAGGACTCTAAATGTTGAAATATTGTATTTTGAGATAGAAGTATAACGATAAAAGATCGAAAAGGTCTCTTTGTAACAGCACCATCTATTCATGAAGCATAACTAGATTAGTGAGTGTAATATCAATTAAGAGTGTATTCTTTTATTTAGAAATAGGAAATGACCATTTTCCTGTGGCTAACGGGAATATCTTGAGTTTTTCTCCATGGCGGAATTTGTTTAAAATAAGAGGAAAATGAATAATAATTATCATCAATCTTTGATTAAATTCACCATTTTGATTGTTTGCATCTTCTTTATTAGAATATTGTAAGGTAATATATCCCGACAACATACACTTACTGCAAAACGGGTTTTGGCTGTTTGTTATCAGATAGTAATTGCCTCGCCTGGCTTTGGACAAAATTGCATCATCACCCATCACTGGACAGGGGGTGTCCCCACAGACATTACATGTACCCTGTGTAAAATCGTCATAGGTGTCACAAGGGTAGGCAGAGAACTGGCATTGTTCCCTGGCGAGGGACTCCGCAAAGTAATAATATGACCGCTGATGGCTGCACGCCACAGATGTAAAGGCGGCTGAGAAAAAAGTAGAAACAATTAACGTCCAAGGATATGCAGCAGGGAGTGTTTGATAAGAAATACTTGAAAAATTAACAAAAGCACTTCCCACAAACTCGCATCACTGTAGGCTGACGATTTTATCTGAGATAGGAATCGGGCGAAATGAAATAGTTATGAAATATACTAGTTAAGCACACGTGTACAACCCAACTCTATTACAAAGTTTATTGAATCGATTTTCAAGAAAATTTAAATCATCAAATGAATTATCGTAGAAATATCTTTACGGTTGAAAATGTGACCTAAGCAGACTCCAATAAGTCTTATTTATACGAATTTCCAATTCATAAATGATAACAGGGTTCGTACAGTGTAATGCAAAGATACATGAGTTATTTCTTTCTTTATTTTATTGACACAATTTTGCGATATGCATGTGAGATTGTAATTTTCACAAGTCTTTGTATCTTGTAGAATACGTACCGGAGAACCTCAGGGACAAAAGTTCCTCCACACCAGTTTTATACGCAGGGGGACAGCCGGGTTGACGACCACCACCATTTGGAAAGAAATCTATGTGTCCACACGCTTTCCTCGTTCCAAATCCTATTGAAATTTCAAAGATAATCTGATATCAGAAACGATTTTGCCAACCCTAGGCGTCCACTATCAGATACTAAGTCTGTTGATGTAAAGCAACATTTGAGTTCATGCTTTTTTGTCGACACATTAATTGATGTGATGAATGTCTCTAGGACTAAAATATGTCCACTGGCCAAATCACTAGTATCTGTTTACATAACAGATTTTTTTTTCACTTGCTTTCGCAAAAGCGACGGGCCAAGGGATATGGTCTCTCTGCCTGTAGCTTTTACATGTATCTGGGCCACGCATTGCAAATAACTGCATATCAGGGTTCATATTTCGTAGGTATAATCTTTGAGATGATACCAATGTATGACAGATGGCTCCCACAAAAGATTAAAGGGATTGCAACTGAAAGTATTTTTTAAAAAAGGTCATTTTTTGGGGGGTCATTTTCCGGTATTCACTTTTGTGGATATGCCATTGGGTTACAGGGACCACTGCTCTATAAATTTGCTCTTTTACATCATATTTTCGTTCTCCAAATATTGTTTATATTCAAATCAACCTTTGTATGATATGCCAATGATGTATATAGATTTTGCTTGACCATTTTAAAAAAAAATTTATCAATCAAATCTACTGGATAGCGCTCAGCTAGTGAATTCTGGAATTGACATGAAATGTAGCAACATTAACAAGACATAATGCTAGTAATTGTGAATATGCAATCCATTACAAACTTGATTAAAAGGAGAAATGGATACTAGAACGTGCATGTTTCTATGGAAACAAGTTTTTTTAAAAAAAAAATCTGTTACAAATATATATCGGCCAGCTAAATGGTTAACAGGAATGGTTGTAAGACTGAATTGACATTTAACCGCGTAAGATATCAGAATAGACTGGTCCCTTATGTAATATCTCTTCGGGAGAAGATCACTGGATAAAGACTTTACTGCATTTCCGTATGGATGGAATAATAATGTATACCATGTAGGAAATGTGACGGGTCCACAAGGAAAAAACGTGAATGTGATGGGACTTTTTCCAAGTACACAAACTTAAAGGCGTAAATGCAGTCATGGACATTGTTCATATAAAAGACCAAGTATACACGATGTCACGCTTGATTCATCATTAACTTACGTCATCAGACAATTAGGTCTACATCATATTCGCTCAAAACTTCACTCTTTTTGAGAGTTTTTAATACGTTATTTGAAGAAGCCCAAGCAAGTCCATGCTTGGATTTTTCAACACCAGAATATAGACCGAATTCTATTATCATGGATATTGCTCATCACAAGCTCCTAAAACCACCGCAGGTTATGAATAAAAGGTGAAGATAACGAACAATGATCAATCTGATGCTATTCAGATTAATATTCCTTCCGAATCATTCCACCAGTTCCTTAAACTCATATTTACAAACAAAGGAATAGATGTCGTCAACATAATCAACATTCTTCGTCATGAAAAAGTTCAGTCTTGTATTCCAGTATATTTCAAGTTCATGTCTACACCTTGTATTTCCTAAAAATATACTTCTACTATTGCATCCAAACTTTTTAATTCATTACAAACTTTGTAGTGCCTAGATATAGACCATCTATCTTATACTTAATCCACCTACGTCTTCTTGTTCTTCGTCTTCCGTCAACTATAGTCCAGCTGGACATAGCATTGCTGGTGATGTTGGTATAGTTGAAAGTGAGGATCTGAAATCACTTGTTTCAACGAACCTCGGTCTTTCAATTGTCGACAGAACTTCATCTCTATTATGAATTCTGTCGAAGATTATGCCAGAAGATGGGCTAAATATGAAAAAGAACTTGATACCTTGTCAGAATGGATTAAAAGTATAAGAGGAATATCAAAGTCCCGTACTAGACGCATCAAAACAAAAGTACGTACCATATATTCTTCTGTGTTTAGTAAACCAGAAGTGATCAAAGAATTAAATAGGTTACATGAGGAATATGTTTTGGTTCCAGCTCTCAAAGCTTGTAACAACATTGTCTCTGTTTGTAAGGAACATTATTACAACTGTATTTTAAACGAATCCACATTTGATAATCGTACCTATACTCCAACTGCCCTTTCAAAAGATGGAATTCTTAAAATCATGCTTCAGTTTCAGACATATTTAATATTCCAGTGAGTGGGTTGGATGGATATGAGTTACCTGACCTATACTGGATTCCTAAACTTCACAAAAACCCTTACAAACTTAGATACATTGCTGGATCCAGTAAATGTTCTACCAAGCCCTATTTTTGCTCCTCACAATAATATTAACGGCTGTGAAGAAACTTCAAAGGTACTGTACCACAACATATGCCAGAAGTTTTCCTCACGATAAACGAATGACTAGACTTTTTGACGTTACTTCCTCAACAAAAATGGGAAAAGGAAATATTCATTCACGTATCTAGTGATCAGTCATCCAAAAATTACTTTGTTAAGCACCACTCTGATTCTAAGCACAAGTAGGTACATGCACTCTGAAGTTGAAACAAAACATATACTGGAGATCCTTATTGACAATATCTTTGGTGATCAGGTCTTCCATCAGTCTGTTGGAGTCACCATGGGCACTAAATCTGTTTTCCATCGTCAACTTCCCACCTCTGGTGTGCCCAGGGGTCCGTGTTTGCCCAACTCTCTATTTTGTATTGCTTATAGGAGTTATGAGATTGATCACTGTTCGTTATTTTCGCCTTTCATTTATGTAACAATACATGTATTCCATTATCAACTGCATATGGTATTTATAT
Source organism: Ostrea edulis (assembly GCF_947568905.1). Lineage (NCBI taxonomy): Eukaryota > Metazoa > Mollusca > Bivalvia > Ostreida > Ostreidae > Ostrea > Ostrea edulis. Next base: position 55,204,129 of record NC_079167.1, read on the forward strand.
ATCCCTATTTATTCGATACGCAAGAGCTTGTTCTGAGTATGAACAGTCTTTAAATCGAAGCATGCTACTGACAAACAAGTTAATATTACAGGGGTTTAAAGTCATTATTTCGCAAATGCTATAATTGTTATAATGATCTAGTTTGCCAATACAACTTATCATGGGCCAAATGCTGACTGATGTGTTTCATACCGATTGTTAGACCCTTTTCGGCACACTGATTTTGACTACGAATTACTCCATTACCTGATCAAGATATAGGGCTCACGGCGGGTGTAACCAGACGACAGGGGATGCTTACTCTTCCTAGGCACCTGATCCCACCTCTGGTGTGTCTAGGGGTACGTGTTTGCCCAACTCTCTATTTTGTGTTCCTTATAGGAATCCTGTGGGGATCCGGGTTAGAATAGGTCCTCAGTACCCCCCTTGCTTGTCGTAAGAGGCGACTAAATGGGAAGGTCCTTCGAATGAGACCGCAAAAACCGATGTCCCGTGTCGCAGTAGGTGTGGCACGATAAAGATCCCTCCCCTGCTCAGTGGCCATAAGCGCCGAGCATAGGCCTAAATTTTGCAGCCCTTCATCGGCAGTGGTGACGTCTCAATGAGTGAAATATTCTCATGAGGGACGTAAATCAATATTCAATCAATCCTTATAGAAGTTGTGAAAATGATCACTGTTCGTTATCTTCACCTTTCATCAGACAATTAGACTTGTTTCCAAAGTCAGCTCATAGGTGGAGGTTATTCAGAAACGCGAAAAGAAATCAACTGGTGCTGTAAAGCACTGTAGTTACATTGTATGCTTAGCACTTTAAAAATGAATACCTGCATCCTCGATTGGAAGTGCATCAGTATGTATGACGTCAACAAATGTTGCATCGCCAGGATCCAACCGAACTTCCTCGGCGAAGCGCTCGAATAGTGGACCAGCGGGGTCTAGCCCTGGACAAGTGATTATAAATTATGGAATAAACATGCATATCTTAGAGATACGGAATTCTGCGAAGAATATGAAGCCAGTGTACAGTACGGTATTTAAATTGCATTCTTATAATGGCATAATATTAGCCAATGAGTATGATGCATTGTTATACGCAAAACCTGTGATTCTTCCCATGTTTGGTGTACGTTGCCCTATATAACCCCCTGTTTGGGCCCCGAGACTATGTCCGATCACGTGAACATTTTCCATTTTTGCTCCGTGTTTGTCCCTGACCATTGCCAAAAATTTGGCGACTGCAGCACCCACTACTCTTGTGTTGGCGGCTGAGGCGGGGTACAGTTTGCTGGCACCATTCTGCCAATTTACTGTCAAAACATTACAGTCCTCCTGTAAACAAAGTGGTCAACTGCTACGTCATGAAGTGACATTTCTCGTCTAGCCGAATGCTGTATATCGAGTACTTTTGGCACGTTGGAAATGTTGGCTATTTTGGCGGATGAGGAAAATTCGCCAAAAATAAAAGCGCCTAAATTTCTATTGATATAAATGATACATTTGTTAAATGAAATTGCGTCAAAAATATAATGCGCTAAAATTTCAAATTACATTTCTGAGAAATATCCGCTAACGACGCCAAATTAACCGATATGCGTTATAACAAACGAAACAATACGTTGTGTTCGGGTAAACGTTTTAATGCATGTCGACATTTCTAACTGCTGAAAAGTCAAATGCAAATTTGCAAACATGAACACACGAATATCCCGCGGAATCGCAGTTTATTACATCAACAAATAAATCGAACTTACCTTTTTAAGAAATAAATTTGAAATATTGAGAACCCATGGTTCATTAGCGTCACTCATATAACCATGTATGATGATTTTAATCGGGGTGTTTGGGTTAAAACTGGATCGGGTAACGGAGACGGAGTCGTTGTATCCTAGTTTTACACCCGGTTTGGTGTTGGCTCTAGTATAAAGTGTTAAACCAAACTGGATAGCCTCCGGGGATTCAGGAAGGTATCCTAATGTATTGTCGAAAGGATCATCAACAGCAAAACAGCCAAGGTCTCCATAACAAACTTTCTTAGTTTCGTCGAACAAAAACTCTTCAATAAAATGAGAACAATACCATGTGTTCTTGGTACATATTCTATTAATACACTTATTCCGGTTACTTGTTTTATTAGCATACTTGTTGAATTGACACATGTAACGGTATGTGAGAATGAAAATTAGAACATGTCAGTGACTATTCAGGGCTGTTTCTTTAAGTCACATTCAGTTATTTTAATGTTATGTATAAGGTCATGTGTTCATTTTAATAATAATTTACTATCTGAATTTTAAACAATACATTACCAGACGAGGGTCCAATGGCTAAGCCCAACACTATGATACTTAATACGTACATAGTAGCCCAGTTATTTTTTCCGTACTATGAAACCTCGTTCCTAAATACTGGTCTACATATTTTGACCCAACAGTGTCACAGAAAGATAAGAAAGTCAAAGTCAACATCAATTATCAATGGTGCCACATGTTATATGTACTAATAGCGGCATTTCACACCTTCTGATCACGTGGTCAATGTTACATAATCCGAGATGACGATCAAAACACATTGGCAAGTAAACTGTGTGTGGTCAGTAAACTGTGTGGTCAGTAAACTGTGAATGTGCTCAGTAAACTGTGTGGTCAGTAAACTGTGTGTGGTCAGTAAACTTAATGTGCTTAGTAAACTGTGTGTGGTCAGTAAACTGTGTGGTCAGTAAACTGTGTGTGGTCAGTAAACTTAATGTGCTTAGTAAACTGTGTGTGGTCAGTAAACTGTGAATGTGCTCAGTAAACTGTGTGTGGTCAGTAAACTGTGAATGTGCTCAGTAAACTGTGTGTGCTCAGTAAACTGTAAATGTGCTCAGTAAACTGTAAATGGGCTCAGTATTTACTTCTTTAATACCGACTCTCTGTTCTGATTACAATGACACACATGAGGCGTTACTTCGTCTCAGAATCTTTCGAGTCTCTCTACATACCCCTTGTATCCAGTATTTGTGCTACTACGTCGCAGTTTGTTTGTCGAAATAAGATATGCATTAATCTCAGTCTTTTAAGGACCATCTATTCTCTACTGACGTTTATCTACAGAAAACACGATTCCCCTTTGGTACTTTGGGTGCACAATCCTGTGGAAAGATTCTGAGAAATCAGTGCTAAACTTTAAAAGATAATCATAAACTAAAGGAAAAACATTACATGGATTTGAAATTGTAATTTACTATCACAACATAATTTCAAAATGTAGACAGTGTCTAAAACAAAGTTAAACTGTCACAAGTATATAACCACGAGGAGAAAGGATGGCGTGGTCATATTTCTTCCGTCACAGTAGCCTTCAAAAATGGATTTCATATTTGATTTCAAGAGTTACACTTTATGAAAAGAAACTGACAGAAGATATATTTGTAACTCGAATGTGACCATTTTTCAGACAGAATCAGATTATTGATGTCTTTCTGATAATCTTTATCATAAGCAAGTTTTGTAGAGAAAGATCGGAACTTAGTATTTTCTTTGTCATGTTTTCAGAATCACAATGACTTGTGATGAGTGGCTTCAAAGAATTTCACGTCTGCATAAAAAAACAAATCATACACTAGGGTTTGCGACTATATGATGTTGTGATAAGTCAATAGAACTTTGAGATAAGGATATATTGTTTCTGAATTACCATTCAAATCAGATAAACAGTGTATGCTCTCACTAAAAACCTTAACTTTATCTATTTCATTGTTATTGCAGCCACTATTTAATTTTTCGATCCTGCGTCATTTTTAATGGGTACAATGTAATAGTACTCACCCCAATTATTTCTTTTTTACATTGAGATCGAAAATATCACCATTTAATTGACAACGAATAGTTAAAAAATGTGTGTGTGTGTGTGTGTGTGTGGGGGGGGGGTTAATAATATTTACGAGTTATTCTTCTTATCAGTGATCTTCATCCTTAAAGTGTCTTTCTTTTAAATGCTTAAGCTTGCTATGAATGGGGCATCCAATATTTTGAAATATACGTTTGTGATGATAACTTTGTTTTACAAAAAAAAAAAAAAAAAAAAAACCTTGCAAAAAGATCCAACTTTAAAAAAAAACCCACATGAATCATGTATCATTTTGCGGCATCAATAAATGAATTGTAACACTTCGTGACTGCCTACAAGGTGTAAACATCTAAAATTCACCTATAAGTTAACTATAGATTTCATGATGAATCAATGAAATGTTAACAAATTAGACTCCTGTCAAAGTATAAAACCAAACATCATGTGTGTTATAACAGTGTCCATATATCAGTGAGGGTATAAAAAAAAAAGAGGAGAAAAAAATGTCAAATTTGATATTAGAAACATTTCAACACATCTGTATTCTAAATTAAGATATTTTTCTCACGCTTTTTCAAAAATCTCCGATTAATAAAACTTATCAATCATGCGACTTCAGTGTAAGGAAATAACATTTTAACAAAAATTCTTGGGAAAATACGTTGCTGCACTCAAGTGAACTGTAGATGTACTTTTCAAAGAAAATAATCGCATTTCACATTATCTGTCTTGTCCTGATTTACCTCCCTTAGACCATAATAGCTCGATAAGCCTTTGGCAGAGTCGATGATAATCTACAAAAAAAGTTGATTTTTCCGATTTTGTTGTGGTGTAGAAGATTCTAAAACATCGTCTTCATTAACCAGAAATCATGACGGGGTTTCTGGATTTCAAATTGTAGTACATTGTAACAGTTTGAGGCATAGGCAGTAGTTATTCAAATTAAAAAAATGTTAGAATGATATAATTTTTAGTCTTTATGGTGGTTTGGCGATATTTTTGCCATACTTCGGCTATTTTGGTGCGAGAATACATTTCGTGGCATTAATTCATGTACTCGATTACGTCATCATGCTACTCGTACCTTCATCAAAACCGATCAGGGTGGTTAGAGCATTCGCTACGTGACCGTACGTGGAGAGTTCATGCCCTGCTTTTACTTCAAACCTCAGACGTTAAACTATGTCATGGCTGCTCCTTCACCAAAACGCTCGGCATTTAGGGTAAAAATCGTGGGTCTTTAAAGACGATACCTTAACAACTGAGGTTCAGTGTAAAGGCAGATGTTGGCACGATAGAGAGCTGCTAAGGTATTGAGCGCCAGACACAGGTCATGAGGATATGAACTGAAACGCTTACATGTAACACCGGCGTATTTTTCATTAAGCGCTAATGCGCTTCATGAAGTATGCTAGCGTGAAGCGTTGCAGTTCATAACCTCGTGTATTTCCAAAGATGAAATTTATTTCTCAAATGTTTCTCTATAAAGTATAAATATATTGGTACCCTATCAATAAAAACAAGTTTTGCGAAATTGTTTCCTTCGTTCACTTACTGGACAGTTTGGGGAAAGTTCTACAGGCTTTAAGGAGGTATACTACATCGTTATAACGGCTGACTTCTTTCAAAACATGAATGAAAATATGAATATCAAGAATATTTGTTTTAGATTTAAATGCCTAACTGAGTAGCTCAGTAGCTTGGCATGTCGACTGAAAATTCAGAGTCCAGCAGGAGTTTTAAATTTGTTTGCAGATTACTTTCAATGAAAATGCATTTTTTGACTAAATAAAGTAAATTTGAAAGTTTTCAATTTCAAAATAGTGTTGTACAAATCCTCCACATTTCATCTATATCAAATTTCTTTGGTGTAGTATTCCTCCTTAAAACCTGTGCTACATCAATTTTATATTCATTCACTTTCACCATATCTTTCTTTGATGGAGAGAGGGAGCAATTTTCTTACTAAATCAAAATCTGAGGATGATAATGAAAGTTCAGAATACTGACAATGTTCTCGTGATATTGGTGAGAATGCACTGACGCCAAGTTTTGATCTAAAAAAAAATATATTTTTACGGATACATCATTTCTGATATTTAAAGAAAATTGTTCAAGCCAACCAAGATGTAGAAGGAAAAAGAGATTCCTTAAACTTCTGAATATTATCCAGGGAAGTGAAAATATCGATTTAGAATAAGGAAAATGTGAAGAAATTCAAACCGTGTGAATACGTCACTGAATCTGGTTCTAAATCGAGCGATATTCATATAGAACTATGCTTTTCAAATGAAATATTGTGATCAAAGGAATTAAATATGATTTGTGAATATAAAAAAACCCACCGTAATAGGAGATTCTTGTTTGTCTGTGTTTCCGTGGTTTTCATCAACCTGTGTCATTAAGTGCATGTAATTCAAAATTGAATTCGCTTCTATTGGTTTCTCTTGTTTTCAGTTTACCTGTCACCGTCCAATAAGTTTTCGGAATTACTTGGTGCTGTCCAGTAAGTTGAAAATACCTTTATCTTAATAATGGGCAGATTTTAAGTTAATTTTCAGCTATAGTGCAGCAATAAAATAACAGATTACATAACAGAAATATATTCAAGAATATACATGTACATAGGTTGAGCAGGCTGGTTTTGGTTTCGCAGGTCGTGAGTGGATATCCATGTATAGTGAATCTCTCTCTCTCTCCCTCCCTCCCTCCCTCTCTCTCTCTCTCTCTCTCTCTCTCTCTCTCTCTCTCTCTCTCTCTCTCTAACAGTCTGTATTGTACAGAGAACTTCAGACTTTAATGAAATTAAATTTAAGTTTAGTTGACCAGACATAAACATTGCAGCATGGCCACTCGTTGTGTTGACCAGAGAGTCAATATGTTGCACTCTACATCAATGTCACGTTGTGTTGAACAGAGAGTCCTTCTTCCTACACTAAACAGCAAAATCACATCGAGTGGACCAGGAATATTGATACCTTGTATATACACTACGTTCAGCAGCATGGCCACTCTGTGTTGACCAAGATCTAGTTGCACAAAGACCTGTTAATTAAAGTAGAAGTTCTATTGTTTTCGATTATTTTCTGTGTAGCTGGGTTCAGAGTGCTGCTGTCTGTTTACGTGTATTCAGCTTCAGAGAGGTTTAAGTACAGCATACACGTTAAAATGAATTTCCTTTAATAACTCATTTTGTATATATTTATAACTGTTTTACAAAAGTTTCAATAAACCGTTCATTTTTCATCGGTTGAGTAATAAGATATATGACATATGTACATACATTTTGCCTCCACCCCAAGAAAAGTCGAAAAAAGTCACACGCAGGTGTTTCATTAACGGAAATTTAAAGCGAGTGGGAAACCATGAAAACACACAGATTATATTAGTATCATTATGTACAAGAAGCTGTGTGTATGTTCAACAACTTCATGGTTTGCAAAGGATCAAAAGGAAAGAATCAATCAAAGAGGTCTTACAAATTAGGGTGATTAGTTTAAACTAATATTCGTTGTAAAATTCGCTTCATCCAACTTTCTGTTAGTTAGAAAAATCAACAAGTAAATGTCTCGTTGTCAGATCATCGTATCCTGGTTATAAATGATTTAAGGAGTAGATGAAGAAAATAGCAGGCAGCTGTCTGCGAGAAAGTATCTAGTTTTATAAACATGTGTATGTCTGCATAGAGCCATGTCTACCATCACAACAAAATTTCTCTGATAAAACCCTCATCAACTGTTATTTTTGTTCAGATATTGCTTCTGATATGAAGTTTATGAGGAATTCCAGTTTTGCTCTCACTGGGACACATGCTGTTACGTCATCTTTCTTTACATATAACATTTTATAAATCTGTTTCAACGAGTTTGCACATTTAAATGTTGATACACAGGGGCTTGTTGCATTAACATACGCTATATCATTTTTATGTGATGCTGCACGGTACTGACTGACCAGGGCCGTAAATTACATGGAGGCGGAGGAGGCAGCTGCCTCCTCCAACTTTTGAGCCAAAAAAATTAAAATTTAAAGTTCATTAGAATTTATGTTGTTTCCAGTAACTAAGAACATGATACCTCCCTTAAAAAGCATTCCAAATCTTTCTTTTAGAATGAGTTAGTCAAGTAACATCTTAGAAGGCCCTAGAATCAAGGATTTTGCACGAAACGTGTTCAGTGTGCACAAAATGTGCTCAGCGTCTGGGGGCCTGGGCGGCCCCCGCCTAATTTCCTGCCTCCTCCAAATTGAAGGTTAATTTACGGCCCTGTTGACCGATAGCCTGAGGGGACTAAGAGTGGTATATATACCATTTTGAATTGTACGAAAATATTTACATTTTCGTGTACCGTGCGATCATTAGATTTCGTGGGGACTTTTAAAGTTTTGTGGGTACCCCAATCCCATGCATTTCAAACCACAACGAAATGCACAATTCATATAATGTTTTAATGTCCAGAAACCATATCCACGTAACTGCATCCCAATGAAACTGTAAAATCTGAACAATCCACGTAATTGCATCCCAATGAAACTGTAAAATCTGGACAATCCACGAAATTAGGCCTCCACGAATTTAAATGATTCCACGGTTTGTTTTTTCAAGATTCAACAAACGAACGAATTGTTAACTACAAGCTATAGTATACGATTAATCATAAAGTAACTTAGTATATAAAAGTACATTAGTATATATACATTGTTAGTACATATAAGTTCATGAGGACTCTCTCTCAGGAGTCACTTCCGCGGTCACCTTTTATATACATGTATTATGGTGATTTTCCAAAGCCTCAGATTTCGCACCGAAGGGAAAAATATACTGATAAGATATTACGCTATTGTCCATGAAATTATTTTCCAAATTGACAAACTTAATGGTCAAATATATTTAAATTAGCTACTGTCCGTAAAATGATTTTCCTTCAAACAGTATGGTCACAGATTTCACAAATGTCGGTAAAATGATGAGTTCGCTATTGTCTGTGTATCTTTTAATTAAGTTTATCTTTCTTCTGACGAAGTCCTTGTACATTAATGATAAAGATGTATTAACCACACCAGCTCACACAAAGGTCTTGTCAACTATCTTTCGTTAAGGAGAATGCAGATTGATTATCGGCTAAATATGGAGAGTCTTTCAAAGGGAGCACTACTTAGGAAATTATTTCCATACTTTTTATGTGTAACCATCCGGCAAGAAACTGTACAAATGAAATAGAAAGAATAGTGCTAGCATTTAAAATGTATCTGAATATTTTACTATGCATGATTGATTGTATATTGTTTAACGTCCCTCTCGATAATCTTTCACTCATATGGAGATGTCTACGTAAGATGAAACGATGCAATTTTTCTTGTCTTTTCAGAGCGATTAGAACGAGGCGTTTTACTTTTTAGAATATTAATTCCCTTCCTTCTTTCCAAAAAAAAAAAAAAAAAAAAAAAAAAAATGAATGCGATGGAACACCATGGAATTCTTGCGAGTTTTCGCATTGCTCGTAAACAATTGAATTATTATTCCCATTTTCACTGACACCTATTAATTGCATGTGCTGTATATATCATCCTAATCAAATACTCTCCCTCTCTCTTTCTCTATATGATATATTCATTATAGAAAACTTGCTTTAGAGTAAATGTATATTTACTAAAAGAAAAAAACTCCAATGTATTCCTAATTTTCAATAAATTTCGGTATGTCTTAAAGTTTTAATAATTTATATCATGAGTTCATTTGTGAAATTGTTCCGAGATATTCATTTAAGCATTATCCATTATTTGTGTTCTCGAGTGATCGAAATTCTAATCAACTAGCCATCACGCTATTGATAGGATACATGCAATTTGATTGCTGTAAGGTTGGTTGTATATTGTTTAACATTACTCTCGTGTATCTTTCATTCATATATTATGTAGACGTCACCATTGCCGGTGAAGGGCTGCAAAAATTAGGCCTATGCTCGGCGCTCACGGTCTTTGAGCAGGGAGGGATCTTTATCGTGCCACACCTGCTGACACGGGACCTGTTTTTGCGGTCTTATCCGAAGGACCGCCCCATTTAGTCGCATCTTCTAACAAGCAAGGGGTTCTGAGGGCCTGCTCTAACCCGGATCCCCACGGGGTTATGTTGCAAGGAGATTGACCACTAAATGACATTGCTAGGCGTTTCACGGTTGATTACGCTTCATTCATAAAGGAACGAAGCGTAATCAACCGTGGGTTTCCGACGATGCGATGCAACTTTTATAGTCTGCTTCCATTTTCTGAAAAGTAAGCTAGAAATACGTTTTAAGAGCAAATATTTTTTTTATTTGTCCAGCATAGTTTTTAAATACATACTTTGAGTATGCTGAATCCAATAAATTATGCTGGTCATCGCTAAAACGGGGATGTGTTGCTCAAAAGGACGATTCAAAATGGCGATTATAGATTATTTCCAAAATAATTCCAGTTTATTGAAAGAATTGATTATAGCATAATTAATCATAGTTTTTATAATAAAAGGGAAATAAAAATCTAAAGAAAATAAAGATGGGGCTCGAGGTTTTCTAATTATTATACTAGCATTTGCTTAAGAAATTTAGCTCCTAAGCGTTTATACACAACTGCATAGTGTTATACATGTAACTGCATCAAACTATCCCTCCGCCACAAAATGTAATCCTTTCCAAACCCTTTCAAAATTTTAATCGACGCCATATTTGTCTTGAACTGGATATTTTGATCAATGAGACGAAATCATTTCATGCATTCATTGTACAGACAAAATAACAAGTAGACGATATATGTACAGTGTATTATAGACAGGTGCGTAGCCAGACAGAAAATGAAGTGTACGCAAAGTAAGGCAGGGGATCTGGGGGCCGCCTTGAGGCCCCCAGTGGGTCCAGGGCGAAGCCCCCGGAAGCTCCTGGGTTTTATTGATTACAATCACCAATTATTTTGAGTATACAACGGGTATTTTGGCTGTCAATTTTCTAAACAAACGAATTCAAACAATAGAATAGACATGATGATTGGAGTTAATCATAAATCGGAAATACATAGCGCAGTTACACTTAAGGAAATGACATAAAAATGTAAAAATAATTTCTTTTTTTCTTCTTTTTTTAGCAAATAATGTGTACGCAGTTGCGTACTTGCGTATAGGCAGCTACGCGCCTGATAGACCTACAATAAATACACATGTACATGCCGAGCGGGACTTCTGTGTCACAGAGACAATTTCGTGTTCCTAATAGTTTTGATTCTATTTTTATGGTATCATTAATCAGCCATCTGCTTAACAAAGCCAGCTATCAATTTAAATCATATCCAACGCGTAGAAATTGAAATACTCAATCCAATATTGCGATTTGTAGAATAGTTTGCTGCAAAACAGTAGCATGCAGTGGAGTTTGGAACGTCCTGTTTAAACGTATAAGGCGTAATTAAAAATATTACTCATCTATTTAAAAAAAATCATACCAAAACAATACACGCAGAGAAACGCAAGACCAACCATACTTAAAACTTGCATTATCCTTACATTTTTTCTTTTCCCCAAGTTTAATTAACGGTCGTTACTCATGTTTCTAATATGATGTGTGTATCGAATAACTGCATACTTTCAGATGTAAAAAAAAAAAAAAAAAAAAAAAAAAAAAAAAAAAACCACACCAACAACTGATAAACTGAAATATATTGAACTTCGATAGATCCCGATAAACTCGAAATAAAAGACACCAGAGTCCTCCAATCTACCTATTAGAAAATTTTATCAACGGCAAATTTTAAAGAACACAAATTTATGACAAGCGAAATGACTTCAGCTTCTCAATCGTCACCTCCCAATATCTGTGTAGCAATATTCCATTATCACCTGTATATGGTGTTTATATCTCTACAGTGATATGATACGCGAGAGCATGTTCTGCGTATGATTAATTTTTAAGTCAAGGCTGGCTTCTGACATATAATGTCCATTTTAAGATATGATAGATAGCAATAATTATATTTCCTCCTTTCTTATGTTGCCATGTAACTATGTATAAATGAACAAATTAACTCCATAAATGTGACAGTATTCCATATATTGTGTACTGACATTAAGAGCTACTCCCTTATCTTATTTCATATGCATGTTACAATTACTACTCCCTTGGTTATGTAGTCACGTGTTCAATAAACTAGAAGCCATGCTTGCGTTCCTTTGTTCACCTGGAGTCATTTAATGGGCATGTACGATATGAAACAATAAAAACTGTTTTTCACAAAACATACCGAACAATTTTCTTAAATCAATTGAAAATTGACCGCCGCGGTGGCCTAGAGCTTTCGCACCGCATGCGGGAGGTCGGGGTTCGAATCCCGGCCGCGACAGACCTTTGTCGTTAAAACAGGTATTGGCATTTCCATCTTATCTTATATATATATATATATATATATATATATATATATATATATATATATATATTGCAAGCATCTTCATTCAGTGTACAGGCATATAAAGGTCTCGAGCAAGTGTGAGGCTCTCGGCTGAATATTTGGACTGACGCCTTCACCGAATATCGGAGCAGTCCTTCATAATTTATGTCTGGAAATTTACTTTCAGCTTCAGCCAGTTCTAGCAATTAATGTGCACTTAGGTGACACTGCTGTTCACTTCAAATTAGTGATTTGACTGTTAAACTAACTCTCTATCACTATTAATGCTATATTACTTACCATTTAGGTATAAAAATCCCAAAATGAAAACAGGCACAACATTTTCCGTTCAAATGAAGATTTCCATGGCACAATATTTTATCTCCTGGAATTGAAGAGTTCTTATAGTCTGCTTTATTTAGTTACTGATACATCGTATCTCTACATACCTACTTGCATTTCGCTAATTCAAAAAACAAACTATAGGAACTCTTCAATTTTGGGAGATAAAATATTGCGCCATAGAAGTCTTCATTTGAACGAGAAAATTAGTGATGGTTTATTATATGGAATTTACATATTTAGACGGTAAGTAATACAGCGTTAATAGTGATAGAGAGTTAGTTTAACAGTCAAATCACTTATTTGAAGCGAACAGCAGGGTCACCTAAGTGCACATTAATTGCTAGAACTGGCTGAAGCTGCAAGTAAATTTCCAGACATGAATTATGAAGGACTGCTCCGAGATTCGATGAAGGCGTCAGTCCAAATACTCAGCCAAGCCGAATCTCAGCCGAGATTAGCCCATTGTAGTGTGATCCCGTGGGGATCCGGGTTAGAATAGGTTCTCAGTACCCCTTGCTTGTCGTAAGAGACGACTAAATGGGGCGGTCTTTCGGATGAGACCGCAAAAACCGAGGTCCCGTGTCTCAGCAGGTGTGGCACGATAAAGATCCTTCCCTGCTCAAAGGTCTTAAGCGCCGAGCATAGGCCTAAATTTTGCAGCCCTTCACCGGCAATGGTGACGTCTCCATATGAGTGAAAAATTCTCGAGTGGGACGTTAAACAAGATACAATCAATCAATCAACCAATGTAGTGTCCAGTTAAGCTCTATGTTGAACAACGACCTTCATATTGCCGTAAGATCCTGCTGTGTTGATTAAAATACAACAATCTTGCTTTGTGCTGCGCATCAAAATCCTGTAAACATTGTATAGAACACATGTATACTGAAATTCACGCTGGTGTGGTTGCTGTGTAATGAGCAGAAAAATGAAGAACATGCATTTGCAAGACACAGTTGATGAAAACGTTGTCTTCTCAGTATGACAGGAAATCGAAAGTATGTTTTAATGAACCGAAAACAAAAGATAAACATTTGTTAATTCAATCAATATAATTGAATAAGTGTCCTTACATAATCCCCCTTCCCAACTTTCCTCACTATTGTGAGTATTGTCTATTCTGGTTTTTAAAAAAAAGAAAGAAATGATGTCTGTGTAAAAGGAATACATTGGAGATTAATCCCCATGGTCCAGAAATGTTATTGGAAACTAAAATTGCGAGACATTTTTCCAGCAATATCTTGAGACCGATGGGTTTAGTTTTTAACAGTTCCGATGATAATAAACTCTCATAATGCACACATCTGTAACTCTCTATAAATACGCCATCTTGCTAAATGAAATATTTTGTAACTCACAACATGGCAAAATGAAACTAATATAAGCCAAATACAATTGAAAATTGATGAACGTAAACGCCAGTGGAAATCCGTGGGTTAATACTTGTCCATCATGCCACACTTAATTTCCCTCGCTTTAATATCGATGCTTGATGTTTCTGCCTCCAAGTTTAAATCTTGTCTTGTGGTCCAGCTTCACATGATGGTATTGTAATAAACAGGTCTTACTTAACAAATTTTCTTGTGTATTTGGGAAGGGGGGGGGGTGGCCTTTAGATACATCTATAGTTGCACAACAGAATGTGAAATTCCAATTTAAAGGGAAAACTGTACATTTACTGTATATAGTGGAAAGCTATAATGCTATTGTTGAATTGTCATGGTTTATTATTGTTCTTTGACTGCGTTGGTTCAGAGATTGGGTTTTTTATTGTTGTATATAAACATGAGGTCCAGCTGTATTTTATTTTCCACATGTTTTCTATGAATGAAATGCATCCTACAGTTCACAATCAATGACTATTAATTAGTACACTTACCTGTGTGAAATATTCCATATATTGTTTGATCTATCCTCAGTTTAATTCATATATCCTACACATGTTTATCTTAGGTGCACACAGAGTTTTATAAGTACATAGAGGCTGCCATTGTATGATATCATCAACAGTGAAGTTGGCGCATTAATTCAAAGTTATACAAACTTACCTTATGGCTACTATATGTTGTTGTTTCATTTAGAATTCACATCGATGATAAGATTTAGTCAATATGATTCAGTTTTTAATTGTTGTTATCATTACAGTCCCATTTTATTGTTACTTAATTATACCCCCCGAACGAAGTTCAGGGGGTATATAAGAATCACTCTGTCTGTCCGCCTGTCCGTCCGTCTGTCTGTGCAGATTCGTGTCCGGGCCATAACTTCTTTGTTCTTTGACTTAGGCATACCATATTTGGCATACAAGTGGATCACCATAAGACGATGTGTCGAGTACCTTCATGACTTCTATATGACCTTGACCCTTGAGCTCAAGGTCAAAATTAAAGTTTTTGTTTTTGTTTTTTTGTTGTTTTTTTTTTTACAATGGATTCGTGTCCGGGCCATAACTTCTCAGTTCTTTGACATAGGCATACCATATTTGACACATGAGTGTATCACCATAAGACGATGTGTCGGGTACCTTCATGACCTCTATATGACCTTGAACTTTGACCTCAAGGTCAACATTGATTATAGGGTTTTGACATAGTCATACCATAAGACATGGGTGTATCACCATGAGACTAAGTGTCATGTACATTCATGACCTCTTTATTTTGACCTTGAGATCAAAGCTCAAGGTCAAAATTATAGGTTTATGCCATGGATTTGTGTTCGGACTATATCTTCCATTTTCTTCTACAAAGGCATACCATATTTTTTACACTCAGGAAAGAGGTAATTTATACCTATTAACAACACCCTATGGGAGATTGGAGTAAGCGGGTGGTATTCTTAGTGAGCATTGCTCACAGTACCTCTTGTTTGGAACTATTTTGTGCATGCCCAAGGATAGATTTTCTTCCTTGTTGGTAGTGAAGTCACAAAATATAGTGCAGTGAATTCAGCATCTATTTGAATCAATTAACTAGGCAAGTTATTCAATTATTTTTATTGAATCAATTAATATTACTTGTATATCATTTTTGTATCAAGATGAGTGTTTATTGCATGATCTATGATAAGTTTTTCCTGTCAGGAATTGTCAGGAAAATTGAGTAATTTGATTGGCTAATTCCTTGCTGATGAAACTATATAAGAGATGAAGAAGCTCATTTTAGTTAGATAGCTGTCTCAAGCACATCAGTGTCAGGACAAAATTTGAGAGAAACTTAGGTACAAAAATGAATTTCTTGACAAAAGATCATAATCATTATAAAGAAACTTTTCAATACTTTTTTCCTATTTAATGTTGGGATAAATTATAATTACTTGACAACTGAAGAATCCTGACAAATAAATTCTGGACAAGTAAAATCCTGACAACTGTAGAATCCTGACAATTGAAATCCTGACAACTGCATAATTCCGACATCTTACTTTCTTACAATTTAATTCCTATTCCCCTCTACTGTACAATGCTATTCTCATTCTTCTGAAACCTTGAGCTATCTCCCACCACTCATAAGACCCTGTGAAAGGTTATGATTATATACGGGTTGTGATTCCCAGGTGACATTGTTTAATGATGGACCAACGCAGTTTTGTGTATCTTTATGCATTGTTGATGTGAAGGAAATAAACATTTGATCTGTAAAGAAGTTGTGATTATACGTGATGACGATTACTAAAGGCCAGCCTGTTACAGTATATATTGTTACATTTTTGCTAGTTTCCTCCAGGTCAGTTATCGAGTTCTTTCGATCACATTTCGTTTTCGTTGAATAAGTAATTGTTACATGTTCTAGCCTTCTGGAAGAGAACTTTTTTCATAAAGCGTGGTTGTGCTTTAAGTATATCAACTTTCTCTTTTTCTTGCACTGTATTCAACTTAAGACCAACCTGATCAACAATTTCTGACAAACCCCAGCATATAGCATCAATTGTCTGCTCTATGCTTTCTTCCTGTTTTCTCTGTGGTTTCTACTTTTTGTAAAATTTCCTGCAGAATATCATGCTTCTCTTTGAACTTTTTAAGTATCCCTATATATACTTTCCTTTTTTCCCCCTTCAAGTCTCCTTCATCTTTTTTTCGTCCATATTGAGATGTCACCAGCTGTTGATGAAGTGTCACAAATTATGACCTATTCATGATACTCAGCAATCTGACTAAAGTACAGACCTATATTTTATATATAATATAGGCCTGCACTTTAGTCAGATTGAATGCCCAGGGACTTGGCAGTGAGGGTTCTTTATCGTACCAAAGACCCCGATTCCTAAGATCTCCTCTGAAAGACCCATGACTCTTATTTCTAAATGCTTAGTAATATTGACGAAGGAGCAGTCACTGTCTAATTTTACGTCATAGTTCGGATTCAGCCAAGACACGAGTGGGACGTGAACCCATGACCTCCCATTTACGAAGCGAATATTCTCGCCACTAAACCAACTCGACCAGTTTAAGAAAATACTGATTAACTAAACTTGTGTTTTGCATCACTTCTAAGCTCGCCTTACGTGTGTCACTTGCTATTCATACCTCCAGAAAGGTCTTTAATGACAATGTTGCAAGTGTATCTGTAGTATTTCACGGAATCTCATTATTAATTAAAATCAGATCTTCTCTAATCGTTACACTGGAGAAGGATCTGATAACATTGCATTTGATGTCGTGTTATTGACCCCGGTCTTATGAATAATTCAATATAATATTCGACCAATAACAATAGCTTGACAAAGAATCAAGGACCAATCAGGCATCGTTTTACAGAAGCGTATTCGGATTGTAGGCGTCGATCCATGAAAAGTTTAAACGAATTCCAAATATCAGCGTTAAAGGATCTTAGATACTGTACATCCATTATCGCTAAAATATATTTTCTGTGGCGTTCTAACATCGCTCATGACCGGCGCCATGTTCTTCGATTCTTCTTTCGTGCTTCTCGGTTCCGATATAACGGCAAAATTTTCATGTTAGCGAAAGCCGTCATTTGATTGGTCAAGTGTGAAAGGTGAAATAACATGACCTCAAAAGCAACGCTGTCAGATTCTTCTCCAGTGTAACAGTAATAAAGAAGATCTGATTTTGATTAGATTGCGGAATCTCATTATCAATTTCTTGTTCAACTTCTATTTCAGTAACTTATCTTCAAAAATGATCATTTTCAGTCTGTAGAGCATTAACGTTTTCTTCTAGACGTTTTACTCTCTGGACCTAGCTGCACAAAGGTTAGTTAACATTTGACAATTAATTTGTCTTTAACTCTTACATTTATATAGCGTAAACTAGACATTAACTGTTACTTAACTAACTTTTGAGCAACTGGGTCCTGGTCCCGATTAATTTGACTTTGAGAGTTTCCCCTCTGTAATGCCGGGATCCATCTCACCGTCGCTTTCTCTTCAGTTTTCTCTTGACCTTCCCTTTCTATGTTACTAGTGCCTTCTTTGAATTTTCCAGTATCTGACGTCTTTCCCAATTCTTTGAAGATAACAATGCTAGATTTTTCAGCTGTTAGTTCTTGTGCAAAATCACTGATAAACAGGCAGAAGGTACATGTAGACATTGAGGGCTTTAACAAAACTGGTGATGATCTTAATCTGACTTTTCAGTAGGTGGGAATTCAAATTCTCTGTTCGAAAACCCTTTTATGTAATACCCGTTTAATGTTGATCACAGAAACGTGTTGCTCTGACCCCAACAGAAAGACAGACATTACTTGTGTGAATTTCCATTTATTGTGATGACAATGTAAAAAGGGGAGATCATCCAGAATGATTTACATTGGTACTACTTAAAATTGCGTAGTGATCTCCCCTGATATAAAACAAATGAATGTAGAAATAAAAATGACACTAAAAGGGGAGATCATCCAGAAATATATCATACATTGTTGTTAAGATACTTCTGGTATTCTCTTGGTTTACCCTTCATTAATACTTTATCTTGATGGTAACAAGAATTTGGGTAGACGAATCTATTTTATTGTCGTTTTCATGATACATGTCGGTGTATATTCATTTTTAAAGTACAGGTCAAATAAAAATACACGTATTTCTCTAGAAAGTATTGTTACTCATTTCTTGCCCTCTAATGTAGATTTAGATAGCTTCGTTATACAGGGAAATAAGAATAATTTTCACCAAAAAAATTATTAATATAATTATGAATTAATAAGATATATAAGAAGAGAGATGCGACGAAGCCAGCAAAAGAAAGAGGACAAAATATGGAAAACTAGTCCAAGGTTCGATTCTCGATCCCAACATGTTGTCAAACCTAAAGCATTCAATATTGGTTGTGAATGCGCCCGAAATTAGACGTGAAAGTCACAGGTCTTTCGGATTGATTGATAGTTTGATGTTTTACGTCCCGTCCATAATTTTTCACTCATATTGAGACGGCACCAGCTGTAGGTGAAATATCACAAATTTGGACCTATGCTTAGCGCTCAGGGCCTCTAGGGTTCCTTAGCGTGCTAACGCCTTCGCGACACGGGAACACTGTTTTTAAGGTCATATCCGAAAGACCCGTGATTCTCACTTCCAAATGCCGAGCGTATGGCGAAGGAGCAATCACTACCTATTTTAACGTCTTAGGTTTGAATGACGTTGGAAAGGTGAAGATGTCGAAGATTGATCAATCGCGTAACTCCTTAGACGAATTTGACTCCACTTTCTTTGGCACACTGTTTTTGGCTATAATAGCTCTAAAACTTCATTGTTATTTCGGATTTCAAACATTTCGGTTGAGCATCACTGAAGAGACATTATTTGTCGAAATGCGCATCTGGTGCATCAAAATTGGTACCGTATAAGTTTTACATAAGGAATACTGAATTTAGAGTAGGACAAACACGGACCCCTGGATATACTAGAGGTGGAATAAGGTGCCTAAAAGAAGTAATCATCCCATGTCGACCAGTCACTCGCCGTGAGCCTTATTTCTGGATCAGGTAAACGGAGAAATTCGTAGTCAAAATCAATGTGTAAAGACAACCTCACAATTGGTAAAAACGCGTCATACAGCATTTGTCCCAATGGCAGGTTGTATTGGTAATCGTCGTTATTTGCGAAATGCTTGTACTTTATACGAGAATGTTAAAATCCTTGTACCATCAACTTGTTTGTTAGTAGTCTGCCTCAATTTAAAAACTAATCATACGCAGAACAAGCTATTGCGTATCGACTCAGTTGAGAGACATAAACAACATATGCAGGTAATAATGGAATATTGCTACATAAATATGGGAAGCCGACGATAGAGAAGTCGAAGTCATGACGTTGATTTTTTAATTTGCCGTTAACAACTATGTTCAACAAGAAATGTTTGTATAATATATATGCCCCCATGGTGCATAGTTGAAAAGGTTATACACATGCATCATTTAAGTCATAGTAGTGCCAAATCAATTAAATATACAGTATAGAGCAGACAATATCTTCCTATGTCCAGAGTGGATTGATTGATGTTTTCCGCCACACTCAACAATTTTTCAGTTATCTGGTGGCGCCCAGTTTTTATTGGTGGAAGAGAGAACCCAGATACAATGTACATGGTCTCCACCGACCTTCCGAAAGTAAACTGGGAAACTTTCTCACTTATCGGCACGAGCGGGATTCGAACCCGCGCCGACAGAGATGAGAGGCCGTGTGATTTTGAGCGCGATGTTCTAACCACTCGGCCACGGAGGCCCCCAGAGTGGATTGACCATGGGACCTAAAATCAATAGGAGTCATCTATCCCCTATGATGTACCAGTTAGTTTGATATCAATCAAACAACTGATGCTTAAAATATAGGAGATGATATATTACCATGTTCAGTTTGACCCTTGACCATATGAACCCAATTTTATAGGGGTCATATACTCGTAAAAGATGTAACAGTGTACCAAGTTTGATGTCTGCCAAGCAAAGGGTTCTCAAGATATGGAATGTGCAGTATATGCCTTTGTCTAGTTTGATCCTTGACCTTTGTCCTCGAATAGGGGTCATCTACTCCTTACAATGTACCAAATTTTATGCCTATTAAGCAAAGGGTTCTCAAGATATTGAGTGAACAGTGTTTATCTATGTCCAGTATGACCCTTGACCATGTGACCTCAAAATCAGTAGGGGCCATATACTCTTTAGAATGCACCCGTGTACCAAGTTTGATATCTGTCAAGCAAAGGGTCATCAAAATATTGAGCAGTGTTTTCCAATGTCCAGTATGACCTTTGACCACGTGACCTAAAATCAATAGGGATCGTTTACTTCTTAAGATGTACCAGTGCACCAAGTTTGATGTCTGTCAAGCAAAGGTTTCTCAAGATATTGAGCGGATAGTATCTTCCTATGTCAAGTATGACCCTTGATCATGTGACTTCAAAATCAATAGGAGACATCTTCTCCTTAAGATGTACCAGTGTACCAAGCTTGGTGTCTGTCAAGCAAAGGGTTCTAAAGATAATGAGCGGACAGTATATTCCTTTGTCCAGTATGACCCTTGACCATGTGATATCAAAATCAAAAGGGGTAATCTACTCCTCACAATTTACCAGTGTACCAAGTTTAATATCTGTCAAGAAAAGGGTTCTCAAGATATTGAGCAGACAGTATCTTCTCATGTCCAGAGTGGATTGACCCTTGACCTTTTAACGTGAAAATCAATAGGGGTCCTTTTGTACTCATAACCAACCCACATATTAAATATCAATATGATCAAAGGAATGGTTCTCAAGATATTGAGCGGACAACATGTGGTCTACCAATATACCGACCGACCGACAGATGTATAACAATATGCCCCTCTTCTTTGAAGGGGGCATAATGAAATATCTAAGTATGAAGCAAATGTGGAAGACTCTATATTGTCTTTTTTTTTCGAATTCACTGGGATATATCGAATCAACATATTAAAGAAAACTATTATTGGTAACAGATAAACCGTTGTCGGTATGTCTAAAGGCCACAGAAAGAGATATTATCTTCTCATGTAGAAACTTTTGAATTAATTCTGCCTCGTAAGAATATAAAAACATGCTATATAATTAAGGAGTACAATTCGTGCTCATGAGAATTCCAACAGACTGTTGGGAGAACTGATCACCAAAGATGTCAAAGATATTGTCAATGAGGAACTCCAGCATAATTTTCATATCAGCTGCAGAATACTTTTGCGTAGAATCAGAGTGTTATTTAAGATTTTTGTTGTTGAAATTACTGATCACAGTAAATGAATATTTCCTTTTTTTCCATTTTAATTGAAGAAGCAACTGTCTATAATTTCAGAAAATCTAGTCTTTAATTTATCGTGAGAAATACATGTAGTCCTGCAAAATATTGAAAAGTTTTGTGATTTCAATTTACTAAAAGCTTTTTAGAACTTTTTAGAGATGTGACCTTAAAAACGGAGGTTAGAGCGAAACATTTACTCATTCCTTCAAGAAAACAGTACCGTTATGTGTTTTGTATGCAAATAAACATTTTACCCAACTCTGACAATTCTTCAATCGTGATTAAAGAGTATATTTGTGCTGTATATAGCGACTTTCTAGACATTTTAGCACAGTACAACATGAATAAGTGATCATGTCTATATCACATCTTATCATTTACATCAACAAACAAATCTATCATATTAAAATCTAAACTTTACGCATTTAACATGATGCAGACTCACACAAGCCTGTTTGCGAACCCTGTGCTATGTATTACGCAGGTGAGCGTGAAGTCCCAGCATGATATTTCTGCAATTCTTTGGCATGTTTAATCTTACTGTGATGTGTAGCATACAGATGTACCCATTACTCAACGTGAATCAGCACTTGTTTTAGCAATCATTGTCCAATATTGCTGCAATATTTAGCACAAAGTCAATAAAAGCTCTTTTGTCACCATGAATGTAAAGAGTCTCGTATGAATTCATGAAAAACCTCAGTCGTATCGACAGATGAATATCATTTTTTTGTCGTTACATGAATTATTAATAAAGAAATATTAATTACAAATAATATACTGAATAGTAATAAAACTCGAATTATTGATGGATGCTTTTCCATTAAAAAAAATGCGTAATTCAGTTACATACACGTGTTTGATAAAACATAGTCACTGTATATCAAGGGAAATTATGATCATTAAAAAACTTTTCAAATACGTAAATTTTTACTGTAGTATTCAACACTTCTGCTAACTGCATCTGTGATAAATGTTGTATCAAGAGAAATCATCATAGGGTCTGCATTTGCCAAGAAACAAAGCTATGTGACATAAGTATCAGACACCGCCGAGAGGGGCGAGTACCGCTAAATTCCCTCTTCCATCATCGGTTCTGACAGTTACATTCGATCAAGCATGGTGTCCAAAGAAATATAAAATTCTTAGTCGAGGGCGTGTTTCGGTTGTCGTTTGCAATTCCATGGATTTAGACGACAACATATGACGTTTGTGTTGACGTGTTAGATCTTTGTTATACGTAATAAAGCGCATTAGCAGATAATTTGTGACTATACATATGACTTTCCGATTATCGCAGCAGAATTCCTGCTTGCAGCAATTAACCTGATGCCCATTCCATGTCGCTGTAGAAATGTCAGTGCACCCTGTCTAAGCAGTAAAAACAACCCAGTTAAACCTTATTGAATTAGCTTGATCTAGTATCAGGAAAAGATCAACATCTGGTGGTTCAGAATATTAAGAAAACATTAAAAGTGCAGGCTGATTTTTCAACAGCCTCATCTGATACAAAGGTCCTGCAAGATATGAAGATATATCTTTTAATTTATACCATGTTCAAAATGACTTTCAACTTGCAATAAAAATGCTAGACGTCTTTGGATTTTACAACGTCTGCGAGTGATTTTCAAGATTTGGGACAGTTCTCAGAAGTCAAGCATACACGCTTGCGCGGTGGTTATTAGCTGTTTAGTCTATATCATTGTTTGCGCGTTCTTTTTCACTCCTTGGTCATTACTTAATATAAATACACACAGGAGGCTTGTAAACTTCAAACTAAAACCACTTCCGTCTTATTGTCCGGAAATCCAGTGAACTATTCAACACTCCTCAACATGGCCGTCAGTTTTAGTATTGGAATTTCAATTGTGATATTTTTGTGTAATCTACTACAAGCCAGTGGTAAGTATACAATAGATATACTGTTCAATTTTCATTAGTGTCCGAAAGAAATACATGTACGTATAAGATTAACTATGGTACATGTATGGTGTGATAAAAAAAAATGGAATTTCATTTTCAGATGCATGGGGACTTTTGACATTGTTCAAATCTGCTAGGCCAAATGAAATTTGTTATAAGAAATATGGCTGTTTTAGCACAGATGAACCGTTTACTAACACGAAGGGAATTTTACCCCAAACCCCACAGTCACTGGGAGTACGATTTCTGTTATACACCCGAAAAAATCCGAGGAAGTCCAAAAGACTGAAGCGATGCGGGAAGAAAGAAGAGTACTTGGAAATTCCAAAGCCTACCAAAGTCATAATCCACGGTTACGTCGATAGGGGGCGCAAAGACTGGGTAAAGAGAATGACAAGGGAAATGATTAAGAATGTAAGTAAAAGTACCTACATAAATGTCAATGAACTTTTTACACTATTCTTTTAATCGCTATTAATTCTCACAAGCTTTCACATAAAAACTTGAATTCCTATTTCGGAAATGAATTTTGCCAGTCTTAAAAGATTTTAAGCGATCTGAATATTTTACACTATTATTTCAATCGCTGTTAATCTATGATATTATCAGTGTAAAAATTCCCCACAGGCTATCACATATAAAAATTGAATTCCTATTACTGAAATGGTTTATGCCAGTCTTCGAAGATTTAAGCGATCTGAATATTTTAGAATCGAACTAAGTGTACCGATTATTTTTTTTGTTCATTGCCTTGTAGTGAAACCAAATCAACGGGTTATTTTATACCTAGCTCAATTCTAAAACATTCAGCAAGACAAAACGAAGAAATTAAGAACTTCGTTCATTTATATATATCTTAGACAGAAGATAAACTTGTTCTACCAACAGCAGGAATTATTTTTATATATGTATATTTTACTAACTTTTACGTAAAGAAGGGTTTTCAACTACATTTCCATCCTAGACATTTAATATTGTTGTATCATATAACATCACAGCTCAGTACAAAACGGCTAAGTGATTTCATATTTCACACATTCATTAGTAAAGCAACACAGCGTATTTCATATATCAGCAGTACACGCGCGTGCACGTACCGTTACGTCATCCTGAAACGTTCAAGCCCTAAAAGCAAACTCCCCGTCGAGGCCTCATTACGTCACCTACGAATAGACCTCTCCTATGTGACGCACCACAATATACAGATTTGTATATTGTGAGTCCGCGATTATCACGCAGACAAATTACACTAAAGAAGTAGTTCACAGTTAAAAGTTTGAAGATATTAATATTAAGAGCATTAATATAAAAGTATGGATTTTATTTTAAACATAAAATGATCAAAAGATCATTATAAAGTAGGGAGACTCTGTTCAATTTATTGTGTAAAGTAATGAACTTGATGTTTACGTTCTTGTTTTGAAAGTTGTTTACGTTTGGCGTTATGTTTTTTCGTCATTCTACAGTGACGTCACAGTTAACGCGGCCTAAGAAATCGCTATCCCATAATGCCTAAGTGGAAGAGTTTGGTTTGTGAGCAAACGAACTCTGGTGGAAGTTTGGCCCTAAAAGGTGCAAGAGATTGTTCAACTAGCAACCTCTATCATCACGTGGGAGAAACTACTTAATTTGGGTAGCACGTAACTTTTTAATACGTACAATTTTTTTTTAGCATTATAAATTGTAAAGAAGACAATAGAGCAGTTTCTTAAATGCTCGCAACGAATTTTGTTACATACTTTAAGTATATTATATATATATAAAGTGCTAAAGCTTTACGGAGGATTTCTGTGTTTTCTTTTCATATTTTTTAAATATATATATATATGTATATATATATATGTGTGTGTGTGTGTGTGTGTGTGTGTGTGTGTGTGTGTGTGTACACGATTTTTGCAATCATTCATATTTCTTTTACCCATTCTCAATAAAAAGTGTTTACTATCCAATTTCTAACAATAATTGATTCACAAACATGGATGAACCCCTCCCTGTTTGGCAATATTGAAAAGAATCAATGTCTATATAGGGGTAGTGAAAAATAAGGATAATCTGATAGTCAGCACAACCACTTGATGGTAAAGGGTTCTTAATTTTACGACAACCACGATGGCAGAGAACTGATAAATGTTGATCAGAATAGCTTACTTGAGTCTTTGGATCATTGAGCTAGAAAAGATACTGAGCAGGCTTTCTTTTCCGCTGGTATCCAGAGTCCTTTGATCTATAACCCCGTGACAGTCATAATCAAAGGAGTCATAATGCATATGGCATTTCGACCGGGAACGAAAATATATACCGTGCATATATAAAATATGTATCATATCGAAAAAATCCTGACCTCCAAAGATTCTTAGACATCAATAATATATTTCTATGGAAATAATATTAAAAAACAATGACAAGAGTTATGGGAATATATTCTACAAATTAAGTTCGGATAATTTTCGAACTTCAACTAAAACTTTTTTTTAAACTAAATTAAGTAAATTTGAAAGTTTTCAGTTTCAAAATATTGTTGTACATATCCTCCACTTTTCATCCATATCAAATTTCTCTGGTGTAGCATATCTCCTTAACGAGAAATTTCAACTGTGTATCACAGTGAGCGATGACGAAACATTGTAACAGGAAGTTTCCAATATGTCTTCTTTTTTAGAGTCTGCTTTTATTTTCTGGGGTTGGGAATACTGACACGACAAAAACTGAATCAATCCTAAACGTTTTAGGCCTAGGATGCAGTCATCTTCGCTAGCCAAGGGTGACGATACACGGTGTTCCTCTTTCAAAAAGAGGAACACCGTGTATCGTCACCCTTGGCTAGCGAAGATGGGATGCAGTGTGTTACGGCAGTCCGTCCGTTCAGGGTTTTCTTTCTATTAGCATTTCTCTATCAAATACATGTATCAAGCTAAAACTTGCTGTATACACCATAGCTTCTTTGTAGGTCACTAGAGATCATGTTGCAATTTTGGTCTATTTCGACCTCCCTTGCAGGAGTTTTGCCCCTAAAGTTATTTGAAATTTAATGTCATATGGAAGTTAAGTGATTTGTCCGTTTAACTCCCCCAGTTTTCAAGCTAGGACTTTCTTTTCTACAGTGTTGGTATTAGTATTGAAAATGTACACATGGCAAGTATTTTAATTTTCTTAAATTTCTGACAAAATTACACGTTGTTGGATGAAGTAAATATTATAATATGGAGTACATGGTTTGTCTGTTTAACTCTCTCATAGTAACAGCGTGTTTGTATGGGTATTGAACATGTTCACGTGGCAAGGTTGTTGATTTTCTTCAATTTCTGAGAAAATTGCAGATTGTTGGACTTAGTACGTTCTGAGAAAATATTACAAAATGAGTACATGGTTTGTTCGTCTTACACTTCTCACAGTTTTCGAGCTATGCGGCCTTTGTAAAAATAAAAAAGACTAAAGAAATGAAAAAAAAAAAAATTAAAAAATCCAAGATCTGCGTGATGCAAGGATTTTGATTCCTTAAAATTTTCTATGATGATTGAAAAAAAATACAGATTGTTGAAAACAAACAGCTTAATAAAACACCCACCATAAGCTAGTGACGGGCGTATTACAGGTATGTACCGTTAACACCCACCATAAGCTAGTGACGGGCGCATTACAGGTATGTACCGTTAACACCCACCATAAGCTAGTGACGGGCGCATTACAGGTATGTACCGTTAACACCCACCATAAGCTAGTGACGGGCGCATTACAGGTATGTACCGTTAACACCCACCATAAGCTAGTGACGGGCGCATTACAGGTATGTACCGTTCCCGGTACTCTTGTTTACATAACAAATAAAAATATCATATATTTTAGACATTTGGTATTATATATTAAAACCTGGAGAAGAATATTGTTGTACTTTGAATTTTGGAAAGTCTAGGATTACTCTTATAGGTCTCCATCTTATAGGTCTCTATCTTGATAATTTCAATATGGACTTCTATAACGTTTTCTTTAAAAGAAAAATAATTTCTTTATTTCGGGATACAGAAATGTAAATCATATTAGCTAAATTGGTTTGAGATTTGGGAAAACTTCGTGATGCGATCAAAATCAATACATCAGTGGAAAAAGGTCACAATTGAGAACCCCAAAAAGCAATATAATTTGAAATTGCTATATAAATTGAAAAAATTCATGTTGTTCTTTGATATATACTTTTGCAATTTAGAAGGGGAAAAAAGAAAACTTTTTCTCAATTAGGTGCGAATAGTTTAATGACATTTTATAGACAAATGCAAGGAATAGAACTCTTTCATTTTGATAGGAATTTTAAAAAATAAGTTTGAGTCTCTGGTTTTCATTATATTTCATATTAAGTGCGACTGTTTTGACAAAAACAAATTTGGTCATACTTAATTTTGTGTGAATATATCAATTAAAAATTCTTGACATGTGTAACAAAGACAAGAATGTGATGAGTTCAGATGGAGAGTTCCCTTATAAAGAACACATCCATAGAGTAATGATATTACTTTTACTGACCAAACTTACGACATCCTGGCCTCAGCTTAAGAATTCAAATTGACAATATTTAACATCTCATCTCAGCCCAGTTCCTCCTGGGCAACTGATCCCACCTTTGGTATGTCAAGGGGTCCGTATTTACCCAACTCACTATTTTGTATTCCTTAAGGGAGTTATATGAGATTGATCACTTTTCGTTACCTTCACCTTTTCATTTGGTGGCAACTGTGTAGGTTAGAGATCGTATTCATACATTCAAAGACTCACACATCGATGACTGTAACTGTGTTGTTCTTCAGAAGAACCTGGCATAGATTAGTCTGTAAGTAGACTTGCATAGATAAATACGCAATGTAATGCTAATTCAATCAGGGGTGAAGACTTTTCGCAATAATTGTTTTATTATCAGAGTACAGTGTATTTGTGCACACGTTATATGCCTTACATCTACAATACCTACAAGGTATTCTGTGGATTTCTTGGAACGTAAAATTGATGGAGATAAAATTAAATTTGAAGACGGCATTATTTTACCCATATAATTTGAAAAAAAAAACCGATAAAGGTAAATCCATTGCAGTCGTTGAAAAATAGAAGTTATTGGTAAAACGATAAGAGTCTCGTTTGTCCTTTTTTATTGGTGTTTTCCCCCTAAAACCTTTTCCGCCCTTTTGAAATTCAAATCACAACGTTTTTCCAGGAGAATTGATAAGGAAGCAATTTTTTATTGCACAAAAAAAACCCAGAAACATGATTTTATTTCAAAGATGTTCCGCGGCAAGAAGATGCACTACATCGTTATCTGTTTCAGTTTTGAAATGTATTTGACGTCAGGGAAATGTCGATACCATTGAAATTGATTCGCTTTTTAGCAAAGGCCGTCATGATTTCTACGAATCAGCATACTATATATTACGTTTCATTAACTTGAGTTGATGTGATATGCCATATACATCCAAAATTTAATTTTGAACAAAGGATCTAATGTGGAGGAAGATAAGAGATGTATATGCCCTTATATATAACATACATGTATCTTTGTTTATGACCATGGAATCTTTTTTTACTTTCACATACCAGTGCAACAAACAGTCGTAAACGGAAAAGGGCTTCCGATTAAATTGATTGAGAAGCACTTGTCCTCCATTTGTTTGTTTTGAATGTATGTTGTTTTAGGTCGCATGTAGAGAGCGGCTTTAAGTGAAGTGCCACAGAATGACCTGAGCATCGAGGGTTCTTTATTGTACCAACGCCTACCGCGACACAGGACTTTCCAAAAGACCGCGTCCTTCACTTCTAATGCCGGGAGCTTGGTACAGGAACAGTCATTACTTGAATACATTAAACGTTTTCGAAGCGGCGCCGGGGTCGAGAATCGCTTTTGCGAAGCGAGCGCCTCAACCATTACGCTATCGCGACCGCTATCAAAATTGTAGGATTTGAAAAAAGATACGGTAATCCTAGTTGTAATATAAATCGCTCAATCGAGATGTACATGTACCAGCTCTCCTGATTCTGATATTTTTTCTTTCACACCAGGCAGACGTTAATGTGGTGGTGGTTGACTGGAAGAGGGGAGCGATGACACTAAACTACCTCCAAGCTGCAGCTAATACCCGTCTGGTCGGTGTTATAGCCGCTAAGATGGTGGAAAAACTCAATTACACATACAATATACAGCCTTCAATGATCCATATCATAGGGCATAGCTTGGGAGCGCATATCGCTGGCTACATAGGAGAAAGGGTCCCGGGGATTGCTCGGATAACGGGTAAATATGATCCATTGCAAAATAATTCGTTGAAATGAGTCGGAATCTTTAGGAATGTTAAAATCATATTTTAATTACAGGGTTGGATCCTGCGGGTCCTGCGTTCGAAGGAACAAATTCTACAGTCCGTCTAGATTCATCTGATGCAGAATTTGTTGATGTCATACACACGGATTCGGATTCACTTGTCAATACAGGTAGCCAGTTTGCGTTTTACATATATTTATACGATAACAAGCTAATGGCTTACTCTTCTTAATGTCATTAGTCCCCAACCGTAGAAGTCAGTGTTTATAGTACAAAATCACGTTAGCCTGCCCGTCAAATTGTCTGTTTGTCATGGTCGGATCCATTGTTTTACCGGTGTTGGGATGTTCCAAGTTGAAGACGATTCAGTATGCATCGTTGTCGGCCCGTAGAAAGCAGAAGTCACTTCAAGGGTGACCTATTAATTACTATTGGTCTGCGTCCTTTAACAATTGAACGTTTTTTAACTTCTTGATACTAATTTTTAAATCTTTTCAAATTTGGAATGAAGCATCTTTGGGAAAAGGAGGACATAAATTGAAATTTTCAGGATTCCTGCATTCCGGGACCTTATGGGTAGCGCAAAAACTGCCAAAAAATAACAATTTTCCAAAATCCAGAAATAAGTATTTTCGTTCTAGTCTGGGGCTAAAATTGTCATAGTGATTAAATGTCTTTGTCATTTGAACGACTTCTTTAATTTTACTGATACTGTATGAAAACTAAATGCATATTGAAGAAAAGTAGAAAGGGGTGTACCACAATTGTGAAGTTTGCAACCCCGGGGTTCTAACTCTACGGCGGGTCCAAAACAGTCGCATAACGTTATAGTGTATATTAACCACTGCGTGTTAACCAGTATATAAAATCTTTCGAGAACATTTTTGTTTTAAGAACACATCTTCTTTTATACTGTTGTTGATTATTAGAAATTAAACTTCGATATGCAGAACAGGAACAATTCATTGTAGATTTTGCAGCCTTCGGGGATAGTGATACTTTTATCTAATAATCAGGCGATCGATAAGGTCCGTGGACCTCTTGTTGAAATTGACACGGTTCTTTACATCTTCTTCCTCATTTCATAGATTTACAGCCAGGATTTGGCACCAAGCAGCCAATGGGTGACATTGATTTCTATCCGAACAGTGGGAGTAATCAACCCGGGTGTGCCAATTCCATAAAAGACCACTTCAAATTGTTCTTTACCAGAAATACAGGTAGCACAGCTTTATTGCCAAATCTCTTCTTATCATGTCATCACAATCGAATTTGGGGGAGTTAATATACATGTATCTGTTTGCCCATCAATCTTTTCAAAGTGTGTCAGGAGGCTATATCTTAACTTTGATCTGTGCTTATACTTCATACAAAGATTGCTTATGACCCCACAGCATGGTAAAAAAATCTCTATTTAAGTGTTTAAATTTTGAAACAGAGAAATAGCTGAATTTGAAAGACACAAAGGAAAGTGTATATCTTAGGACCAACAATGGCTGTTATATCACCTAATACACATATTTCGTTTTTACCGGTATTACGCATTTTGCCCCTTCAAGATCAATTTAGTCTGAAACAGCTTTATTTAGATCTAATGTATGTATTGTCGAACTTTTAAATATTTGGAATTTGCATCTGTCCCAGTTAGAATGAACCCACACAAAGGTAATGATCTGATTAGAACAGGTCTACACTCGCATATATATAGTTGAACGCGCAATGCTACAAATGTACATTGCTGTTCATTTGGGGCAACCAATGACCGTACTTACAGTAATCCACCTCAAACGTCATAAAGTCAGATAGAACAGATCCCAGCTACATCACAGTTTAAAGATCAATATGAAAATAGACCTGGATATGCTTATTTCAGATTTGGTGCACCTGGTTGTATGCAATCATCTACGCGTCCTACGACTGTTTACGGAATCTATCAATAACCCTTGTCGTTTCTGGTCGTACCCGTGCAGTGTGGAACTTTTGGGACATTCAGGATGTGACGTGTGCGGAACTCGTGGTTGCGCCATAATGGGGTACCATGCAAATAAAAGCAAAAATAAAACAGGAATATACAACCTTGCAACAAATGATAAGTCACCCTTCTGCATACAGTAAAATTTGTAAGTGCTTATCTCAATGTGAAATACTACAGACAAGATATATTTCAGATATCGTTGCCCTTGTAATGGTGCTTCATAGGAGGATATCGCACCATCTTTCATTACTTTCAAGATCGAGAACGTAAAGCTTACTAATGATAATGAAATAAGATCAAAATGATTCATCCTTTCATATGGTTAAATTGTTGATTGTTATCCATTTCTTTTAGTTGTTTTCCAGGTCGAATACCCCGAGATCGAAGGTATATTCTTTAAGTCTAGTGCAACTTAACCGTCGGTCATTTTAATGCGCCAAACATAGCTGCAGCACTCTTTTGTCACCAGTTGGATTTCTACTTTTGTTTCGCCTTCCCGGATAAGCGCCACCTATGAGCCGACTCTCCCGATGAGTCATCAGATAGCCTGCTGTCCCAGGAATTCAGTCTTGCAGTCATTAACCATATACCTGTCCAATATTTACATGTATGTAGAACTGATCAGACCCAACCTTACAGAAAACGGACTTAAAGAAATTCCTGTATTATCTGTTTCGCCATATTTTAAAAGTTTGTGACGAGTAATAATGCCAAAGTAAAACCATATTTCATGTAAATGCATAGTGATATTCAGTATTTTTTATTTGAAACTATATTAAATGAAGACGAGGATTACAGCTGTTTATAATTGTGAATTTACAAGTCAATCATAAACGTCAAGATATAGCGTTTCAAAAAGACATCTTGTTTGGTGATGTAAATGAAGTAATGTCTATTTTAGTGTGAATTTGACAATGAAACTATGTCATGACATGTAATAATAACTATGGAATAAACCTGCAGTAAAACTGATGCAAAGCGGTTTCACGTTTTCGTGTTTGACTATTTATGTGAAATTGTAACCTACAAATGCATCAAATTCTGAACCAAGAAATCAGTTTTCTACCTTTTATCAAGATTCAAAATGGTATGTATTGTTTGCCTGTCATTATGAAAGCGCGTCACCATACTCAAAGATCATTCCCTGATCAAAGGCCGTAAGCGCCGAGCATAAACCTTTTTGCAGCCCTTCACCTCCATTGATTGTATATTGTTTAACGTCCCTCTCGAGAATCTTTCGCTCATATAGAGACTTCACCATTGTCGGTGAAGGGCTGCAAAATTTACGCCTATGCTCGCTGTTTATGGTCTTTGAGCAGGGAGGGATCTTCATCGTGTCACACCTGCTGTGACACGGGACCTCAGTTATTGCGGTCTCATCCGAAGGAACACTCTTTTCAGTAGCCTCGTACGACAAGCAAGGGGTACTGAGGACATTTTAACCCGCATCCCAACGGGACTTGACGTCTCCATTTAAGTGACGTCTCCATATGAGTAAAATATTCTCGAGTGGGACGTTAAACAATATACAACCAACCCACCAATACTCAGTTGGAATATAATTAGAAATTACATCGTTATAACACGTTACAGAAATTGAACATGTTGGGAACTACTGTGGCATATACCTCCCAGTTAAATGAGCAGTTCGGGCTTTGTTTTCAACTCGGTTTTAATACAGAATTTGTTGTTATACAACCATGTAGTTTATTAGGAATGATGCTAGCTGCATTTTCCTGTCCAAAACTACACGGAAGCCACATAAAACATTACGTTTTTTTGTGGTTATCTTACTGATATTGAAGGTCAACAGACATGATCATTGGATGGCACGTTTGGAAATATGCCACGCTGCACTTAAGGGGATGCTTCACTATGATTGTTATTTGATTGTAATCTGTCAGTGAAGTCAAGACGTTCGATCTAAATCTGGTTTTTAAGTTGTTTTAAATTCCGTGACTTGACCTTCACCTATATAATGACCGGTGTATTTTACAGATCAGAGGGAGGAACTCTAAACGTGCATTCATATACTCACGTTGAACCTCCGAAAATACCTACTAAGCATCGCATGCATCAGGCCCTATGCATTTTACTTTACATAAATTGTGCAAATACATAATTATGATGCAGAAATTGATTACGCATTACAATTTTAAAGTATAGTGATGACTATTATATTTTACATAGAACATTGAAGGCATTATGACTCTATTTAAATTACAAGAATACGATTTTGAACCCTTTGACTTTCCATATACATGTATGCTAGAGGCCTGGATTCGATCCCAGGCCGTCATACAAATGTACATGTATCGACTGGTATATCGGATAGGGTCGCTGAAGGCGTCAGCACGATAAAGAATCATCACTGATAAATGAACCTGAGCAGTTTTAGAGGGGTCGTAAAACCTCAATAAATTTAGACTTTGGAGATGACGTTAATAGCCTGTTATCCATCCTTCTCTCTTTGAATGAAATAATTATTAAACTCCAATCTATCAAAACTGGATACATTCGGTGTCGGAGACAGAAAATTTAGGGAAGTGTCAAATTCCAAATTCTCTCTCTCTCTCTCTCTCTCTCTCTCTCTCTCTCTCTCTCTCTCTCTATATATAGATTACCATAATTAAAGTATTCTAGGCACAACAAACGGCGAGGAGTTTCATGCTTGCTATTGATACAATATTTTATTTGAGGATCCGAACATCATCTGGTAATTGTGTTGCAAGTTATCTCGTAATCATCACTGAGGCCTAACTACTTAGAGAAGATTGATTCTTTCGTAAATCTCACTGATGGTACGAGGATTGCAAGGAATGAACTCCATTATATATTTTGTGCGCAATAATAATGAATTCTTATCAGACACCCAGGTGTTGTAAAGTTGATTTGGTGTAATATGACAAAAACTATTGTCGTTAATATACACAGGGATGCATTACTAGTATTTCAAAACTTCTATACACATTATAGGAAGAGATTCACGCCTTGTTGCAATGGTGATTCATCATCACAATTAGAGGATTTATAATTATCCCCGTGGAGGTTTACATACACGCACCTGCGCAAGAACCAGACTGAATACTATTGCTTGATTTTAGTTCATCTGAGTATATTTGGACCTCAAATAACCAAATTGGGTCAGGGATTCTGGTCCAAGGACGGGGTTCTATAATGACTTATGGATCTATTGTTTTTTCAAGAGTCTGTTTTCAACTTCTGGATATCAAACTGCTATTCATTATTATCTCATCCAACGTAGGCCGGGGTTCTAGTGCTGGGGTGGGGCTTTATAGTTGGTATTGTGAAACTGCATTTCTAAATCTTCTTATCTGGTATTGAACACCAAACAACAAAATTTGTAGTAAAAATCACGAGGAAGACGTATATTTAGAATTGTGAAACGTATGACCCATGGTGCAGGGGTCACGCAGTCAGTCTTAACAAATCCTCGAGTTTATACCTGAATGTCTAGCACGGTAACGGGCTGTAACGTTATAATGATATAGAGGCCTCTACCCCAGCGAAATTCTAGCCTGGCTTTGGTAAGCCTGAATTCATATTGACAGCTGGAGCTAGTTTGAACTGCTGTACTGTCTCACACTGAAGAAGCTTGGTTGTATATTAAGCCATCATCTCGGATACTTAATGCTGGTTCTCATGTTTTCTGCAATCTGGATCACTTCATAGAGAATGAAAGCCAAAACTGCTGAAGCAACTGCCCATGTTTGTAGATCCAGGCTTTAAGTTCAAATTTCCCGACAGTCTTGTCTTGTCGATCTATCCAAGGCCATCCTTCAATATTCCTTCTAGATCCCTAATGTCGCCCCTGTCCTTCATAATTTCGTCAAACCACTTGCCCAACTCTTTGGGCTGATCTACCATATGTAGTGATGGGATCTTCTCATTCTGGATTCTTAGGATGAACTTCTCAATTACATTCATCTTATCTAAAAACAGCTTTGATTAATTCTTATTTTGACGTCACTAATTAGCAATTACAGCATCATGGAAATTAATTACCTTATTTCATAATTGTTATCATTTTCGGCAAAAATTATGGTATTTCTTATCCTTTGCATTTAGTTTAATTTTTATGACCCCTTAATCGGAGATTCGGGGGCATATAGTTTTTGGTCTGTCCGTCGGTCTGTTTCTCCACAATAACTTTAACCCTGGACAAACTTTTGAATATATTTAGTCTGACTTTTGACTTCATGGACTTGATTATAGCTATACGAGGGCATCAATATTCCACAAACACATCGATTTTGTTTTTCTTGTTGGGAAAATTAGAGCGCGTGTATTAACCATCATTTACTTATACATATGTATC